>NC_053170.1:48694462-49069161 GCF_016835505.1 Polypterus senegalus | reverse complement strand
TTTCTTGTAAATTAAAGCTACATATTATAACAAAATGAGTGTTATTTATAGTCACTGTAAGAATGTATCAGTTGAAGAGCAACACAGTTTGTATTGCTTGCATATCTTTATCATTCTGAACTTGCAGTAAATATACAAACTAACAATAATTAGCCACTGAGGTTGAGTAAACAATGGAAACATTTTCTTATGAAATAATTGGATATAGTAAAAACTCATAGCTTCTGGTAAGAATTAGGGACTTTAGATTTCACTTCCCTTATGTAGTGAGTTTTGTAATTGTATAAGAAAGTCATGCATACATCCATTTTCTGTGCCTGCAGTTTCTGTTACAAGGTTGTGTGAACTTGTTGGCTATTTCAACATCATGGTGCACAAAGAAAAAAGAAAGCAGTCTTGGATGAGGGACGCTTCAGTGTCACCAAATAAATCTGATAGGCACATCCTGGGGTTATGACAGAAAACCAGAATACAAAAAAAGAAATACCCCTAGGCCCCTAGAGGTGCAAGGCAGCAACATTAATCATTGATTTTTTTTTATTATTTTTAATTAAAATATTTTTCTTAATTTGGATGTTTGTGTGGCTTTTGTCCATGTACTACAAGAATGATGAATGACAATAACAAGTGTTGCACAAAGGTGCATAGGGAGCATCATCAACAGGATCCTGTTAAGGTAAGTCTACCACAGCTATCTGACAGTGTGCAGCTGATAATGCATTCCTCTGTCTCAAAGGCAAACCAGAGCACAAGCCCAGGGATGAGCTGTGACCTCATGTCCAGTTTTGCCCCGGAGGTCCCACCTCTTCTGCCCCAAGGCTATTTAATGAAGTGAGGCTTCATTGACCCTTAAGTACTTGTGTTGGTGTATTTCACACACCAATCTCAGCTGTTTATGTCCAATGCCCTTTTACTTGAACCTACCAGCAGCATCCACCATTTATCCTCAGCTTGATTCACTACAAGTACTACAGTGTCACAATGGTTTCCCTCCAATGTGCCCCCAGCAGGTTTTATGAGTGAGTATACAGTTGCATGTTCCATATGGTGCATTTGTTACACCACGCAGGTACTTAGATATGTATGACAACGATGAGATGTGCTTCTTGCAATGATTTTGTCTGCAAAGAACATTCAACAACTGAAGTTAAATGTGATAACATGTGCAAATCCTGCAGTGGATGAAAATGTAACCGGTGACGAATGAACACTGGAGAAGTGGATCAGATTTATTTTAAGATAGTCCTAGACTGTGTCATACTATTCAGTACTATGGTAATAATTACATTAAAAACATGTACAATTTAAAATTATTGTAATATTTTATTTTACAACTTCACATCGTGCATATAAATAGTCATTTTAACACTGGTGCATAAAGTACAATGCAGGAGTACTTATGAGATGAGAAATTGTGCAAGCAGTTAAGGCTTAAGGAAACCACATCCAATGAGGATGGAGCTATCAAGCAAGGCAAACAACTATTTAGTAGCCTACAAAAGAGGCTCCAATTGATTCAAGTCATCCGTGATATTGTTTGGATTTTTTCCTTTTTTATTGCATTAAACACAGTACCTGGTTCATCCCCAACCTTTTACTATATCTGTTGTTTATCTTATTTCTAATTATTTCTACCAACAAATGCTACTATAAAAAATTAAAAAAGAAAACCCTCAGCCTCCTTTCTACTCCAAAACATTTTTTTGCCAGACTACTATTATATTTTTGCTAAAAGCATGAGTCAGGCTGCCCATTTCACCAGTAAAACTACTATTGTTTGCCTCACTAGTGAGATGTCACTGATACAGTCTATAACTCAGGCCAGCAATAGCCACAATCTCTTTAAATATCCGTCCATTTACCTATTTAAGGTCATATTTTGCCAGCGCCTGTCCTGACGGCAGTATATGAGAGGGAGGAACCAAGACTGTATTGAAAAGGATGAGCTGATAATCAATCTGGCAGCATGCCTCTGGAGTTTGGGAGAAGATGCCAAAGGAAGTCTGTGTGAGCAAGGGGAGAATGAGTAAACTACACACAGAAGACAACCCTGCCAGGAGGTGAAACAAAGTGCTGAGTGAAAACATCTACTGTACTGCAATACAATTCTTAACAGTCATTTATTATTTTACTGACCTATGAATTGTTTGTATACTATAATTTAAAGTACTGTTCAAGCAGTACTATGGTATTGAATGAAAAATCTTAAATGCCTATGATTTCATTTAAAATGAATATATACAGACATAATGTTTGGGATAAAAAATAATTATAGTGGGTATTCAACATATTCACAATATGAGTAATAATTATATTCTCTCTTTGATATTTTTGCTTACCTATGAGTGTAACTCTAGATATGTGATTTGTTAACTGGTACATCCATCTACAAAGCATGACCGTTTAGGATTTTGATTTCGTCAAAAGCATCATGTCTGCTTTTTTACAAACGTGGTCTCCTTCTTACACCATCTTGCACTACAAAGTCCATTTCTGTGTTGATAACATTTGCCTGTAAAGAAAAAGCGGGTAATATAGGTTTTACCACCAAGAAAATCAATCTAGACATAACATTTTTAAATATAAGAAATTAGTAAATGAACACAATTAATTTACTGAGAAATACTTAAGAGCTTTTTGAAGATCAGCAAATTGACACTGAGCTGGACAGACTGGCGTTACATGAATGGTTTGATGTGCGTGTTCAATAAAACTCTGGCTCCCAATAACCCAAAACTGGTTAAGTGAGTTCAGAATAATGCATGAAAGCATACATAGATAAGAAACTTAATAAAGTAGCTACTTTTTAGCTGTGTTACCATGTATTAACTTTGAGTGTTGATTATTTCCCGAATATTGCTTGAATCAAAATTTTTTTATGTCTATACTTAATTCTCTTATCGTGTTTCTGGAAATGGCTTTACAAAAAACAAAGTGCATTTATATGAAACTAACAGCAGCACCAGAGTGTTGCCCATGTACAGTAAGTAATTTTAAGCTTTTTTCTGCTAGTCTGGCTTATCTTGTTGCAGCACTCAGTGCTGCCTGTGTAAGTAATTTTAAGCTTTTGTCTGCTTGATTGGACCAAGGATGTGAAATTGTTTAAAGAATAAATACACAAAAAATTGAGTACAGTAATCCCTCCTCAATCGCGGTGGTTGCGTTCCAGAACCCCCCGCGATAGGTGAAAATCCGCGAAGTAGAAACCATATGTTTGTATGGTTAATTTTATACAGTATATTTTAAGCCCTTATAAACTTTACCACACTGTTAACATTATTAGAGCCCTCTAGACATGAAATAACACCCTTTAGTCAAAAGTTTAAACTGTGCTCCATAACCAGACAGAGATGACAGTTCTTTCTCACAATTAAAAGAATGCAAACATATCTTCCTCTTCAAAGAATGCGTGTCAGGAGCAGAGAATGTCAGAGAGAGAGAGAGAGCGAGAGAAAAGCAAACAATCAAAAAATCAATACGTGCTTTTGGGATCTTAAGTATGCCGAAGCACCGCAATTAAACGGCATTTTTTAGAGGAGCGTCCCTATCTTCTAGGCAAAAGCCTCTGTGCAAACAGTCCCTCTGCTCACATTCCCTCCATCAGGCGCAGAGAACGTCAGAAAGAGTGAGAGAGACAGAGAAAAGCAAACAATCAAGTACCGCGCGGGAAGCATATCGTATATCATTAATACGTAATACATGCTCTGATTGGGTAGCTTCTAAGCCATCCGCCAATAGCGTCCCTTGTATGAAATCAACTGGGCAAACAAACTGAGGAAGCATGTACCATAAATTAAAAGACCCATTGTCCGCAGAAATGCACGAAAAATCCGTGATATATATTTAGATATGCTTACATTTAAAATGGAGTGAAGCCGCGAAAGTCGAAGCGCGATATAGCGAGGGATCACTGTATACTAAATAAGTGTGACTATATCTGGAACAAAACATTAAAGTAAGTCAGAGATAAAATCTGAGAATGTACAGTACATTTCAAAATGTAACTAAGAAAAGGAATAATTTTGTATTTAAAAAGGAGAGACAAATGGATGGAGGTACAGAGAGTAGATAATATAAAAGATCTAATACATCTGAAATAAAAATCATGTAATAATTTTCTCCATGTCTTACCTTTTCCAGCATTATTAGTGTGGACAGCACATCACCACTTCTTCCAGAAGCAACACTGTCCTTCAAGACAGAGTCACTCAGTTTTCTCATCATTTGGTGCCGCCTTATCATCTCCTCCTGTCTTCCTTGATTGACGGGAAGCTCCTGGACTTCCTGAATGATTCTGAAAAGAAAAAGTAACCCAACAATACAAGTCAAAGTTTTCAATATTCAGAATGTATTATGCCATTATATTTGTACATGTATAACTGTTTATTTAACAACATGCAGTGAAATCTCAAACTGGTCCACTTCTCAGATTATGCAAAAGAGAGTAAAAGATAAGAAATAAAGAGAAAATGAAAAGCAAGAATAAGTTCAAATAGAACAACTTTTATCTATATGTATATAATACAAAACTAACTGACTGACCTGCTCACTCACTCATCAACAAAACTCTGCTTCCTGTATAGTTAAAAAGTTGAAATTGGCAGGATTGTACATCTAGAGCAGTATGATCCACTAAGAAAGGACATTTCAATATATATTAATTTTTAGGTTTAAACACACACACATACACAAGAAAAACTGCATCTTTAATTGAAATTTGATGTTATAGAAAAAATAAACATACCTGTATTTTTTAACTTGTTGATCATTTTTTATTGTCTATTAATATTATGCTAACGTGGAGGCTTTGCGCTGCACTGAGACCAATGCTTTATTCAAATAAAGGACAAAGCGGAAGCAATTGACTGTGCACGTCAACAGCAGCACTGACCAATAGGGTGGACAGAGGACTGAAGAAGGGAAGTGGTGTTGGTCTGATGGTGTCAGTTTAAACTTAACAGGTCTTCCACAAGGTACTCCATTGTGATATACATTTGCATCTGTGGACTTGGAAAGGGGACCCCCTGCTCTGCCCTTGGAAATTGTTTATATTCACAGGCATGTCTGCTTACGTAGCATAGAAAATACCTCAAACCCAACCATTCTTGTCTCGCTTTACTTGTACATTCACATCTGTGAACCTTAAAGGGAGACCATATACAACTGACAAAAAAGACGAAAAGAAGTACTAGAGTGAATGACGTAAAGAAATAAACATCTAATAATGATAACAATATATACTCAAATTCAGTGATTACCTGTTTCAACTCAAAAGCACACACTTTCCTATAAAATTGTGCTTTGGAAAAACCATCAGCAAAAGCCAAGTCTCTAGGAAAGTAGGAACTGATCTAATGTAGTAGTGTTTTACTTATAGACAATTGTATGTAGCATGTTCAAGAGTAAGCAGCTCCAGCAATCTAATATTATTATTACTTATTATTTAGCTGATGCCTTTATCCAAGGTGACTTACTACAACATTTCAGATACAATTGGTTACATTTCTTTTGTTTTTCCAGTTGGGACACGGGCAGGTCAACTGACTTGCTCATGGTCACACAGTGTCAGCACTGACTGTTAATAATACAAGCCTTTGGTAGAAAAAAAAACAGATATTGTATATAGAAAAGTACTTAGTTAAATATTATTTATGATACACCTGATTAATTGGAAGCACTATAAGTGAGGCACATTATCTTACAAAATTTCCCAAGCAACGTTGGGTAACATAGCTAGTATTAAATATAATACAGCTAAATGGAAACAACTTGAACTTTAAAAAAAAACTAACAATATACTATATACAGTGCATAACATATAGTGGCAGAATGATATTTTATTATGTCATTTATTATATTATGGAAAAATATATGTAGACCCATTACACAAGGCAACTGTATTAATTGAATAGTACATCTATATCAATTAAAACAAATAATCAGAGATAATATATCTACAGTATGTTAATTTAAACATACATATATATAGTTGCATATCAATTCCCATCAAAGATATGCAGGAAGATGCTTAGTAAGTAAGTAAAACACATTTTAAAAAAGCTGAGATTGACCTAAGTGCTGTAGAAGAGTATATAAATTAAGGAACTAATAAAATAAAATAATACAATATAAAAACACACGGAAGAATACATTATCAAATCATTTATAAGCCAAAGAAAACAAACTCATTTTTGATCTAGATTTAAAAAACATAATTGAGCAGGCTGATCTGATGACAAGAGGTAATTTTAGGCATGACTTTGGAACCACCAAAAGGTGCTGATCAGATGATGACAGTGATCTGGGTGAACAGTAAGGCATAGTCAAATCAGCATAATATACTTGTGCATTTATCTTTTTTTTTTTTTTTTTTTTTACTGATGTTAAGTCTTTATAGTTTTCATTTGTATGCTATCCCATTTTTTCCCTAAACACAGTATGATTTTACAGTTTAATAACCTCAGCAGCCCTGCCTTCAATATGTGGATGCAATTAATCTAAAATCCAGTTGTACATTTGACAAAAGTGAGTAATAAACAAAGCAAAGCCAACATAAATAACTACAACATTTTTTAAACATAAACAGAGGGCAACTATAGCAATTCAGGGTCCTGGGTGTATCAGGCAAAGGGGAGGAAACAACCCTAGCGCCAGTCTGCTGCAGACCTCAACCACACACATACCGACAAGTCTCACAGGGCCAGTCTGGAAGTGAGTCTAACCAGCATGTCTTTGGGGAATGCAAAGAAAAATGGGGTATCTGGACAGGCAAACTCCAGATAAGAAAGAATCTATGAAACACCACTACATACTGTAAATTTAGTTTTCACTCCTGAAGACTTATACTAAATTACATAGGATTTAATAGAAGAAACTACGCCAGGCATTCTTCTGACCACACCAGGTTTTTTTTTTCACATTGTAGCTGTATCTTTTATGATGGTTTAAGTAAATTAACGTGAGTGATGTGTGTTGTAAGTCAGCAGCTGCACCTTTTTTAAAATCTTACAGCCACAAACACTGACAACTACAAACTAATGGTGACATTGTTAGATCATTTCAGTGGTAGTAATGAAACTTTCGAAAAAAAAATTAAAAACAAATGCTTTGGACCTGTCTAATTCTTGACGAAACGTAATATACTCCTCCATGTTGTCCTTCATAAGTTGGATGATGAGTGTTAAGTTTTCAAATTTCTCAATATCCAGGTTTTCAATGGGGTCCTGTATGCAAGGTTCCCCCATAAGAGGGACTTGTTTCGATGTTTCTTCAATGCTCAGATGAACCAGCCCATCAGATTCTTTCTAAAAAATTAATAAACAGAATTCATGGTAATCATGATATTGTACTTAATAAACTATTGCATATCATAAAGTACTTTCTGGTTAATCTGGTTTAAGCCCTCAAACTTTAAAAAGTCACTATTAACTTCAGTTGAAATATTACTTGTCAAAGAGGGAAGATTGGAAGTAATTTGGACTAAGGTGTTCTTTGGCGAAAATAGCTTCCTTTTAGAAATACTTGCTTGCAAAGGTAGTAGAGACAGCAGGGGAAGTCTGAGGAAAAAGAATAAAGCATAGGAAGCCTGTTGAGCAGGCAAGGTATTAGAAGGTCCATAATAGATTTATTATTTAAATAAAGGACTGAACATACTGTATACCTTGGAGATGGTAGAGAGAACTAGCCATTGTTTTTTCTAAGGTTTTATATTTAATACAAAATCTGAAAGCCTATGATTAGAATGGTTATTTAACTAAGCATCTATATTTGGTCATGTGATTGTAACATTTCAACAAATTTCATACATGAATTTTTACTTTTTTATAGATTCTGTTTTGGCATTTATTAATAATTTTGACTTATTTTGACAAAGTTTTAATTCATTCCTGTGTAACGGTGTAAGGTTAGGGTCCCTTTGGGAGCCTCTTGAACCCACCACCATCGATAACATTCAATAACCAAGATTAGCCAGGCAAATGAGGACACTCACACAGCAAGGGGTAGGTGTAAAGTGAACAGTGCTTTTATTAAAATCCAACAATGAAAATCAAAGTGTCCAAATAGCTCAGTAATCCATAAAAGTCAGTGAATACATGTCGTTCTTTAATCCATAAAAGTCAGTGAATACATGTCGTTCTTTTTCCCTCCCTCCTTCGTCCCCTGCAGGCTTCTCATATACTGACGCACCTAATGGGGCACAGGTGTGAATGCGATGCTCCTTTCAAGAAATAAATGAGACACTGGAAGGACACACCCAGCCACACCCAGAGTAAAGCACGTTTGCCCACCCACCTGTGCCCAATTGAATCCTGCACTTTTGAGGGCACAATCATTTATTTAAAATCAGCCACCTATTGCTAAGCTGTGGACCTGCTATGCCACATCATTTCTTATGTGTCGTGATAGAATATGTCAACTGTTCACAATCATCATATCAATGACATACTGTAAATTTTGCAGTGGTTTCTGGATCCATTATCCATTATGAACTTTCTCAGCGATAGTTAGCTTCTTACTTGACCTAGCTTTCCATAACTATGATTTTTGGCTTATTTTTGTCATCTTCTGATTATTTTCGTCTCATCTCACAATAAACCTTGGACACCTCATGTCTTACAACAAATATACTCTAATATTGTATTTTAACATTTTTTAAGTACTGTAAACTGAAGTGGAAGTCATGCTTAAACTGTAGTATGCCAAGGCTACATTAATAATATACATATGATTGCTTATTTGTGCATTTGCCTTCAATGCCATGGTTTTCCTGTGACAATCATGTCACATCTAGTACGTACATATAGAGTGTTGGGACCTTAAAAGACTAATGGTAGTTCTATGCAGCAGGTTCTTTTGATACAGTGTATACATTATACATATTAAAATAATTATGCTACTGTTTGAGTTACACTTTTAGACATGATTTAATTTACAGTCTGGCTCAGAAAAAATTGTTTCACCAGGTACATAGCAGAATTGCAGCACTTCAAATGTAAATGTGGGAACAATGGATTCACTTTCTGCACACTTTATTGTCTTGCAGATTTCAATTTAAATGGATACACGAGCCATTTTAGCCCATCGGTCTACACTCAAAAACCCGTTATGACAAAGTGAAAATGTGTTCAGAAAGGTTTGCAATTTTTTTAACAAATTACAAACTAAAATCCCTCATTTCTTTATGTATTCAGACCATTTGCTATGGCCCTCCAAATTGTGGTCAGGTGCATTCTGTTTTCCCTAATTCTCCTTGAGATGTGTTGAGAATTTAATTCGAGTCCACCTGTGGCACGCTGAACTGATTCGACATCATTTAGAATGACACACGTGTCCCTGTGTATATAAGGTCCATAACTGACATTGCATGTCTAGACAGAAACTAAGTCATGATCAAGGAAATTTTGGTAGACTGCCGTGATCAAATTCTGGTGAGGCATAGATCAGGGTAAAAATATAAAATCATTTCTAAAGCTTTCAGTGTTCCCCGAACATAATGGCCTCAACAACTGTGAAATGGAAGAGTTTACCATCCAGACAAACTGAGTAACCAAGCAATTAAATTAAATTAACGCCTTTAAAGGGTTAATTTGAAAATATAAGAGCTATTTTCATACTTGCAATTTTGCTGTGTATGGAGGAAAAGAAATGAATGAAAAAATGGGAAGAATCCAAAATACATTTTTACTGAATTACCTACCACCCTTACTGCTAACTTACCCCTAACTCTCCCTGTAGGTGGCAGTATCACACATGCCTGCCTTTGACCTGTCAAGTCTAACTGAGATTGCAGTCCTTGTCTTGCAGCCTTCATTTATATGCCATGTGAAGTATGAAATATTCTTAATCAAAACTACTAAAAGATGTCATAATTAAAACAGGTGCTTTTTCTGACAATAGTTTTATTTTAAATGTGTGCAGGTCCTTGCAAAACACACAAATGGGTGTAATAAAGAAATGGAAGTGACAAAAGTTATCCTGCACTTTAAAATGTTATTAGCATTGGCTTTTGCATACAATGACTGCTTATGAAGAGCTGGTGGGTACTTCCTGCCCATTCGATATCTGCAGTTGTCGGAAACCAAAGTTAATACTGACATATGGATGGGTATTGCATTTACACTGCTTGCAAAGGACTGCATATCATGTGGCACTATAAACTGCAAATTTGTTGCATTATGTTCTGTTTTTACCAGTTTTGATTGTTTTTCAATTTTTATTATTTTGTTGAGTAGACATTGTTAAACATTATTAGGTCAGCATCTGATCTGTTAAAAAAACAACAGGCAAGAGAATAATCAGAAACTATGAAAAAAGGTCAAAAAATAAATCACACAGATAACTAAAGAACTGTTAAATAGACCAACATTTTGAAAAGTGACAGCAAGATGTCATAAACACAATAAATCAAATAAATGAAGAAGCTCTAAGCCAGGCTGTGAAAGACTCAATGACTGAACAGTGAGGTTACATAAAGGGTGTAATGGAAGTCACCTTGAAGTTGATGGACTGAAGGCAGTACACCAGATGTCCACATGACCAGTCAGTCAGCCATTATTCAACCCACAATATCCTAACACAGGGTTACGGGGGTCTGCTGGAGCCAAACCCAGCCAACACAGGGCGCAAGGCAGGAACAAATCCCGGGCAGGGTAAAAGCCCAGTGCAGGGCACAAACATACACACTCACCCACACACCAAGCACACACCAGGGACAATTTGGGATCACCAATACACCTAACCTGAATGTCTTTGGACAGTGGGAGGAAACAGGAGGAAAACCACGCAGACACGGGGAGAACAAGCAATCCCCATATAGGGAGGACCCAGGAAGCGAACCCAGGTCTCCTTAATGCCAGGCAGCAGCGCTACCACTGCACCACCGTGCCCCCACTAAATGACCATCATCTTCAAATTCTTTCACATGAAGCCTGAAAACCATGAGGTCTGATTTATATCATTTATGTTAGGCAGAATGCCCAATGGGGACTGGGCAGTCTCTTGGCATTGGAACCCCTGCTGATTTTGTTTTTTTATATTTTTTTATTCTCCATTCCACCTGGAGTTTTTTTTTTTCTTTTTTTTTCTGTCGTCTTGGCCGGCTGAACTTACTTTATTCTTTGTTACTTAGTATTGCCTAATCTTATTTTAGTTTCATATAAACTTTTCTTTCTTCATCTTGTAAAGCTCTTTGACCTACACCATTTATACGCTACGCTATATAAATAAATGTTGTTGTTGTTGTTGTATGGACTGCACCTGCAGGCAATATGTAATAGTGCAGGTTAGGAAATGGGCAGTTATATGCCAGGGAGTCTCAGTCTAATGGACTGTGCCTGGCAGTCAATTTCTACCAGGATCTAAGTAACGATGGAGGACAGTGAGGGAGCATGTTGCATATGTCGGGATTCCCCCAAGCTGGTAGGTAGTTCTCTAATTGTCACTTACATGGCAAGTGCCCTAATAGCCTGGCCCCTGTTTAAGAAGAAATATAGAATACCTGGGGAAGTTCTAGTAGTATGGCCCCAGGGTTGCCAAGTTTTCGGGCATTCTCTGAAAGTGTTTCCTAGCCACAGCTTTAAAAGCTATTTGTGGCAATTAAGCCACTGAACATGGAGCTGGGGGGATTGTTAGTGACAAAGGCACATTTGGCTAGAGGAGAAGAAGCCAGAGGAAGGAAAGAAGGCAAAGTAGCAAGCAGGTATAGACATAAAGATGCTTGTACCAGCCTTGTAAAAAGCTACTTTAGGCGACCAATATGTGATAAACCCGTGTGTAGCCATGTTGATTATTTTCACATGTACTTTGTATGTATATGTACATTTATCTAAATCAATAATTTCCTCATATACGTTTGCCTTTTTGGCCATATTTGGATTGAAGGTCAGATCATATAGGCCACAGGAACCTCTACAAGACCAGTAATAACATTAAATGCCTATAAAGTAACTGGAAGATGTGTCTATGTGCAAACTGCACAAAATAGGTGTTCTCAGAGGAGCATCTGAAGGTGAGGCACAACATCAGCAATTTAGTAGTGAATTCCAGACATGCCTCAGCAAGTTACATACGAAAAGAGGTGGACATAAACTAGCACCACCCCAAAAAACTCACTTCTGTTTAAAAGACAGTCACAAAATATTAATTATACCAAGATAGCTGAAGTTGTATGGAAAATGTGCAAAATCCACAGAAACAGTGAACAGGCTGGGATTCAAATCAAGAAATCTGAAGCTGATACCCAGTAGTGCTAACCATTGTACCACTGTGTCACACCACATTAAGTACTGAATTCAGAAATGCTAAGTAATATACAAATATTGTGAACTATACTGTATATACATATCTAAATATAAATATCTCAGATGTTCATTAGGCTAGCATAGTGTCCAGAGTTTGACTTGAATTATGTCTGTTATTGGACAGAAAGACTTCTGCTAAGCTTGGCTCTGAAATGGATAAATTACTCTGAAAATGATTTTTTTAAGTAAGATATTTTCACATAAGCACAAAAGAAAGAGAAAATTGCTTTCTCTTTTTGATAAGTTTATCATTGACACATCTGTCTGATCTCATTATAAAGGATTAATGAGCAAGATGCTCTTAGGCTATGCTAGTACAAGTATGCTGCAGTGGTAGCAAGGCACTCAGATTCTCACTGTCTTTAAAACAGTGATTTATTTATTTTAATTTGGGGATGCATTCAACCATGACACAGCTCACATATTCACACACAGAAATACATAATAGAGCAGCTCAAATAAATCAACGGTCAAGGATGTATTGAATAAATAATGAAGGTAATAATAATGTGCACACAAAGTCCCACCCAAATAACCCTGACAGTGACAACACAAATGCAAATGAAACTCAACAACACACTAAACACCAAACTATCAATGATAAACACTCATGACAAAGATCCAAACACAATCCAGCACAAAAAATGTAGATGACAGTAAATAATAAAAGAGATCCCAAGTAAACACCTTCCTGAATGTAATGTAAAGTTTCGTCCTACTGTGATGTCAATGTAAATGAAGATTTGTAGAAGTTGGGAGAGCTCTCCAGATGAAGATGTTTTCCAGTCAAAATTAAATCACATGAACAAGTAGGGACGGGACAAAAACATAAATCCAGAGAAAACTGTTATCCAGTGGGTGATAGCATTTATAATCCACTGGTGGGGTGAAACCTTGCAACAAAAGACAATTGTGATCCTGCTGGCTTCTTCTGGCTCACTTTTAAATTCCATGCCATATCTTGTTTCTGCCAGCAACCCCTGTGGAAACTGCAAAAGCTATCCAATGGTGCAATAGTCTTGGGGACTGCTGGGAATTGGAGTCCTTTTCAAGTAGCGTTGCTATAGTGTTTCAATTTCAAAATGCAGACATTAGTCTGCAGTTCTGCCTTTCTTTAAAACTACACAGGTGTTTTTAACTTCCAAAAACAGGGACTCTTGAAAACCGTCTCCATTGCCATTTTCTTCTGAAAATACCGGCTTGGTGTTGCAATGTGGATGGGTAAAAATAAAAGAATTTTGAAGACGCAGGCTAATACGGCACTATGATTTGTTTGTGCTCATTATGTAGCCCTTTCCTGATTATATCCTTCTCATTACAACATCTCATTTCCTGATTGGTCACCTTGCACGGAAGAAAACCACATTCTAACACAGCAGACATAGAAGAGTTACTTTCCATGCTACTTGTTGTATTGCTTACCTGTATGCATTAACATTACGTTTTGTACAGTTTGAGTGCTGCATAGATGTGCCAAAAGCAAATCATTTATTGGTTGATTGTGTTTTGTGAGAAATCCCATGGCCAAGGTGTTTTCAACTCCTCAAGGATATTCCACTTATATAAACATGCCCAGTGTAGGCGAGTGTCTATTTTGTATGCATTCTTGGTCATTTTAGAGAGAGATACTTTCATAAACAATATGAAAATGTAAGTGTGGACAAAGATCATTATAGTAGTGTGGATATAGTCTTAAAGACAAAATGAAGAAAGCAAATAAAGAACAGACAGATAACAATGTGCATCTTTTCTAATTTCCTACAAAAGTATTACACATAATAATAAATTCAGCGAAAAGAAAGTTACATTACTCATCCAGTAGTACGGCTGTAATGAATTAAAAACTTAGGAAAAGGAATAGGCTGTTCTGTCCAAGTACACTTTAAACCACCAGAACTTACCCCCTTTTTCTTCTGCTCTATAGCACACTGCTTCATATAGTCATCCATTGCTATTTCCAGATTGGTGGTCACCACAGCAACCAAAATATTGGCAAAAACAAAGCTTCCACTTGTCACAAACAAAAAAAAATAAATGCCCGCAACATGCATTGCCATACCCCCTTCAGACCTGCAAAAGAACGAGACACAGATTGTTATTTTAGTCTTTAGGTTTTGAATCAGCTGTTAAATGCTCATAACATTCACAAACATGCACAGTTCAATCCGTGCTTTTGCAAATTTGTAGTTACTAGGTTTGAAGAACATGACATGTTGCTAGCCCTTTTTTATGTAGCAATTCTTTTTGTATTATTTTTTAATAATGTATAATGTACTGTGAGCTTTTTACAGTGCTGGGTCATGGAGTGTCACTTCTGGCAATACTAGTTGTAAAGGTTAGAACCAATCCTAGAAAAGACAAGAGCATGTACAAATATACACTTAACAGACCCCCAAAGCAATCTTGTATAAAGACTAGACTCAATTAGACAATAATTATTTAGGTTTTAAGATGAAAACATGTAAACTCCATACAAGGCCCTTTAATAACAACTTAAAATTGAAGTCTAAGAGCTACTTATGTCAATAAAAATCCAGAATTCATATTCTGCACTGCTAAGAATGGAGTGTAAAGAAACATGGGATATTAACGCATGTGTATTTAACCTTTCATCTTCTATCACTCTTTTTGACATGATGTATTGTCATGAAGGAGGTATAAATTGTGGCCATAAAGGGATGCACATGGTCAGCAATGCTACTCAAATAGGGCACAATGATTGGCTGGTTTTAACAGGTCCATAGTGTGCCAAGAAAAAATTCCCCACACCATTACTCCACCACCACGCTGGACTGTTAACACGAGGCAGGTTGGGTGCATTGGATTCATGCTGTTGGCATTAAATTCTGACCCTACCATCTAAGATTCATCAGACCAGACTACATTTTTTCTGTCTTCAGCTGTACAGTTTTGGTGAGTTTGTGTCCACTGCAGCCACAGCTGTTTGTTCTAGGCTGACAGGAGTGAAGCCTGTCGTGGTCTTCTGTTGTTGTAGGTCATCCAGTTCAAGGTTCAATGTGTTGTGAATTCTGAGATGCTTTTCTGCTCACCCGAATTGTCAGAGTGGTTATCTGAGTTACCCTATCCTTTCTGTCTGCTTGAACCAGTCTGGCCATTCTCCTCTGACTTCTCTCATCAACAAAGTGTTTTTGTCTGGAGATCTACAACTCAATGGATGTATTTTGTTTGTAACATCATTTTGAGTAAACCCTAGAGACTGTTGTGAGTGAAAATCCCAGGGGATTAGTACCTGGCATCAACAATCATGTATTTCTGCATGAAAGGTACTAACTGGCACGAACAATCATGCCAAGGTCAAATTCAAAGATCACATTTTCCTCAGTCTGGTGTTTGATGTGAACGTCAACTGAAGCTCCTGTCCTGTATCTGCATGATTTTTTGAATTGTGTTGCTTCCATATGATTAGCTGATTGGATAACTGCAAAGATAAGCAGGTTTACAGGTATTCCTAATAATTTTCTCTCTGAGTATTTATTAGAGGAAAGGTCATTGGATGTTGTAGAAAACACCAGTACCTTGCCAGCCAAACACCGCAATTAATAGTTAAAAGGTCTTTTTCAACAAATGGCTGAAACTGATAGCTGGTGCCACCAGGTGGCAGCACCTTCTTGTGGTTTTGATGTGATATGTGGAGTGCACAAAGATAGATAGATAGATAGATAGATAGATAGATAGATAGATAGATAGATAGATAGATAGATAGATAGATAGATAGATAGATAGATAGATAGATAGATAGGGAAACAACATAGACCAGAATAATATTAAATACAAAACAAGTGCAAGGCACAGAGCTATACATACAATATAATAATAATGATATAATCATTAAAGGTAATACTGTCTCTGTGTAATTATGTCTATTATAAAAGCCTAGAGTGAAGACAGTCACCTTGGGATGAGGCATTTATATAGTCTAAAGGAAAAAAAAGAGCTTCAGTAATGTGTCTCAGCAAACCATATTAGGAAGGGATGGTGACTCCAGGGCAATACATCATGACAGGGTTGTAAATTAGTCACAAAAGCCACAAACATTGCCATTAATATTTTTTTTCTTGATGAAGATGACCCTTTTTGATCAGTTAATTCTGGCATTTTTCCCCCTGAGGTGGTGTTACATAGATCACAATGTAGAGCAGTGCATTTGATGATACAAATTAGTACTACATCCCTATCTGCTTTTCACTCACATTACAGGACCTGCATCTCAACAGAACGAGTGACTGTGTAATTCTAAAGTCTATATTTCAGAAGGAGGCCCAGGTATTTCAAAGGGCTTCCTGACATACCAGACGTCCACCACCAGCTCATTTTTCTTGGTAATGTTTAGATTCAGGTAGTTTTCCTACACCACATGGCAAAGTCCTTTACCATTTTTCTATACTCCTCATCCAAGTTACAGTAGAAGAGTCATGTAAGAACTGTGTAGATGACAAAAATTTGAGTTTTACATAAAATCAATGGTGAAGAGGATGAAGAGAAATGGAAACAGGACAGTTTCCTTGTGCACCCTATGCTACTGACCACCATCTCTGACACATACAGTCTTGAAACTTTACATGTTGCCTATCAGGGATGTGCATAAATAGATGGCTGCAATGGCACAAGCCTCTTTCCCTTCCACCCATTGGTGCAAATGCCTTTCTCTTACGTGAGGAATATTCACTTCCTTTTCAATGTAAGATGCAGAGAAAAAGCAACACTAAGTTAAAGCTATTGGTATTGCGGACAGCTTAGCTATAAGCTAAACAAACGGGTTTGATGGACTGAGTGGTCTTGTCTTGTTTGGCTTGTATGTTCTTATGTTCAGTTGTCTACAGTATTTCAGAGCCACCCTCTTAGTGGTTTTCTTGATGAACTGAGCATGATTACAGTTTTCTGGCTGTAAGATTAAGTGATTTGGGAAAGGAAATAGAGGGGCATTATTTAAAGAAGTAAGGCATATGCTGCAAGAGTAATTTTAATATGGACAACTGAGTGAGCAATCTAGTACCCTTTATATGGTACAAAATAAATATAAATATAAATAATATATGGCACAAAAAGAGATATGTTCACCCAATTTTATTTTCACTTTTTTCAAAATTTTCAGTGTAACAATTTTCCATCAGTTTCCAAGTACTTACTTTAGATCATCATAAATGGTAACCCATCCATCTTGTGTGATGCAGATAAAGAGCGAAATCATTGCTTGGTTAAGATTTCCAAAGTGCTGTGGATAATCAAGCCCAAACATGTTGACACCAAACACACCAAAGATCTAAACAGCAAAAACAAAAATCACTATATTAAAAAAATAAATCAGCTGGAATGTTTTTACAATGCAAAAATCTTAATAAACACCCATAAACAATATCTGTGACTGAACACTTAACATTTTAAAAAGCCAGTGTACAAAAGATCACACAATGTTCAAGATATTGTCATGCTTTTTCATGGTGTATCATAACAAGAAATTACTTGAACTTGTCCAGATATTTTTAAAAATTACCATTATTTATTGAACCTCTTTAAACTTGTTACCACTGGTGAGAAACTAATGGCGATCAAGACAGCTTATTAATTATGTCCAACTCAGCACAGGCTGCCAGTTCATCACAGGATAGCTGTAACTTCTTATTCTTCCTTTAATTTTCATAGGGAGTTATTCAGTATTGGAACATGGAGGTAAGGATCCTATAGCAAGAGCAATTTGTGCAAAGCAGAGACTATCCCTACATGCAATGCCAGTCCATTGAATGTTTAATGTTTTTGAACTACATACTAGAGAACTGAAATGTCATATGAAAAAGCTGATCATGCAAACACACACACGGCTGTCAAAGTTCTTACATTACCTACAATGCTTTCCCTACTGCTCCTTACAAACTTTATCAATTGCAGAGTCGAAACCTGCCCCCGGAGCATTTAGGACAAAGTAGGAACAAACCCAAGGATGAACTTTGTAAAACTAGTAATAATTCACTCAGGTTCAAGGAAAACATCCAAACTCTTTATAGTTATAAACCAGGTGGGGAACTGAGCCTAATAAGATAGATACCGTTTGACCATTCTACTTATACTTTGTAACCTGTTTGTTTGACTGAGGAAATGGTACAAATCTGCTAAAGTGCACTTTCCCTGCTGTCAGTGTTGACCACGGTTTCTCACCCAGCCGCGCTATTTTTGATCATTATCCCAGGGGGAAAAATGGGCTTTCACAGGTTGCATTTTTTGGCTACTTTTCAAAAAAAAAATGATGCAGTATTTTGGGCTGCTTTTCAGCCCCTATCCACTGCAGTTTTACTATGTTTTTTATCCATCTGGTAACCCTTCCTCTGTTATTTGCACTTGCATATGTTCTTTACTCTTGTAAATGGATACATACCCATTCTATCACTCTGAAATATTGGCATGACTCCCGTCAATGATGGTGTATACCAAGCCCTCTCGCTCTAACACTGCTTCACGCTTTCTGGTGTATCATTTTGTACTCATGTATTTGGCTAATTTTTTGGCCAAATTCTATATTATAAAATTGACCTTGGGCTAAACATTTTTAAAGAACTGGCAATTCTGCCTTCTGTCCCCATGTGGTCAGAAATGTGACAGTAGCATATGCCCATACTTGACTTCATGTAATAATAACAATAATAATAAAAATAATACATTTTATTTATAGAGCACCTTTTTAACTGTTTGAGGATCCCTGCCACACACAATGTTCATTCATATTTTCAACATGTTAAATATGCAGCTTACCATCATGTAGATTACAAGGACAAAGATGATGCTAGCCATGTCAGGAAGTGATTTCACTACAACGGCCACCATGATTGAGACACCACGCAGGGCTTGAAAGCCACTAAAGCTACGGACCAGTCTCAGTATTCTAAAAAAAAAAATACAAGAAAATAAGTGCACCGATTCTAAGTACTGTACAGTTTGATTTATAACTATGATTCTGTGTTAAAATAGATAGATCCAGGTGAGAATATTGACCCTGCAAGCACCAGGTCAGTGGTCTGATATTGTCATCTTCTACTATCACCATCAAGCCTTCAATGTCATTGGTGCTCTTCCTTTATCTTTCATCTGTGTTTCATTTAAAAACTTTGTTAAAGTGAAAGCAAAATATGAATGAATTATGACTGGTCACTTCACAGGAAAAAGTTAAAAATGAATGCAGCATCCATTAAAGTGAGGAGAAGTTGGTGTTTAGCTACCTAAATGCCTTGATCCATTCAAAGTCTCCAGATGTTGTAGAATCAGTAGGGATCAATGTCGAAAAGGAAGCAGACAAGCTGAAAATGTTCAATAAATTCTAGAAAAAAATTGCAGTCATTAATTAAAATAATAAATTAAAAAAAAATACTATTCCCCATTATACATCTTGTAAAAGTACCTTTACAAAGAATGAGAACACAAAACACAATTTTGCAAATAACAATTTCCTGTTGTTAGGCAGGGTAAGATGTTCTCAACTCCAGACCTGAGGACCCTTGTGGCTTTAGGGTTTCCTTTTGCAAGTTCTTTAACCAGAGGCCAATTTTGTGTTTAAATGTTTGTGTGTAAATGTATTGAGTATTGTGGCTTTTTGTGTATAAAGCGTTATTGGCTGGAACGGTATTAGACTTTCACGGCGTTATGAGCAGTGACAACAAAGATGATCTTATCTCATCTGTGGTGCTTCAGTCAGGTCCCTTCAAATGTCTCTTAGGTTTGTTTTGTTTATTTTTTATGTTACCAATATTGATTATATAGTTTCATTATGTCTATGTATCTTTAACCATGTGCCATGTGTTTTGTATGTGTGTTCATCACCATCAAAGGACTGCCCTCAGCCTCCCCTAGTGGTTCAATGAATGTGCTGGCATTGGTGAGTGTCTTTTGTGATTTATTGTGCTTTCTTGTGACTATTCTGAATTTTTTGACCTTATGCTCTATTTTTTTTTTTTTTTACTTTGCTTACTGAATTGTGTATTGGGACTTGTTTGCCTTGGATTGCCTTTGGCTTCTCAGGCAACCTCTGCAGTGCTTTTTGTGCTCTTCAGAACTTCATTGATTACATTTTTGTGATAATAAATATTTTTTTCATAAAGATTCTGCATTAGACCATTTCAGTTCTAGACAGGATTTGATCATTTTCCCCCTCTAGTGGGCATTTTATGTCATTCTCTGGAACTTATTGTGCTTAGGAACCCCAAGTTCATGGTATTAGCTTATCTTTTCTTATTTCATATGACAGTCATCTCACCTGTTATCATCCAAAGCTTTTAGCACATAGTGATATATACAACCTCCTTGTTTATTTATTAGATTTAAGTGTATCATTTAGCCATTTACAAGAGGCAGTTATAGGACGCATACACTAAACTGTTTGTATAGTAAGCTCCTCACAACAACAGAACAAAGATTGCATAGCACCTTTGTTATTTCCAAATATTTAAAAAAAATGTTTATAGCTATAACTATTAGAACATAGTGCAACACTATCCTACTAGAGCTTTGACTCGAGTACCCCCTATGCATTGACTTCACGTTACATAAAGCATTCAAATTCAAGTACTTGAGTGCTACTGCTGCCCTTCAATTTATATTAAACATGCTGGTTTTTCTCCTGTTTCTACATTTTTATTGTGAATTCATAAACTAACAAAGACCAGACACTGGTATAAATGACAGTAATGGTTAAAGAAGAGCAGCTGCTTCTGTATAATAGTGATCTAAGTAATTATTAATTAGCATAACTATTATGTTTAAAAATAAATGACAAATTAAAACTTAACATCCAGGATCAGGAAACCTCATCAAACTTGTTAAAGGCTCATAAAGGCAAATAACCTCTGGTTATTTTAGTACTGAATCTACAAAAGTAGAAACTTATAAATAAAAGTGTTTAATTGAAATAGCAGTCCGTTAAAGACCACATTTTATTTATAAAGTTGGTTGAAATGAAAACTCCCAGTGTGAGTGTCATGGAGGACAGACAGGAATCCCGGCTGAATAATGACATGACCACTGGACAAAATGGAGAGTTCCAGGAGATGAACGCAAAGAAGCCAGAGACTGGTCTGCTGGAGGAGTCCCAGTTTGGACACCCGTAGGGGTTCACGGCAACTGGAGTCCAGAATTACAACCCTGTCAAGGTCTCTGGATACAGCAAGAAGATGCTTTTTGGGGAAAGCTGCCCTGGTTCTCAAACAACCCGGAAGTGCTCCCCACAAGTCCTGCCAGGTCATTGGAAGACATTCCAGGTCCAGCATAAAAAGAACCTGCTGCCTTACCTTGAGGAGTCAGAGCTGAGAAAAAGATGGCAAAGCTCTCTTGGAGGAGTAGAAGGAACTATTGTGAATTGAAAAGTGTGGTGTGGACTTTGAAAAAGGTATTTGCAAATTAAAGAAAATGTTTTTGCACCCATAACTGTCTTGGTATGGCTGTGTCTGGGGTTTGGAAGGTAGTGATGCCCTGGTGGTCACACGAGTAACCCTGTCCACCAGTGCTGGGACAGAATGCCCCCATTTTATACTGTGGATGTTATGTAACAGGGAGCCGTCACACAATGACATAAAGCACGTATTGTGGGAACAATAGCATGGGAGCCAACTTAGCATAAGAGCAGTTCACAGATCATACTGACTTGCAGTATTTTGTCATTGAAAGGCACAAAACATTTTAACATAGAAGGCAAATTCACCTGCAACAGATAATCTAATAAACTGCCATGAAAAAAGCAAAAAATGATATAAAGTGAGTGAACCATTTGACTATGCTTTAATTTTTTTTCTTTTTTCAAAGTATACATGTGACAAATAAAATTACACATTTCTCTTGCACATGCAACTAAGAATTTCACTATACTTTGTACATGTGACAATACTGATCCTATGAAAATCCATTTTCTAAGGCATTTATCATGATCTCTGCAGTGGGAGGGCACCCTGCCTGGGTTTGTTCCTGTCTTGTGCCCTGTGCTTGCTGGGATTGGCTCCAGCAGACCACCGTGACCCTGTGTTAGGATATAGCAGGTTGGATAATGACTGACTGACTGACTTATCGTGATCTGGTTTGCTGGGTACCAGTACTTATTGAAATGTTGTGCCCTGGACAGGGCAAAAATCCATCACAGATCACACACATGCATGTGAAATCAGGCCAGTTAAACTGACATGTATTCCATATGGTGTGAGGGATTGCCGGCCGTGTATCCCAGCCAACACCCCCAAACCGCCAGATGGAGCCATCCCTACAACATGAAAGGACCCCGAATTCCAGCAGAGCATCATGGAACTTGGGAGTTTTTCACCACAGCCTTGCTGGATACCATGGGGGCCACAAGAGGACGCTGCAGGGAGGCCCAGGGACTTATACTTTCCTTATAGCCCGGAAGTAATTCATGATTACGGAAATAGAAGGAATAATATACTTCCGGGCTGAAGAAAAAGAGAATTACCCGACCCGGAAGTGTTGGATAATCACATGGACTGAGGGCTCAAACACTTCTGGGTCAAGGAATATAAAGGACTGTGGGAAATCCCAGATGGACGAGCTGAGTTGGGAGGCAGGGTGGCTAAGTGTCTGGGAGATTGGAGGATTTGATTATTGTGATTGTTATTGGAGTATTTGGGAGTGGAGGGTGCTTTGTGCACTTATTATTATAATAAATATTCATCTTTTGGACTTTTACCTGGTGTCTGACGTGGTGTCTGATGGTACAAGGGTGCGAGAAAACCCTAATCTGTCACAATAGATAGTGCCTGAATCAGGATCTGAACTAAGGGTGCTGATGACAATATGCAGCAGCACTAAACTCTATGTCACCATACCATCCAAGTACAATAATTGTAAATAAAAAATAAACTATTGACTATTATTCAAAGAAAATCATACAGCACACTAGTAAATTATGCACATTTATAAGCTCAATAATAACCTAAATTATTTTACTTTAAGATTTTAAAGTAAAAGCGCTGCTGCCTCACAGTTAGGAGACCTGGGTTCGCTTCCCGGGTCCTCCCTGCGTGGAGTTTGCATGCTCTCCCTGTGTCTGCGTGGGTTTCCTCCGGGTGCTCCAGTTTCCTCCCACAGTCCAAAGACATGCACGTTAGGTGGATTGGCGATTCTAAATTGGCCCGTGTTTGTGTGTGTCCTGTGGTGGGTTGGCACCCTGCCCAGGATTGGTTCCTGCCTTGTGCCCTGTGTTGGCTGGGATTGGCTCCAGCAGACCCCCGTGACCCTGTATTCAGATTCAGCGGGTTGGAAAATGGATGGATGGATTTTAACATATTCATTAAATATTACATATGGTACATTTCTATAGTCTCAGGTATTACATTTCAGTTTTTTATAATTAACTTTTTAATCTCATCAGTAAAAATGACAGGCTTAGACAATGCAATGATGGAACATTTCTTACCGAGGAAAATGCATATGGTGCAATATAACACTTCAGCACACCTTCTGACAAGAAAGTTACCAAAATGGCCTCATCCAGTATGAAGAATACAGTGGGATATTCCTGAAAAAAATGTATGTTTACACATTAACATTGATAAAGCTGCAATTGCCAAATATTATATTTAAAATGTTACATATAAAAAGTACTATACTTCAATTCACTTGCTAGACATGCTTAATCTAATTTTATCATTACAAGGAACCTGCGTCCATGCCACCAGCACTGGATTCAAGGCAAGTTCCAATCACAGATGTTTGGCTATTTTGCAAAGTGAAAACAAATTCAAACCTGTCATTGTCATGAAAGAAGAAAAGAAAAGACCCTGTTGTTGCTCACCGCAATATAATCCCCATCTGTATGGAGCGCCATCAAAGTGCAGTTGATCATGGTGGCAAAAAGCATTGCAACTTTGAAATAAGAACTTGACAAAATTGAGGAAACCAATACTCCTGAAACATGTCTTTCATCATAGTCATCAGTCTGTAATGCAGAAGAGTCAAAAAAGTCAGTTAAACAAGATTGTTGTCAGAGATGAGAGACTTCATATCACCCAGTGTTGTAACCCAGACAACTCCAACTGCAAATCAGAGAGCAAAAAAATCTATACAGTATTATATATATTGTCAAAGAAGATATGGATTGGATGGAGGGAAGCAGCCTTCTGGCACAATACTGTAGACACACCCCACAAGGCTGCTTGGGAGTTGTCAACTCGATGAACAGCCTTGGTGGATTTCTTGGGAGATGTGAGGAATAGGACTCCTTGTCTTAAGGAGGTTCTGGCTGACCTGGTGAAAAATAGGGGCACTGAAGTACTCCTGATCTGTCATAAAGTAAGCTGAACCGCCTCACCCAAGAGAGATGGAGTCGAGAGAGGAGAAGAACAATGTTTCTTTTGAGGGACTGGAGAAGGACAAAGGAAAGAAAGAGAAGAGAATTGTTCATTGTGAGGTATTGTGCTTAATAAAAATAAGCCTTTCGAATCCAGGACTTTTGTCTGCATTGTGTGGTTTGGGGCTCGTACAGGTCCGTATATTCACACACATATATTGTGGTGGACAGCCGAGGCCCTTAACTGGCCAGAACGCCCTAAACATGAAAAGACTGGGGAAAGTAGCATTTCCGGAGCATTACCTCCTCCGGGGTGCTAGAGGGCAGCCCCCCTGGAGTCCAGTGTACCACGGGTTTGGAGCATGGAAGCTCAGCCCTTTTGGGAACTGTGTCCACCGCTAGGGGGCGCCTGGAGATGTCTTCAGCCCCTTTGTTGCAGCTCTGCTGCCACACCTGGAAGTGCTCCCAGAAATAGGTCAACAAGCACCTGGAGCGCTTCCGGGTACCTTATAAAAGGAGCCTACAGCCTCTGTTCTGGGAGCCACAGTCGGGTGGGAGAAACTCTTGCCAGGAGGAGTTGGACAAAAGAAAGGGAAGAAATTGTTTTGTGCTGGACTGTGCCTAGCCTGTTGCGTTAGAGGTATTCGTTGCGTCATACATTTTCGTTCTGTTTGTCTTTAAAATTAACACGCAAATACTTTTTAAACTTACACTTTTACTGTAAAACTTCAGTAAAAACAATATTTAGAATTACCTTTTCGTCAATATTGCACTGAATTTTGATTCTGTGTTTGGAGTTACATTATGACAATGCAGCGTATAACTTCCCGTGAGTGAATATCGTTTCTTTCTCTCTAATAAATAAACCAACTTTTTTGAATGTTTGTCCCTGTGATTTGTTAATTGTCTTAGCAAAACTTAATCTAACGGGAAACTGTAAATGTTTTAATACGAATGCATATCAAGATCGCCTTTGGTGTCTAATGTTATCCGCAGAAGATGTACTACATTGCCTTTCTTATCGCCTGTTAAAATTTTTCATGTCAGAATTGTTCGACCAATTTTGAATACAACTAATCTAGTCCTATTGCATAGCCCATCACTCAGATATAAATTACACAACAGAAATTCGGCCGGTGGAAGACTGAATGTTGTTAATGGTTGTAAATATTCTATGGGATATTTTAAATTGATGTTTTCAGCTTCTGCACCATCACCACCAACTGTTTCAACATAGTCTACTGATAAGCATTTAACCAATTTGCCATGTAACTGATCAACAATTTTCGTGTTAATTCATTTGACTTCATCATTTCTCAGTGCTAGGATTGACCGTGTACTCATTTCTTCTGCTGATAACCCTTCAGGATGAAATTCTTTAATAAGATTTGAATATAATAAGTCTCCTTTTATTGGGAACTTAAAGTGAGGAAAACATCAAAATTTATAACAGCTGAAAGTGCAGGAACTCTTTCTGACAAAAGCATTCATACGAATGAGAGGTGAGAGGACCGTGGGCATGGGCCTTTAACCTGAAACGGTTGAGAGGAGGGCGGGACTTGAAAAAATTTCTTGGCAATAGTCTCATCTCGCGGGACTTGAAAAACACTCTTGGCAATAGTCTCATCTCAAGATTTTCTTTTATAATCCTGTTAAGTCAACTTTTTTGACCCTGTCATTATTTTGCCTCCTATCCAGTTTTATACTTGATGTCTTCAAAAGCACAGCTCTCAGTGTGTCTCATGCATCTCATGCTTGGTCTTCTTCTTTCTTTATGTCATCAAGCTATATATAGAATATATATACTAACCATCCCCCCAAAGCTTCACCCGCGTATTAGTGAAACAGGACAGTGAGGAGGGCCCTGGTCCAGCTCTCTACTCTTTATGTTACTCTTCTCCCTCCCCTCGGCCCACAGCCTCTGCCCTCTCAGCCCTCTTGGATTAGCACGAATATATCGCTCCTGCAAGCGAACTTTGATTCTTAGAGCAATGAGAGAAGATGCAAAATCAACCGGAATGTTCAAGCAAATTATAGAAAAAAAAGATCAAAATCCTTTAAGTAGTTCTCTCGTTCGCTAACTAAGCAGAGTTAAAGTTATGCCCTGAGGCAGATGAGTGAGTGAGGAGGGCCCCCTCCCCACAGCCCGATGAGTCTCTCTCGGATTTCCACTAATAAATCGGTACTGCAAGCAAACTATGATACTTAGCGTGATGAGAAAGTTGCAAAATCAACAGAATGTTCAAACAAATTATAGAAAAAAACCCCATATAAATCTGTTAAGTAGTTCTCTCGTGTGACAGACATACAAACGGATCTAAAAAACTATAAGAAATTTTGCGCTTGGACGACAAAATTTTTTAAACCGTTTCTTAGCGAGCACCTATGGGCCAAGCGTAACCTACATTCCAAATTTCAAGTCCTAAGTCCTCATGGTGTGGGAGATTTCATGATGAGTGTGTCAGTGGTATTTGGCTTTTATATATACTGCTCAAAAGAATTAAAGGAACACTTTTTAATCAGAGTATAGCATAAAGTCAATTAAACTTATAGGATATTAATCTGGTCAGTTAAGTAGCAGAGGGGGTTGTTAATCAGTTTCAGCTGCTGTGGTGTTAATGAAATTAACAACAGATGCACTTGAGGGGCAACAATGAGATGACCCCCAAAACAGGAATGGTTTAACAGGTGGAGGCCACTGACATTTTTCCCTCCTCATCTTTTCTGACTGTTTCTTCACTAGTTTTGCATTTGGCTACAGTCAGTGTCACTACTGGTAGCATGAGGTGATACCTGGACCCTACAGAGGTTGCACAGGTAGTCCAACTTCTCCAGGATGGCACATCAATACGTGTCATTGCCAGAAGGTTTGCTGTGTCTCCCTGCACAGTCTCAAGGGCATGGAGGAGATTCTAGGAGACAAGCAGTTACTCTAGGAGAGCTGGAGAGGGCCATAGAAGGTCCATAACCCATCAGCAGGACCAGTATCTGCTCCTTTGGGCAAGGAGGAACAGGATGAGCACTGCCAGAGCCCTACAAAATGACCTCCAGCAGGCCACTGGTGTGAATGTCTCTGACCAAACAACCAGAAAGACTTCATGAGGGTGACCCAAGGGCCCCATGTCCTCTGATGGGCCCTGAGCTCACTGCCCAGCAGCATGCAGCTCGATTGGCATTCGCCATAGAATACCAGAATTGGCAGATGCACCACTGGTGCCCTGTGCTTTTTACAGATGAGAGCAGGTTCACCCTGAGCACGTGACAGAAGTGAAAGGGTCTGGAGAAGCCATGGAGAACATTATGCTGCCTGTAACATCATTCAGCATGAGCAGTTTGGTGGTGGGTTAATGATTGTCTGGGGAGGCATATCCATGGAGGGTCACACAGACCGCTACAGGCTTGACAAAGGCACCTTGGCTGCCATTAGGTATCAGGATAAAATCCTTGGACCCATTGTCAGACTCTATGCTGGTACAGTGGCTCCTGGTGCACAACAATTCCTGGCCTCATGTGGTGAGAGTATGCAGGCAGTTCCTGAAGGAATTGATACATTGACTGGCCACCACAGTTTCCTGACCTAAATCCAATAGAACACCTCTGGGACATTATGTTTTGGTCCATCCAATGCCACCAGGTTGCACCTCAGACTGTCCAGGAGCTCAGTGATGCCCTGGTCCAGATCTAGGAGGAGATCCCCCACAACACCATCTGTCATCTCATTAGAAGCATGCACTGATGTTGTCAGGCATGTATACAAGAACACAGGGGCCATACAAAGTGCTGCGTACAATTTTGAGTTGCTGCAATTAAATTTTGGCAAAATGGACTAGCCTGCCACATAATTTTTTCACTCTGATTTTTGGGCGTCTTTGAATTCAGGGCTCTGTAGGTTGATCATTTTCATTTCCATCAAACGATGTGGCATCCTTTCGTTCCTAACACATTACCCAGTCTATATCAGTATAGATATCCAGGAGGATTTCTTTTTCCCATTGAAATCTGATGTGTTTTCAAAGTGTTCCTTTAACTTTTTTGAGCAGTTTATATAAGATATACAGTATATATCTTTTGTTATTCACTTTTCCCCTTTCTAGGAAAAAACTGACAATTGGTAGCTTTAATGAGTGTAGCCAAAACTTTGACACTAATACAAAATTACTACTTTTACTCCAATAAAACAAAGAGAATTTCTTTCAGTCAACAGTGGTATACCTACCACTTTGGTGAGATCTATCAGATCTTGGAAATGATGCAATACTGAAACTGGGTTGGGAAAACTGGGTGAAAGCAGAAGGAACAACTTTCACTAAGCCAATTAATGTTAGTCTCCCAATTCCCAATCAGGGTCACATTATCATGATTCAAGTTGCTATACTATACAGGATAGTCATTTGAAATGCTGTGATACTGTTTGAAAGTATAGGACCCATCCTTCGGTCTTAATTAAACGTCTCTTCTGGCATCCTAAATAAAAGAGTCTTCTAGCTATCTAACTAGCTCAGTAGCTTGTCACTCCTGATGTTGTGTCATTTGCAATAGCTTAGCCATGTGTAAACTAGCTTCCTCTTTATAGCAACTGCATACTTTGTGAAAAGATATGGCTAAATGGAATCCCTCTTAGGGTAGCCTGAGGATTTATGTTCAAAATAGGTCCATGCTAGCTGACTATCGTACCAAATAGTATTCACATTGTGAGATGTTTAAAGATGTTTTTCTTTTCTTATCTTACCCTGACATCCACGACATCATTAAAGCTAATTTCATCCTCTTCTTTTTTCCTTGCCTACAAAAAACAGTGTTACAATTACAATACCCACATGCTTAAATATTGCAACTCTTGACAGTTTTTTTTACAATTGGATACATGTGTTTATCAATAATGAGTTCAGTTTTTCAAAACCCTTCACACAGTAAGCACAAAAGCAGTCTATGTGGACGATACGTTTCATTGCTTTGACACAAAATGTATTTAATAACCACATATTTCAAAATTAATTAATTCTTTTCTCAGTCAAACTCAACTATCAGCAAAACTGTATGCATCTACAGCTTTTTGTAAAGGTGTACACATGCTCTTTTTAAAACTATTAAGCTGACATTCACAAACTAAACATAACACAACATTGTATTACACTGGGTTTTGCTGTTTCTGCAAACACATTTAAATATATTCAGTTCTGAAAGAATAAAAATTAAACCAATCACAGCTGATACCCCTTTTAGCTGAAGCCCTATCCCGGTGTTTTGTATTCATTTTCATTAACGTCATTATTAAGTCTATCATTGGAATGATTTTTTAAGTAAACATGAACCCTAACAAAGACATAAAACTGGTTAACTGAGGAAGAAGAGACGTCCAGAGATGGAGAGGAAGACAACTGAGAAGAAAATCATGCTGCAGTCTCAGATGAAATTAGGAAAAATATAATTGCTCATGTCATAAATCGTAAGTCTAGGCTAGTGTGAGAATGTAGCCAAATCAACAGTGTTTAACAGGATATTCAGTTGTGAGTGTTTTTCAGGCAAACAAAGAGAAAAGATATGAATTCAGCCAGGGCTTCTGACTGAGCTGCATATAACAGTAACACAGTAAATTCAGCAAAACCCTCAGAATTACATGAAAATGAATGCCCTAGGACCCAAAAGTTACTTTCCACCGGGGAAGAAGGTTGAATTTTAATTGCTAAGTAGAAAACAGAAATCATTGCCATAGTCATCACCAACAATACCATAAAACACAGATTTCTCAGATATTGCTGGAGTTCTGAAGAACAATCAGGTTATAATGAAGCAGCGGTGTACCTTTACCATTAGAGAGGAACTCTGGTAATGCCAAAGAACTCAGGTATCAATATGTCCAGGTACATCGTCAAAGCAATACAGTACTGGTTTTGAGTGACACCAAACAGAACAAGGTACATGGTCATGATTTAGGTGTAATAGAATCCACTATAATAGTACAACACTGGCAAGAACTCTTATAATTGAGCTTGATGGCAGGTAAGCACCAACATATTTGAATTAGTGAATGAGGTTGGTTTTAACCTGGCCAAAATTTGTTGGTGAGGAAGACGTGTATTTAGGAAAATGGCAAAAGTGAATATTCCAGGCCATAGGGTTCCCACCATCACAATGTACACAACAATATCCTCTCATGGTTTGTTATTCCAATCCCAATTCCAAAAAAGTTGGGATGCTGTGTAAAATGTAAATAAAAACAGAATGCAATAATTTGCAAATCTCATAAACCAATATTTTATTCACAACAGAACATATCAAATGTTGAAAGTGAGACATTTTACTATTTCATGAAAATTATTAGATCATTTTGAATTTGATGGAAGCAACATGCCTCAAAAAAAAAGAAGGATGGGGCAACAAAAGGCTGGAAAAGTAAGTGGTACTAAAAAGAAACAGCTGGAGGAACATTTTGCAACCAATAAGGTTAATTGGCAACAAGTCAGTAACATAATTAGGTATAAAAAACATTTAGAGAGGCAGAGTCTCTCAGAAAATAATTGCAATCTGCAAAAAACTGAGTCTACAAATTGTGGAACAATTCAGCCAGTCAGTCATTATCCATCCCGCTATATCCTAACTACAGGGTCACAGGGGCCTGCTGGTGCTAATCCCTGCCAACACAGGGCACAAGGCAGGAACAAATCCCCATGTAGGGCGCCAACCCACTGCAGGGCACACACACACACCAAGCACACACTAGGGACAATTTAGGATTGCCAATGCACCTAAACTGCATGTCTTTGGACTGTGGGAGGAAACCCATGCAGACACGGGGAGAACATGCAAACTCCACGCAGGGAGGACCTGGGAAGCAAACCCAGGTCTCCTTACTGTGAGGCAGCAACGCTACCACTGCACCACCGTGCCACCCTTTGTGGAACAATTTCAAAATAATATTCCTCAGAGTAAAATTGCGAAGACTTTATCACCCAACCTGTTATATGCTAAAACAGGGTCACAGGGGTCTGCTGGAGCCAATCCCAGCCAGCACAGGGCGCAAGGCAGGAACAAAACCCCGGCAGGGCATCAGCCCACCGCAGGGCTATCTCATCATCTACAGTACATAATACTGTTAGATGATTCTGAGAATTTGGAGAAATCTGTGCTCATGGGACAAGGCCAAAAATCAATATTGGGTGCCCATGATCTTCAGGCCTTCAGGTGGTACTGCATTAAAAAAAGGCATTATTATGTCATGGAAATCACTGTATGGGCTCAGGAGCACTTCCATGAAATTATTGTCTGTGAACACAGTTCGCTGTGGCATCCATAAATGCAGATTAAAGCTGTATCAGGCAAAGTAGAAACCATAGGTGAACATGATCCAGAAACACTGCCATCTTTTCTTGGCCAAAGCTCATTTAAAATGGACTGAGGCAAAGTGAAAAACTGTTCTGTGGTCAGATTAAACGAAATTTGAAATTCTTTTTTGGAAAACATGAATGCCGTCTCCTCCGGACTAAGAGGAGAGGGACTATCTGGCTTGTTATCAGGTAACTTTTGTTATGTTGTCACTTTCCCCTAAGCTTACTCTCCATATCTCAGCCCCATAGATGAATTATTTTACTCATAGAGGTGAAAGGTTTATGATAATCATCTGATAGTACACCTTAGTGCATATCTACAGAAGATTGCCAGGGTGGGATCAGGCAAATTATTTTGGAGTTGCATCACAAAGTAGAATGTATGACATGATGTGGATGAGAACTTGTGGCCAAATGCAAAAGACAGGGTTGACAAGCACTGTTCTGCATCAATATTTGTATTGATCAGGAAATATTATGTATACATTTTTTGTATAAATAATGTAAATCTGTGTGGGCAGTTATAAAAAATGAGAATTAATCCGATTGAATCAAGGAAATGCATGTGAGGCAGAGGAACATAATATTTGTATATAAGTAAGAGAAACAAAACTGGAATATTGTGTGCAGTTCAGGTTGCCACGCTGCAAGAAAGATATAGCAGCACTTGAAGCTCTGCAGAGGAGAGCAACTAAAGTGCATCCCAAGACTTAAGGACATGTCCTAATTTGACAGACTCAGAGAATTAGACCTGTTTAGCCTCGGGTAAAAGAAACTATGTAGGGACCTAATTCAGGTCTTTAAAATTCTCAAAGGCATTGATGAAGTAAATCCAGAAGAATTCTTTCACCCTAATGGTGAAACATGTACTTGAGGACACCAGAGGAAATTAAGGGGAAGTACATTTAAGATGGAAGCCAAGAAGTACATCTTTATGCAGAGTTGTGGGACTCCGGAACAAACTATGGAGACATGAAGTTGAAGTAGAAACTTTGACAACCTTTAAGAAGAATCTGGATGAAATATTGGGACAGCTTAGCTATTAGTTAAAAAAGTGGGCTTGATAGACTGAATGGTTTCCTCCCCTTTGTCAATTTTATTTTGTTCTTATAAAGCCTGCAGTGTTGATACACAGGGTTCAAGTTTTTTGTTAGCACCAGTCAAAGGGGTTTGAAGTGGCAAGTCTGTCAGATGAAGTCATGTCCTAAGTCCTGGGATGCATTTAGTTGCTCTCCTCTGCACAGCTTCAAGTGCTGCTATTTCTATGATTGCACATTTAATGCAAGAGGTACAGTAAATACCTCAAATGACTCCAAACCTAATCAGAAAAGAAGCAAAAAGAGAGAAGGGATATCAGAAAGGGGTGTTCACATTACATTAATTTTCTGAACCTGCTTTTAAGGGAGAGGGATGTGCAGAGGTGGGAGTCTATCCCGGCAGGGTTAGGAACAAGACAGGATGCAGCCAACAAAGAGCACACTCACATTATGTTACTATTTAATTTAGCATTATGTGTTGGAACTCTGGGCCCAAAAGGGCAGAGAGTTGTGAATGGGAAGATTAGATGGTCAGGTAATTAACTTTCCACCTTTAGAAATCAGACATTGTGATACAGGCCTTATATAAATAAACATCTGTGATTTGCAATGTCCATAAATAGTAGTCTATTATATTATATCTGCATCAACTGAGGATCATGACATGCATGCAATTCTCTATTCAATTCCTGGGTCATTTTTCAAAAGTACTTTATTAGGCACAATAAATTCAAAAACATTAACAGATTCAGGTGCACCACTGCATATGCATACAGTCTATCACCAAGCTATAAAGGCAATATTAATAGGAATTCATATCCACACATCCATTTTTTAACCTAGTTGTCCAGTACGGGATTGTTTGATTACTCTAACATTATTGGGTGCAACATAAGAACAAGCCCTCTATTACAGGATGTACACACACACACACACACACACATACACTAACTCACCCAGAGTGAACACAGAGTCCCTGATTAACCTAAATCGCACATCTTTATGACACGGTTAGAAAATCCAGTATCACCCATTGAAAAACTTAAGCAGATAAAGAGAATGTACAAACTGCACAGGCAGTGAACTACATAAATTATTTACGTTTAAGATTAAAAACTGACTTTGAATTATACAAATGAGTTGTTTTTCATACAAACTAATCGCAATTTTCTATGAGTACTTGATATCAGTCATTAATTGATCTTCAGAGCATAGTACAGAACCGTATTGTGTCAATTTATGTTACAGTAACAGCATTAGCTACACATTGCATATATTGCAGCATAGAAACATGCCAGTTCATCATACGGCACACTCAGCCTTTGGATTGGCCATAACATGCACATCTTTGGCACATAAAGTTAACAGGAACACTCAAACAATACCAGAACATACAGACGTCTTACGGACTGTGACACAACAGAGAACTGAACCTAAGTCCCTAGAGTTTTGAGACTTTAGCTACCACTAGAAATTGACACTCTAGTACTCAGAAATGCATGGGGCTCCAAAAATGTATTTTAAAGGGCATGTTGTATTTTCTACCGATTTCCACAGGAAAGGTTTTTGCACTTTTGCCTCACTGATACTTAAGCTGAATATCTTGAAGCAAATTTCATCTGGGGCTTATCTGCCATCAAGGCTTTGTGGATGCATGCCCAGGTGCCCGTGATGGTAAGGGGCCTTTTCACCAATGGATGAAATGACAGAAGTGGGAAAATGGGACACACTGGATTAGTCAAATGGGTATGCGAGAGCTGCGTTATTTAAAGGTATGATCAGTTGGACATTGACAGTTGATGTTAAGGAGCTATGCCACCTGGGGTCCTGTGTGTGTGTGTTTGAGGGTCTTAATCCGGGCTTGAGCTGCACCCAGCATTATGACTGAATGATTTGGTTATCTTTTGACAATATTTATGGGGATGTACATGTAATTTCAAAAAAATTACAGTGCAATAAAATAATAATAAAAAAAAAACCCTGTGGGTATCTGGGTAAAAGTGTTCTGCGATTGAATTAACTGGTTCCTCGTGCTGCTGGGATAGGACTCAACATCGCTAACATTTGATTCAGTGGGTTACAAAACGGATAAATTGATTAAATTGAGACCATAAGGGCCAGCATTTTTGTACTGAATAACTGTATATTTCACTTTGGTGGCGTTGCGAGCCTCAGCTGAAGACCCAGCCTGGACTGTTTAGACTGAAGTTTGATTCAGCTTTCTCACTGTAGAGCGTGCGGTCTTCGACTTTCTCCATGTTCTTGGGTTTCCTTCCATATCTCAAAGCATTGCACCCTAACCTGTATGTTATACATCGGATGAAACGAATGACTGCATGAATGAGGACCTATAGCAATAGTACCACGACCCTAATTGCATTAAATCGAAGCGAACTTTTCGACTCGATTAAGCTAGAAGTGCATTCATTTCCAGACGAAAAAGGCGATGATCAATTATTTTGTAGATTGAGAAAATCCATTTGTGTTAAATTATCTAATTTAATCTGAGTATATAAACTAACCGTCATAACGCCTCTTCTATTTTAGATTTCTTGACTCCTAACTTTTACCAATGTGCGGGTTGTACTTTCGCAGACTTTCAAATGCGGTGTTCCACTACTCACTTTCCTTTTTGATTAATCGGAACTGCCCAAGAAATCACAATATGGTACGTGCTCATTTTAAACCCGCCTCATTTTGGAACGATCTATAAATTCGATATATACATGGTCTACGTCCATAAATTTTGGAGCCCGTTTAATTAAATTCAGACTCGAGAGAAGGATGTATAAACAAGTCCAAAGCTAATTATAATTGTGGATTTGCGGTCTTCTTACAAATTGTTTTTTTTAATTAAATATAGTATGCCGCCAGGACGCACTATTATTATGTAAAAGTTTCTTATTGTTATGTATTTGACATTTAATTATAAAGAGCTGCTATTTACACATCGCCCAGTTTTCCAACCCTTGTATCTGCAGACATACTGGCGAAAATCAGATAAAAAACGGCTTCGTTACCATTGTGACGATCAATGACAGTCTCAAAGTCACGTGTAGTTGCTATAACGCCGTAGACTGCAAGGTCTCGCGATATTTGTGTCTTCGATGGCGTTTAAAACTCGTGACGATTAGTATACATACGTCAAAGCCTTGTTTTACAAAACAGTTTTTAAAAATGATAAATACGTTTACTTATCTAGCCTAATGAATAACACTTATTATTTAGATTACAACTGCCTTTATAATGTACTGTAAAAACACCTTTTTCCCTTATTTTGTTAATCCTTAAAACTTCTTTTGGAGAACTTCGATCTGGTGTACGGACTTGTCGTTGTGAAATAGAGCTGTCGCAAATAAAAGGAGGACCGTCAAGACGAGATTGCCTTATAGTCTTATTCCAGATATTGTTGATTTTCGGCATCACTTTGACTTTGTAAGTATAAAGGCAAACATTTTAAACAAGTGAACCGTTTACAGTGTGTAGTTCGGCAGTCTTTCTGATGTCGTACGGTTTCTGATTTATCATTCCCGAGGATAGTAGTACGGTTCCTTAGATATTTAAAGTAGGTGCACAGTAAGGTATTATGCAGGTGTATTGCTGTTTGTATAAATGAGCCCCAGTAGCTTTTCTTGACACACTTTAGCATAAAAATCAGTTGGCAAGTCTTTGGTGTTAGTGTGTCAGAGAGATGCTGTGCAACATTGCTCATAACGACACTCAGTTTTGTTTTAATTTAATGATCTCCAGCGATCTCTGCCCAATTGAAAAGAGTTCATTATCCAAATAAAAGACCATGCTCTGCCCATTCTTATATGGTTTCTCAGTGTTAGCAGAACAGTTCTTGAAAGCGTATCAAAAAATCCTCCCTGCTTGCAGGAACAAAATCTGCCATCATTTGAATTACTTGAAGCATGATGTTTCTCCAGTAGCAACAAAAACTCTGATCATCCACCAGATGATGCTAATTAAACATGTGCCTATGTAAAAAAAATGAACATCAAGTCTCAGACATATTTTTTTTCCAGCAATTTATTTGCAGGAGAGGACTTATTTAAGCTCCATACTGAAGTGAATTCTGTTCAACTGTATTCTTTCAAGTTAATTTTAAAATTGATTTAAGCCAATTTTACATTTTGAATACCATGTGTATGCCTTTATATAATCCAAAGTGGCCCAGGAAGTATATTTGACACAAATTTCACTGTTGACATGAGATTTGGGGCTTATTTTAATGAATCGTAAGTTAAGCATAGGTTTTTATTTCTTGAATTCTGCAACTTGTCAAAATGAATTTCAGTAGTTTTTCTCACCATGATCTTGTAGGCATGTAATATGTGAAGGAAGCATTGGTTGATACAGTAGTTTTACAATTGGTGTGACAACAGAAACATTAAATAGAAATGAAAATGGGGATTTGAATACCAAGAAATCGAAATGGCAGTATGAATAATGCTTTTTGCTTACTTTTAGAAGCAAGTGACACAAATCAAAAGCAGTCCTTTCCTGATAATCTATCATAGTAATCAGTCACACATAAATGTTTTTATATAGGTTAAAACAATAAATAGTCCAAGGTGTTCAAACCTAAGGGAATATTCATTCATTCATTCTTTTTCAAACATGATTATTCATGGCTAATCCAAAAAATCTTTTGGATGGGAGAGGAAGCTAATTACTAATAAATTATTGTAGTTTTTTTTACTTTGAATATGTACAAGATTTAAAACTTGTAGCATCCTTCAACATGATTTGTCTACTTTTGAAATGATGCGTGTACCTGTCCATCTGTCAGGATTTAAGTCTAGATATGATCGCTCAAAAACAAATCTCTTAGTCAAAGTGAAACTTGTCACAGTCATTTCCATTATGAAGTGTTAAATTCTTTCTTTCAGCAAAACAGTTACAGTTGATTTTTCTTTAAAGAGGGAATGAGTTTGCTTTTTATATTAACAATGGCTTACAATATTTTACAGGTAAAGTCACACTGTGGATATGGATCAGAAATACAGTGTATTAATTTTCTTTTCAAATGATAGAAGAAAATAGTCATTAACTGAAAATTGATATTTGTACAACACAGACAATTGAAAAATGGTTTAATTTTGTAGACAACGTTACAAAACAGTGTTAAACAGAGACAAAAGTAAGGGCTTATTCAGAAAATTGCCCCATTCACCAGTAGGATCAAAGTAAAATAAGTATGCTTTTTGGTAAGTGCATAAAACACTCAAATTATTTTATCATTTTTCTAAGCAGATTTTAAACTTAAAGTAATGGCTGTGGTACATTATATGCTGGTTTTACCCAAGACAACACTTTCAAAGCCATGGAAAATGGCAAAGTTGGCCCCATCACATCACAATTGTTCTGTTACAAGTTCATGTTTATATCTGAAACCCTTTCCCAATTAGTCAGATTTGGTATGCTTGTGCAATCAAAACAGCCTAACCATGCGATTCTTTGTTTTTACCAGATCTCAGATTAACATGTTTCTTGTTCTGCATCCAGTCTTGTAATTGAGAGAATTTATGCGCATTAAGATAACCTTTTTTCATAATTCTTAACAGATCAGTACAAAATATTACTTGTTAATCTGTGTATTATTGTTAAGCATTTTTATATCATGGCTTATAATGTCTCTCTTTCTTCTGAGAATGGCAGCGTTTTTAATCCTCATTTCATATTTTTGAACTAGATTGCCTTGCTGAGACTATGACATTTGGGCTCTCTGGTTAAAAGTCATAAAGGAGCTTAATTCTAGCTGAAGTGCCCTGTGTGATTACTAAACACGTTCTATTATTATCCCCACCTGGTCTGCTCTGCAGAATTTGAAGCATTATGCTTTTTAAAAGACACCAATGGAAGCAGAAAGTAAACAACTTTTAAGATATATAGTAGGAGTCATCTCTGAAATATCTAATGTTGTTGAACTGTTCTTCGGTGTTTTAAAATCCAATGCGATACTGAAATTATGCTGACTAATTGAGCTAGGCAGAGTGAGGTGTCTCCCCTTAAATACATTTTTTCTGTTTTAAAGTGGTTAAAACCATACACACCTCAGTTATACGAGTGAAAAGCTTTACGGATATACAGACCATGGAAGTAGTTGATCTGTATATATTTAAGCAAATGGTTTATTGACAGGTACAAATTATTCATTGTATATGACTGGAGCAGAGTTGAGTTTGCAATTTTGGTCTAAAGTAATTTTAGGAATTCAAATTTGTTTTAGCATCAGTAATTGTTATATGTTTACATCATAACAAATATAAACTTTTTTTAATTTGTGTACATTATTTTTTGCATTAGATATTACAGCTGCAGGTCACTTCTAAAACAAATCCCTTTTAATAGTGCTTAAATCCTGGTTTCATTTACCGTTCACCTAAAGTAGTTTCATTTTTAAACTGTGCCTTAAACTCTCATGGAAATAAAGCACATCCTAAAGGCCATGTCACATTACATGACATTTCTAGTATTTGTCATTTGCGGACTTCATTTATATAATCTTTTCAGTGTAGTGTAGTCTGACATACCCAGTGATAGGTTTGATTATGCCTTAAGGTATAGAGGCGCTCACTCAGAGGTACAAGGCATATAATGTGACACAGAGCAATGAGGAATACTGGTGTTTTGGACCAGACAAACAGAAGAGAGACTCATCTCTCTGATGATGTGCATTTTATGTACTATGGCAGAATGAAAAAAAAAGTTGCAGATGAACTCACCATACCTGTAAAACCTTAAGACAGGCATTGGCCCTGTCAGGCAGATCACTATTTGCTGTCAGAAAAAGGGGCAAGCTTACGATACTTTGGAAATGGGAAACTGTGCTGGAAAGTCATCACACAGTTATTTAATTTGGCATATGCTATCATTTCTAGTCATATAATCTGTCATTCTCTGGTAACAAGATCAGCAACTTCAAGTTTGACATTGTGTAGTATGGCATCTCAAAATAGCTGTATATATTTTCTTTTTTTGTTTCTCTGTCCATTGTGCAAAGGATCTGGTACAGATATTTAGTAATGCACAGTTCTTTTACAAAACTGTATTATTTCTACATTATTCATACAGAGTAAGACATGTTTATTGTTCTTTTTATTTAAATCACTAGTAGTGATTGCAGAGTCTAGTCCATTGTCCTTAGCTTTATCATAAAAAGGCAGTGCTGATTGTCTTCCTTTCATTGTTTCTACTCTTGTGCAAGCAGCAGGACCTGATATACTGCAATGAGTATGCATGATGATGGCACACTTTGAAGTCCTGAACAAGTGGCCATAGCCGACTGTTACCGGTTTTCTGTTACATTCCCATTTGGCAGCTCTGTGACATTTCCATTTGGTAGTGGTATAGAAAATAAGCTCCCAGAAGTGTGATATGTGCTGTTTTCAGTCACACCGTTTAAAACAAAGCCATTTTGCCCAATGATGCCCATAGCAATGTTGTTCTGGCCTACACTTCCAGTGGCTGAACTGCTTTTAGCAATGCTGGTTGACATCTTCTTGGTGGTCCTTGGTGCAAGCTCATTCTTCATTCGTGTTTGCCTGAAAAGATAATCATGTGAAGCATACATTTTATTGCAAGTTTTAGGAATTTGTTATGATTTTTGCTCCTTAACCAGAAACGTCATATATTCATAATTACAGTATACATTGTATTAAAACATTGCTTTTCTGTTTATTTTAGTTGAAAATGCCAAGTAATTGCAAAAATTAAACAATTAGCCATTTTAAACTATTAAATTATATACACTTGGTAAATGTACTCTGCTTCTATCACTGTATACCCAAAGATGTCATCACAACTTACTTGTTGTATGTTTTCAGTATTAACACCACTATGGCGAAGACAATGATGATAAAAATAACAATAGCTGCTGTAATGGCCCCTGAGCCTGCAGACGAAAAAAATAAAGTTCAGTTGGTGATCTGGAAATGGCAAAAGTAGTTCAAAATATTAATAAAGCATATTTAAATATGTAGCCCCTTTCACATTAGTATTAAGTCGCAGGTTTTATCTCAATTTTAATTTTGGACTATATTCTATTTTACAAAAGTAGGTTTGTTTGGTTACTGAAATAATAATTTGTTCTGCATACCTGAGAAATTAGAAATGTCAAAGAACATTTATGGAGTTTACTTTCTAAATGATTAGATCTTGGATTTTGAAATTAACTCAAAGTAGTTGTTTTCAAGTATTTTCATTAAGGATACATTAAAAAGATAATTTGTTAACTGTATTGCAACATATGGTGACTGCATAGTTTTGATGTAAAAACTGAACCTTTACTACTTGACATGTCCATATGACTTGATTGAAACACAGGATAACAGTAGATAGAGACTGTTAAGGGAAATTCTAAAATAAAAAAAAAAAAACTCACAGGAATGCATATACTGTATTATCCTAAACATACATAGAACACATTATGGACATTTATTGATTGTATTTTACTGAAAAAGCTAGCCAAAAGGAGTATTCTACTAAATTATTGTAAATTTAATAAAATTGTAACACCAATTCTTTTTAAACAGTAGGTTCCATAAACAGATCATGTGTATAAAATATAATTTTTAAGCACTGTTTGGAAAGGAAATACATAAATTATAAAAGTAAAATTTTTAGACAACTTTGACCAGGGGGTAAAATCTGAATACTTTATATCAAATAAATTGGGTATAAAATGTTTCATATAAGGGGCGACACGGTGGGTTTCCTCCCACAGCCCAAAGACATGCAGGTTAAGTGCATTGGCGATTCCTAATTGTCCGTAGTGTGTACTTGGTGTGTGTGCGTGCCATGCGGTGGGCTGGCACCCTGACCTGGGTTTGTTTCCTGCCTTGTGCCCTGTGTTGACTGGGATTGACTCCAGCCAGCCCCTGTGACCCTGTAGTTAGGATGTAGCAGGTTGGATAATGGATGTTTCATATAAAAAATAAATATATACGGTAAATTACAATTTTAGTAGAACTATTTTAATAGAACAAGATGCATCATTTTCAGACAAAGATAATTAAGGTCGTAGCCATTTGTGGTTGATGGTGGTTTCCTGACAGTGAGTATTTAGGATATGTATACCTGTCAAACGATAAGTCAGTAATGACAGCATTGTTGAAGTCTCTCACACCCGCACACAACCAGCAGGGCTGGTTTCTGTTAAGATCAAGTTTGACACTTGATAGTATGCATTCAGTGACTGGATATTTTCAGACAATAAATTCTGTACTTGTTTTTGTCGCAGATATGTACAGGACTAGTAGTTAAAATGCAGAGTCTGATAACAAGCCTATGCATAAGCGTTGTCAAGTACTCTCAGACAGGTTGAGCTATTCCAGACACTGTAGTATAATTTTCAGAATTATTACAACATTGTTGTCCAATATGAACCCAAGACTTGGGAAAAGATGAAGATCTAAGATACTTCTGACCTGCATCACAATATATTACGTTCAGGAAGAATTTTAGAGAGTCTTTGTGCTGTACATCTCTTTGTGCTGTATGTGTGCAGGACTAATAATACAGATACATTTGTAAAATACTCACTTTAAAATTGACAACATCACATATATATCAAAACGACGGAAAAACAGCATTCCAACTTCATGGTGATGAACTGGGCCAAGGTAACGTTACCACATTACACTAATAAACTGTTCTCCCTCTGGTCTGGTCCTTGTCATTTTAATAGCCATCCACAATTTAGATGATTTTGGCAGCCCCCTTATGATCCTTTAGTATTATTGCTGCTGTCATCTGTCTCCTTCATCAGGGATTTCAAACGCCTTTGGAATTGGAAGGCATGAGAAATGTGAGATTTTTTCATGGTCATTTTGATATTGTTTGCTGTTGTCCATCGTTGGTCACCATGGACTTCTGTACTATCAAAAACGTGTATTTTTTTTTATCTTCATTCTATGTGAAAACATTTGCTTAAATTTTAACTTGGCCATCACTGCAAAGGGTAAGGAACATCACATCTCTTCATCTTTTCATCTTATGTGGCGACGGTTATGGCTAGGTAAAGAAAATGTTAATTTTTTTTTGGGTGGAGTATTACTTTAAGGTTGAAATGTAGTCTGCTAGTCTTAGTGTTGTTTGACTTAAGCTATTACCTAACAGAAAAATACTGTGGATTTTAAGAGTTTCACATTATTTTCCTTGTACCTGTTACTTTCAACTCACCGGGTAAAAAGAGTCATTGGTAGGATTCTACACACGAACTGTATTTGTTTATTTCTCTGTCTTGCTTTCAGTTTCCCACTAAAATCTGAAAATTGTCTGCCAAATGTCAAGTCCCTTTTTTCTTTGGACTGTTTTCATTGACCCCCTTTTTATTATTTTTGGAATAGAATTTGTCATTTTTTTGTAATGAGAAATAGCAGTGCGAGCTTATACTCTCCTTTCATAGAGTACTTTTACTGTTCCTACGGTATTACATAACAAGTTTTAATTATATTTCCTCACTGATAAATATTTATTGAATTGTAAAAATGTCTATATTGTACACAGTTAAGTGGAAAATATTTATTATTATGCACTTACATAAATTTGTTATAACTATTGTATGTGCAGAAATTATTTATCTGTATGTGTTTAAACACATCATTCAAAGCCTTTATTTCAAGTTATTCTTTGTGTATATTTTGACCGTAAAATACTCTTATTAAAATTTCTAGCTATGTTCCAGTTGTTATGCAAATTATATAGTTTTTTTGTATAAAACTGGTTTGCTGTACATTAGTCATGACATCCTATTTTTCAATTTATAATTTTCAGAAATATAAGTTGGTGATATTTTCATGGTGTGTTTGGTAAAGTGTTTGTTATAATAAAATGCTACTTCCACATTACTTAGTGATTTCTGTTGAGAATAAAGTTTTGTAGTGTTGTCATATTGCTCACATTTTGTTTTTGTTATAAGTTACTGTATAATGGTTTATATTGGTTTTGTTTGTAATCATTTTATTTAGCTTCTTCCCCAACAGAAACATTTTGTTTCTAACATAATATTTTCAGTCTCACTTAATCCATTTCATCCCTATTAATAAGCTTTGTTTTGGATTTTGGAGATCCACCTTGTTCATCCCTCTTTTAAGTGTCACTCAAATATGAAGACATTTTAAATCTTTTAGTTCTGGTTCCCTGATTATAATGAAGAAGAAACTGAACATTAACTATGTGAATAAATGTTTGTGCAGAGAAGACTAAAAGTTTTAGCAGAGAGGGCAATTATGAGATGACCTTTCACCATATAAACAGGCAGAAAGCAAGCGCCCACAGCTAGAGGTAGAAGGGTGGCAGCCTTCTTCACTTCAGCGGTTAAGAAATAATATGCCATATGCCTGAGATCTGACCACTTTTAAAGGCTGCAAGAATCACTTCTTTACCTCTAGCTAATGTGGTAAAAAGAGAAACATAAGTGGACACACAAGTGACCCCAAATCTTTTGAATATCAAGTGTCAAGTAAATGTTCCATTCCATTGCCTTCATTTTTTGCCAGTGTAAAATTAATTGCACACGTTTACTTGTGTGAATTTTTATGATATACTGTTTTCCAAAACAAGTGTAATTTTGAATTGCATATGGTCAAATAACATTAGATTATTTATTTATCAGAGCACATTTAAAACAACAGAAGCACCAAAGTACTGTATAAAAAAACATTAAAATAAACACAATGCATAAACAGATGTCAAATCTAAAGTGCCAAAAAAGAATGGAGCAAATAAGAGCAACATGTTTATGTGTTTTGGAAACCTATTAACCTCTTGAGTTCATTTTGAAGTTTCAAAGTGAATAAAGCTAAAAAAGCTGAATTTTATAAATAGATTTAACAATACAAACTTATCAAAAGCGGTATTGAAAATTAGAGAAATGGTAAAAGGCATACAGTGAACAAGTAGACTAATTTTAACCAATATTCATATGAAATTCTACTCTAATTTATACGGTTGCAAAATACTTGCTTTAACATACTTTTATTAAAGCAGTGTGGCTACAGATACATTGTATAACATGGTATAAAATATATTTTTTCTAGCATGGTGATGTATTTCTAGTCTAAATGTCACATTCTTTCTATGCTAGCTTGAGTGATAAATATATCACACACTTATTAACAAATGAATAGTACAGAACGTGTGATCATTTCCCATACTTTTTGTGATTAATGGCCTGCAAAATTAATTTGCTTTGATTTGATTAAAAGTATTCACCCTTTTTGTACTTTGCCACATTTTATTGTCTAGCTACATGGGGCCATGATGTATTTAACTGAATATTTTCAGATATATCATCTTCCAAGTCCCAGTACTCTTGTTAATTGCAGCAGGGGTTTCTTTTTTCTTTTTTTCTGTACTATGTCCCATAAATGTTTCCTTCTGCCTTTATGAGTTTTACAGTTTTTACATTAGAAAAGCTTCCTTGATGCATGATAACACCACCGCCATGCCTTACTGCAGGGATGGTGTTCTTGGTTTGATATGCAATGGTAAGTTTGTGCAAAATATAGTGCTTACCATGTTAAATTTTGTTCTCATGCCTTAAATATAAACCTATGGCACAATCCAAGCAGGTTTAACCTCATCTTGCTGCCACTTACAAGCCTGTTATTGAGATCAAGCAATCTTTATTATCCAAACCAGAAGTGGTGGTGGTGGTGGTGATGTTTCTTTTTATCACAATTGTTTTTTTTTGAGCATCTGTAAAATTTTAATTTCTCCTTGCGGACAAATAAAGTTATCTGACTATCTTTTAGACCATCGAGACTTCCTGCTACAGCTGAAACACGATATAAGGCTTTTTTCTTAAAGAAAAAAAACTCTGCTCTTTTCACTTTTCTGTCCAAAACAGATTTATGAAGTGAAATACTGTCTTGTACACGGTTTCTTCAATCTCTGCCCCTGACTTAAGATCTTCTTGCCTAGACACTCATTTTTGGATGACAGCCAGTTCTGGGTAGATCCACAGTTGTTAGTTATTGTCTCATACTTTTATTGACCAATTTCAGTGTGCTTTGGGGTATATTCATTACCTTAGATTTTTTATATCCTGAAGAGTGAATATTTTTAATTCATTTAGAAAAATGTATTGAATATTTTTTTTCGTTCACTGTTATATTACAGAGTACTTTGTGTTAATGAGTAGCAAAAAGTGATCATGATTTCATGATGTAACACAAAATGTGAAAGGTCCAAAGAATGAATACTTTTATAGCCACTGGATGTGACAGTAGTTGCACATTTCATTTTGCAAACATGCTTTACATGTCTCTATTTTGGTACATATTGCAAAGAACATTAAAATCATAATTTAGGTTTCTGTTGTTTTTTTTAAATATACTATATAAACTGTGTGCCATTAATCTTTTGCAGTGTAACATGCAGCATTTATAGTATTAAATGCACTTATTAATTAGTTACAGAATTGCAGTAGCTAACTTCAGTCTTTTATAAAAGAAGACATTTTGGAAATTTTGAAAGATAGCTGATTGTTAACATTGTACAGGTATTTGGCAGTCACTTACTGATAACTGTATTCTTCTGCACCAAATGGACTGCAGGTTGGGCACCATAAACACAATAATTATCTCTCTATAGAATATAGAGTAGATACTGGAGTAATTTGCTTAAAATGAAAAGATTTCTAATATTTTAGTCTAATACATTTGTTGAGATTCATTTTCATTTTTTACTAATCATTTACACTGACATTCTACTTCAGATAGATAGGGACAGCCATCTCTTGAAAAAATGAAAGATCAGGTTCAAGAACACTTAATTGCATATCTGTCAATAATTCAAACTCAAATCTTCACAATATTTTCTGCGTGTACTATAAATAAATGGTATATGTTGTGGGGTTGGACAATGTAGGGTTCTTTGCATTAAACAAAAATGTATTTATGCAGATGAAAGAAAAGCCAAGCCCATTGTTAGTTTCTGACACTTTTGGATCAATCATGGTGCCTCCTGGGGAGTCCACTCTAGTTATGGTGTTTGTCCTAACCATTTTCAGCATTTATTTACTAATGACCATGCCAAAGGGTATGACGCTTAAGTAATAGCATCCTTTCAGCATTTAGTGTTGTTTGCCCTGGTGTCTACTTTGCTTGTCTTTGTAATTGTTAGGATACAATTAAGTGGGCAATCACTACAGAAACAGTTAAATAAAAAGGAGAATGAAAAACAAGACTTAAATAGTTATAGGTCTGACAAACATACAAATATATATAAATAAAAATAAACAGCTAATTAAATAAAAATTCAGTTACAAAGTAAAATAGATCATTGATTGTGGAAGTACTTGGAGGAAAAAACTGCAATTAAATTGGGCCACAGGACTAAACTTGACAATTGCAACTGCAGGCAGAGCTGAAATAAGCCATCCTGTAAAATATGAGTTATTGATTAATCCTACAGCTTTTTTATTTTCTTTTTCAGTTAAGTTTTTGGCTTGAACAAAAACTAGCTGTTTCACTTGCCCCCTAAAATCATCGTTTAGAATGTTGTTGGAGAATAAAGTAATTTTAGCTAATGCTTGCTTTGCTTTGAGTGGGCTGTACCTTTCAAGAAAATGTGCAAATGTTTTTTAGAGTGATTTTTTTTTGTCCAGATTTGGAAAAAAAGAAATCTTGAATGTGTCATTCAATGAAAGAGAAATCTCATCTTACTCTGATAAAGTAGCTGCTCCGTGGATTTGGTTGTTGAATTCGAAGAAGTTGACACTGAGGTTGATGAAGTAGTGGTTTGCATCTCTAGGCCTCTGCGAGGAAAAACAACAGGAGAGTGTATTACATTTTCACATAAATTGAAATGTGTGTCTACCCATTTTTTAACTGTTCTCATACATGGTTCATTGGGTAGCCAGCTTACCACGGGTATATGCACCTTGAACAGATGCTGATGCTGAACACCAACAGGCTGTACATTGCTCACATGAACAAAAGGGAACATTGTGTGCTACAGACAGGGAAGACTGCTTCAGAGGATATGTTTCCTAGCAGCAAGGACTTCCTCATACCAGACTCCTACTAAACACTTTACAGGAATTTGGAGGCACCTTCTGCTCCATGTAAAGAATTTATTCTGCAAACATCAAAGTTAACTATAGTTGCAAGAGATTTCAAATGAATGCACTATTGCATAATTAATGAAGTCAAATAATAGTGAAAGGTGTATTTTTCTCAAAAAAGACAAATGGTGTGTGCAAAATTGATGTTTTATTATAAAGTATGTTTCATAACCATAAAAAAAGTACATTTTATCTTATTTAAATCATTGTTGAAACTTGCTATTATATGGAATGGACATTATTAATTTTAAAATATTTGTTAATAATAATAATTTACCCTTATTATAATCATCATTGTTACATTGAATGGTAAAGTTATTAACAAAATATGTTACCTTAAGAAAAATATAATGATTAAACTCGATGCTACTAAAATATGACCCTGAAATTCTATATAGAATGATACTCATTAGAATAATAAACATTTATAAATTGTTTACAGTATCAAATGTCCCAAAAAAAGTTAATCTGTGATATTTCTATTTATCATACAACTGATGATGTAATACTGTACACTATATAATACTTTTAATAGCTATGACCAGTGGTTAACATGGAAGATTTAAAAGAAAAAATCTCTAGGAAGCAACATCTTGGAGAAAATAGACCTCTGGGGTCTCGTAGACATGAAGTTTTTAGTACATAACCTTACCCATTAGACTCTACACTGTGTGCACAATTATTAGGCAAGTTGTATTTTTGAGGATTAATTTTAATATGGAACAAACACAGTGCTAATAGTCAATCCAAAATGTTAATAAACCTGAAACCTGAATGTTTCACAACGGAAATGTGAGTGTGAATATCATCAGGGGAATACATATGTGCACACAATTATTAGGCAACTATTAGTGTTCAGATTTATTATGCAACTAAAGGAAAAATGAAAATTTTCCCATCTCACTTGTTTATTTTCATCTGTTATAGTGAGAGTAATAAACAAACACCTCAAAATTTACAAATAAACATCTCTGACATTTCAAAAAAAATAAATCAATCAATGAATGACCAATATAGCCACCCTTCTTTCCAATAACAGTCATAAGCCTTTCCATTCATGTAGTCTGTCAGTTTCTTGATCTGTTGACGATCAGCTTTTTGTGGAGCAGTGACTACAGCCTCCCAGACACTCTTCAGAGAGGTGTATTGTTTTTCTCCCCCGTAAATCTAGCGTTTAAGAAGTGCCCACAAGTTCTCGATAGGGTTTAGGTCAGATGAGGAAGGGGCCATGTCATTATTCCTTCATCTTTAAGGCCTTTACTGGCTGGCCACGCAGTGGAGAACTTCGATGCAAGTGATGGAGCATTGGCCTGCATAAAAATCATGGTCTTTTCCTGTATCACTGTTTGAAGAAAGTGTCTTGAAAAACTGGCAGTAGGTTTGGGAGTTGATTTTGAGTTCATCTTCAATGCAAAAGGTCCAACTAGCTCATCTTTAAAAATACCAGCTCATACCAGTACCCCACCTCCACGTTGGAGTGGAGCTCTGTGCCCATTACTGATCCACAGGTCCATCCATCTGGTCCATCAAGAGTCACTCTCATCTCATCGGTCCATAAAACCTTTGAAAAAAATCGGTCTTCAGATATTTCTTGGCCCAGTTTTGACGTTTCAACTTATGTTTCTTGTTCAGTGGTGGTTGGGTTTCAGCCCTCCTTACCTTGGCCATGTCTTTGAGCACTGAACACCTTGTACTTCTGGGCACTCCAGGTAGGTTGCAGCTCTGGAATATGAAAGTACTGGAGGATAATGGGTTCCTGGTAGCTTCACGTTTGATTCTTCTCAAATCTTTGGCAGCTAATTTGCGTCTTTTGTTCTCAACACGTTTCTTGCGACCCTGTTGACTATTTGCAACAAAATGTTTGATGGTTCTGTGATCACACACCAATATCTTAGCAATTCCAAAAGTGCTGCATCCCTCTGAAAGACTTTTTACAATTTTTGACTTTTCAGAGTCAGTTAAATCTCTTTTTTGGCCCATTTTGCCTGAGGAAAACTAGCTGCCTAATAATTCTTCACACCTTGATATAGGGTGTTGATCTCCTTAGGCCACACCCTCCCTCATTACACAAATACACATCACCTGACGTGCTTAAATCCAATAAGCATTCAAGTTAATACAGCTTGGAGTTGGAATATACGCATTAAAAATGATGATATGGTCAAAATACTCACTTGCCTAATAATTGTGCACACAGTGTATAATAATAGAGTTAGCATGAAAGAGATGCTCAAGGTTTGAGAATGCCATCATTTGAAGTTGATGCTGTTGGACTAAGAATAACACAGTTTCATGAGGTAGAACAGTGCTACCAAGATAATATACAGTAGGTGGACTGTGCGGAGCTCCTTCTGGTGTTTGTTGTGAGAACCAGTGTTTAGAGCCCCTTTGTACAGGTTTGCGGTGATCCACTAAATAGCTAGACTTTAATTTTACCAAAGTTCAGAGCTCATATTTCCAAAGTGGAAGCAAGGTTGCAGCATATTCTCCCAGAAACTTTACTATTAGTGTTGGGGAGGAAAGTGAAGGTGATAGAGAACAGTAGAGGCAGCAGTAGCAAGTGGGAGATGTCTGATGTGTGCATTTGTTGTATGCAAGTTCCCTATTGTGATATATTATATAGACCAAAACTTTTTTTTACATCCCATTGGTGTGTAAAAGAAGTATAATTTTTTAAAGAACCATGACTGTGAGGGGTACATAGGAACAAGTTAGAAGCTATCAAAACCATGGTTTTTTGCATGAGTAATTTATGTTTGTCTGTAAAATAATAATAATGAAAAGAACAAAACTTTACCAAGTGCACCTAAAAGCTGCTTTGTGAGTGCTGTAAAGTCCCCAGGCCTGTTTTTGTGCACCTTCAAGCCAAAGAGAATTCCTTTCATGTCAGTAGCCAAATGAGGTGAGTGCAAATGGAAGATGAGATTAGACATTCTTTTCTTGTGATTATATGTGGCAGTAAATGCTTTCTTCTTTAAGAGGCCAATTAGAAAAAAAAAAAAGTATTGTGTTTGAAATAAAGAAGTAAATACCATGTATTTCAGGTTACTGTTTTATAATTTGGTATTTAAGTGTCACTTGAATATTTAGTAAAACATATTTTGGTGTAGCATATGCTGGAATAGCAGCCACACATTAACAGACATCAGAGTGATGTCTGGGTAAAAATTGAACTTAGTTGAAATGTGAAATAATATGCAGCAAAACACAAACTCATGTGTATACATACTCAACCACACAGGTCGATCCATAGAGAGAGTGAGAGAAATACTGAAATAATAATAAACATGAGAATTACAGGATAATATTAACAACTGTAAACATTAACAATAATCACCTGGCAGTCCTTCAGCAAGACTGAGCTTTAGAAGCTGCAAATATGGATGTTATTCCATTAATCTACAGTAAAAGTCCCTGACAAAGCTTCTGGCCAATTACAGGCGGAGGTTAATGTTTCTGGATATTGCAATCCAGAACAACATCCCAAATGAGCTCTGTGGGGATTAAGGCCATATAGTAAAGGCTAATCAAGGCAGCATTTGCTCTCATTTCTCAGGACAGTCGTGGCAACAGTAGCTATGTGTGGGCTGGCATCGTTCTGCTATAGGGCTGGTGTTCTAGGAGGTGCGATACAGCGGTCCTCTAAACGTCACCTTGCTCTAAGACGAGCAGTATAGAGCCCGTCCCTCACTGTCTGATCACTGACATAATAGTTATGTCTGCCAGCAGCCTGAAATGATCTTTTAGATAGACCAGTCTAAAAGATGCCAGTCACCAGTCTAATATATCACTTCTGCTATGGTGTTGCTGCCTGAAGGAAACCAAGTCTTGGAACTGTTTTGTTCTGCTGAATCCTTCTCTTTAGTTGGGACAGTGGCTAAATCACACGTAAGTGGTGTTGGATAATGCTTACAGCATGCCAAAGGCTCCCTTTCTGTTTTCTGTTGACATTTGATACATTATGGAATACATAGAAAACTGACTGTGGCTTTTGTCTTGCCATGACCTAAGCTTTGAATTAATGCATTTTTGACAGTGGCTTCATCAGACTTTATTCATCCTGGAACTTGTTGAATAAATATAATATTTGTGCATTTGGCATGTTGCAGTGCCTTGCTATTCAAGCTGTACCATTTCATGTCAGAAGGTTTAAAAGAAATTGACAGTTTTTTATGAAAATACAAAAGCTATGACTATAGTTTTCTCATTAAAGTAGATGTTTTGTTTCTTTTTTCCTTAAGTATACATATATACCTCTTGTAAATTTATGGGATTATTGGGTTCCGTGTACAGATTACCATGAGATACTTATTTGCATTTACTAATCAACATGCAGCATGTCCACATTCTCCAACTAGGTGTAACACTTCTTGATTTGATTAGGTAAAGCTTTAATGAAGGCATTAAATAAAATTTAACCTGTTTTTCTTTAGAAAGGAACTTCCTGAGGGTAGTTTTTCCCAGGGTGAGACAGGAAAGAGACAAGAAAGCTTATGTATGTTAAAAAAAAAAAAAACAAAACCAAAAGAGAAAGTGCAATATGCAGATAGTTTTCTGCCCCTTACTGCGGTTTTGATGTGCTAAGTTAGTTTGCAAAAATGAAAATGGCTGAAATAGAAGGGACATTAAAAAGAGTTTTCAGGAAAGAGAAATGCAATGAAAATTGAAGTCTGGAAATTTGTTTGAAAGGAACTAGTTTTGTGTTGTTTTCCCCTGTTATTTTGTCTCCTTGTATATATGTATTTAATGTGTACAGTTGTGGTTTTAAATAATTTATTGGAATTCAGATTTAGTGAATGATTTCATTAAAAGACTAAATTAACTACTTTGCAAAGTCTAGTATATTGTACCTGGACACCTATCAAAAATAAAGTGAAATTTATGGTTGACTTATAATGATTTAGATTTGCAATTGTTGTATGAAAAGCCTAAAAAGGTTGCATAACATTGTGTCTTTGGTGGGGAAACAGGGGAATTTTGAGTTTTAGTGATGTCAGAAGGTGTGTGATTCTGTATATTGGAATGTTTCAGACAAAGTTAATTAAATAAATGCATTGCAAAATGTTATAATAAATGGTACATTTAATTATATTTCCATATAATTTTATTATTATTTATGACCAAGCAGTATGGAAGGAGTAGAACAACTGATTCTCTGGATTGATTGGAACTGTTTTAGGAGTAGGAACAGTTAGAATTCCCCTTTGGTCCTTCTATACGAGGGGCAGACAAAACGTTTGTGGAATTGTGATACAACAGGAGAGTGGCCGATCAGATTGGGTGACTCGTACAGTATCAGCACTGCAGCACTTGTGTATCTGAAGCTGATTTCCCCAATTTGTACCTGAACTTCACGTTATCACGTTGTTCAAACTGCAGCATTGCACTGAATGATTTGCATACGTCTAACTGACACGGTCATTAAAACAGTACTACATGCTGAAACCAATGCAGACCTGTTGTAACTGGTATACAGATGCGCTCCCCTTCACAATAATGTGTGCGTAAGCTGCCTCACCTTAGTGTGTATGTGTATATATACACACACACACACACACACATATATATATATACACACACACACACACACACATATATATAATATATACACAGTGGGTACGGAAAGTATTCAGACCCCCTTCAATTTTTCACTCTTTGTTATATTGCAGCCATTTGCTAAAATCATTTAAATTATTTTTTTTCCTCATTAATGTACACACAGCACCCCATATTGACAGACAAAAAAAATAATTTTTGAAATTGTTGCAGATTTATTAAAAAAGAAAAACTGAAATATCACATGGTCCTAAGTATTCAGACCCTTTGCTCAGTATTTAGTAGAAGCACCCTTTTGAGCTAATACAGCCATGAGTCTTCTTGGGAAAGATGCAACAAGTTTTTCACACATGGATTTGGGGATCCTCTGCCATTCCTCCTTGCAGATTCTCTCCAGTTCTGTCAGGTTGGATGGTAAACGTTGGTGGACAGCCATTTGTAGGTCTCTCCAGAGATGCTCAATTGGGTTTAAGTCAGGGCTCTGGCTGGGCTATTCAGGAACAGTCACAGAGTTGTTGTGAAACCACTCCTTTGTTATTTTAGCTGTGTGCTTAGGGTCATTGTCTTGTTGGAAGGTAAACCTCCGGCCCAGTCTGAGGTCCTTAGCAGTCTGGAGAAGGTTTTTGTCCAGGATATCCCTGTACTTGGCCGCATTCATCTTTCCCTCGATTGCAACCAGTCGTTCTGTCCCTACAGCTGAAAAACACCCCCATAGCATAATGCTCCCACCGCCATGCTTCACTGTGGGGACTTTATTGGACAAGTGATGAGCAGTGCCTGGTTGTCTCCACACATACCGCTTAGAATTAAGGCCAAAAAGTTCTATCTTGGTCTCAGCGGACCAGAGAATCTTATTTCTCACAATCTCAGAGTCCTTCAGGTGTCTTTTAGCAAAGTCCATGCGGGCTGTCATCTGTCTTGCCTCTCCTCAGTGTGTGTGTGTATATATATTATGGGGTGCCAAACAGGCAAATACATTGATTTTCTGAATATATAAAGTCAAAACTTGAATATATAAAGTCAGCGTCGGAATATATAAAGTCAGCACTGGAATATATAAAGTCAAAACCTGAATATATAAAGTCAGCGCTGGAATATATAAAGTCAAAACTTGAATATATAAAGTCAGCGTCGGAATATACAAAGTCAGCTCTGGAATATCCATCTATTTCCCAACCCGTTGAATCCGACCACAGGATCACGGGGGTCTGCTGGAGCCAATCCCAGCCAACACTGGGCGCAAGGCAGAAACCAATCCTGGGCAGGGCACATGCATCATTTTCAAAACATTAACTGAACAGTGTTTTTTTAATTTATTTTTCTGAATATGTTTTTGTTAACTTATTTCAGTTTTTTTAGTTTACTAAAAATGTGCCTGAGTCGTTTCAATCAATATATTTTGACTTTATATATTCAGAAACAAGTTTGACTTTATATATATCGATGCTGACTTTATATATTCAAGTTTTGACTTAATATATTCGGAAATGACTTTATATATTCAAGTTTTCACTATATATTCTGACGCCGACTATTCAGAAAATCAATGTATTTGCCTGTTTGGCACCCCATAATATATATATGTGTGTGTGTGTATATATATATATATATATATATATATATATATATATGTGTGTGTATACAGTAATCCCTCGCTATATCGCTCTTCAACTTTCGCGGCTTCACTCTATCGCGGATTTTATATGTAAGCATAACTAAATATATAACGCTGATTTTTCACTGCTTTGCGGGTTCTGTGGACAATGTGTCTTTTCACTTCCTTGTACATGCTTCCTCAGTTGGTTTGCCCAGTTGATTTCATACAAGTGACGCTATTGGCGGATGACTGAGAAGCTAACCAATCAGAGCACGCAGTTAAGTTCCTGTGTGCTGAATGCAGTGTTAACCAGGAAGTCTCGTCTCGCTCATTCAGCATCAACGTGTTTCGCTGTGTAAAGAGTTAACTTTTGTGCTCTTTTGTGTTTAACTTTGTGCATAGTCAAGCCCTTCATTATGGCTCCAAAACGATCTGCTCCTGTTACTTTTTCAGGGGCCGTGCCCAAGCGCCAAACGGAAGATGTTAACGATTGCCGAAAAGGTAAATGTTTTGCATTTGTTGAAGGAAGGGAAAATCTGTAGGACGCCGTTACAGCATCAATGAGGCTACGATTCTGTTTATTTAAAAAGTAGGAAAGGAATATAAGATCTATGGCCGCAGTGTCCTTTTAACCAGGGTGCAAAACGAGTTTAAGTGGATGTAATAAGGCAGTAGTCTGGATGGAATCTGCTTTAGGGATTTGGATTGAAGACTGCCAGAAGAAGAACAACGGCAGTGCTACACAATCGCCTGAAGTGGCTCCTTTGGAAGAACTGTAACGCGCTCCTTTGTTGTGCAGTAAAATTAAACTCATTGTTATCGGACAAGTCATCGTGTCATTTTTGGTGAGTAACCATAATTAATTTTCTACTTACAGTACTTAGTACATGTACGTACGTTTAGTGTCACTGTACACACATTTACTGTATACTATTTTTCTTGTATTGTACGTATTTATTGCTGGTTGGCCTGTCTATCGTAATGGCTGTAACATATGTGATATCGGAGACACTCAATATCTTTAAAATAATATTTAGGTTTTACTGTATATAAACAGTGTGTTTATATACATCATTTCAATGAATCTTACCTAATATCTAAGAGAATACAAAGGGATTATGCTGTATAACAGTGCAGGGCTTAAAATATATAAAAATAACAATACAAAAATGATTTTCACCTATCGGGGGTTCTGGAGCATAACCCCTGCGATCGAGGAGGATTACTGTATATATAATATATATATATATATAATATTTTACACCTTTCGACAACCACCAATGCCTCATAAACTTCTTAGATTCACAGGTGACAATTTCCGTAGTGGACACTTTGATGTTTATGAATATTGTAAACTCTCAAAAGCTGGATGCGAAGTTATCGATGAAACCGGTTGTATGCTTACAACGCTTGACAGATGCCACTTCAACACAAGTCCTGCAAATACTGTCGTAATTGAAACAAACCATGAAACTCAACCGATTATGACAGCAGCAATCCAAGCTGTGAGATTTGAGACAGGATTACTTTTCACATGGCCAACTGTACGTTGCATGCTCAAGAGTAAGCTCAGCGCACAGCTTGGTCATATTACAACCGGAGGGCCGAACTGACAACGTGGTATACAAAGAGATCCTTAACAAATAATTATTGGTATATTTTCCCTCAGTTTAAAAAGGTTTACTTTTTATATATATATATATATATATATATATATATACATATATATACACACACACACACACACACACAACATATATATTTTTAATAAATTTGCAAAAATCTCAAGTAAACTTTTTTTATGTTGTCGTTATGGGGTGTTGTGTGTAGAATTCTGAGTAAAAAAATGAATTTAATCCATTTTGGAATAAGGCCGTAACATAACAAAATGTGGAAAAAGTGATGCGCTGTGAATACTTTCCGGATGCACTGTATATGCCTTTGCATTTATGTCTTTTTTATTTAGTTCGAAATAAGCCAATCATTTTCTTTTTTTGTTTTTGCTACTTGTAAAGCATCTGCTTCTTTGCCTTCTTTAAACTGAACCATATTCTGTCCTGGAAAATAATCGGTAATAATTTTACAGAATGACTTTGACTGTGCATTGGTAATTCCATTAAATGCCACCCGTTTTCCATTGTACTAATGTATTGCGTATCTAAATATGCTTGAACTTCATCCTGTGCTTGTTCTTTCGATAACGTTACGCATACTCTATTGTGCCCTTTATGAATGTACTTGTAGATGTACTTACTGTAATTCTCATCACTGATGCACAATACTCGACATTAATATGACAATCAAATGTTTTTAGCCAATATGGGTTATATGGTACAATCACTGAATTATCGATCATGACAATTTTCCATCTTTCTTTCCGTGATAAGTTCGTGACGATTGTCTCTTCGGCGATAATCTGGAAAGCCAGCCTTAGTCATATCTGTTGTTTGAATGAAAGCTTTTGTAAATTTTTTTAAAACACTTTTTTTCTTTCGAGTCCCAACATGCTGAATCTTTTAAATGAGGTCCGTGAGACATGTGTTTAATGACTTTGTACCATAATTCGGGATTGGTTTCTCTGTTTGGAATTTCAGCAGAGACAAAACAATGTACATCATCAGCAGTTAATAATTTTTTTGTAAAGTAACGAATAAATGCATGTGAGGTAAACGTTTTTGAAATTTGATCGTGTAAATGTATGCTCGGATTTGACCAAACACCCTTTTGAGTTCTTTCAATAAAATTAAGACTTTCTGGTAAAAAAGTTTACTTACGAATGTCAGATAATCCAGAGCTGATGTAGCTGGTCGCATTGTTTTCAAGAATCTCCAGGTTTCTGGCCATTGTGGATTGCATGTCATTGTAATAAATAAATCTGGTTGACTAATAGTTCTGGATATTGCCATTGCATCATGATATAACTGTTGCAATGCTCTTGGACTACCTTGATATGATGATGGTAATATTATTGCCTGTACTACCTATTTTGAATTTGTCTGAACTATTGATATTTGAATTTTGAACGTGATCAATGAGTCCTTGCATATGTTCCGTTCTAAGTTCTGCTTGATTCGATTTAATAAAGAAAAGATGATTAGCTTCGACTTTTAGAAACACATTAATAATGTAATGTTGTGCTAGACGTTGAGATGACAGAAGTGGGTTAAATACATTGGTTAGTATCGCTAATTTTGCCCCGAAATATTGTGTTGGTATTATTCGTTTTTCTGAATTCGTGTGTTTTATATTGTATGACCATCCTGTTTCTCCATCTGGGAAAAGCAAAGGAAAGAGTAATGGATCAGAATGTGGTGAATTATTAGACAGAAATGTCGATTTATGTTCTGCTTTCGGATAAACATGAATATCTACTCTGTTTTTGATATTTCCGTCTTTCGAAACTATTATCGCTGATAACTCGTCACATGTTGGTTTGTTATATATGCGTGCGTGATCTTTCTTATTCATATAGAAATCCAAGAAAACTTCTTTATCCGTGTTCTGTCCTCGCTTTATCCTGCTTTTTTTTCCAATGACACCTGGTCTGTGGTGATTATTTTCCCTTTTTCGAGTAATAATTTTGGTTAGTTTGCGCTAATATGATCTTTACTTTCTTTTTTTATACTTTCTAATTTTCCTACTTCCATATTCTTTAACTTTGTCCACATGTGTATCACGCCAAGGTTTTTTTTTTTTTTGAGCTTTTCGAATTCCTCTGCTTTCATAATCTCTAACCTGCTCTGCATGTCTATAGCGCCAATGTCCAGATTGGACGTGCTTTTTTTTCTTTTCAATTCCACTTGTTCTGGGCTGATAATTACTTTCCTTATTTTCTGAATTTGCACCTAGATTATTCTTTTTCATTTTTTGTCTCTCCAATGCTTTTGAGCCTCTTTTCTCTGTGCTGCTCTTTCATCTTTGTTTAGTCCTCTTCGTTTCATTTATAACGTATTGTCCTTATACGCTTTATATGCGCTGAGAGCCCTGGATCTGTGTGTGCTCAAAGCATTTACACGATTGATGGTTTTTCTCTTTGTGGTCTTATTTGATATTGGTTGCAAGTAGGGTGTGTCTTGCAAGAATGTCATGTTCTATGTCATCGCAAGATGTTCCTGGATCAATCTCTTGGCACAAAGTCTCATGTTTAAGGTCCCCGCGAGGCACTCCATGGCCAATCTATTTAGTCTCGTGGGTCTTTTAAGTGTGTTCCGTGATCTTAACATGAAGATCACGTATCGTCTCCTAATCATTCCCTCCCACAGGATTTATTTTTATAATAGAGAGATATATATATTACACTAGCAAAATACCCGCGCTTCGCAGCGGAGAAGTAGTGTGTTAAAGAAGCAATGAAAAAGAAAAGGAAACATTTTGAAAATAACGTAACATGATTGTCAATGTAATTGTTTTGTCACTGTTATGAGTGTTGCTGTCATATATATATATATATATATATATATATATATATATATATATATATATATATACACCCACACACACACATAAACATATATAAACTGCTCAAAAAAATTAAAGGAACACTTTGAAAACACATCAGATCTCAATGGGAAAAAGAAATCCTCCTGGATATCTATACTGATATAGACTGGGTAATGTGTTAGGAACGAAAGGATGCCACATCGTTTGATGGAAATGAAAATGATCAACCTACAGAGCCCTGAATTCAAAGACGCCCCAAAAATCAGAGTGAAAAATTATGTGGCAGGCTAGTCCATTTTGCCAAAATTTAATTGCAGCAACTCAAAATTGTACGCAGCACTTTGTATGGCCCCTGTGTTCTTGTATACATGCCTGACAACATCAGTGCATGCTTCTAATGAGATGACAGATGGTGTTGTGGGGGATCTCCTCCTAGATCTGGACCAGGGCATCACTGAGCTCCTGGACAGTCTGAGGTGCAACCTGGTGGCATTGGATGGACCAAAACATAATGTCCCAGAGGTGTTCTATTGGATTTAGGTCAGGAAACTGTGGTGGCCAGTCAATGTATCAATTCCTTCAGGAACTGCCTGCATACTCTCACCACATGAGGCCAGGAATTGTCATGCACCAGGAGCCACTGTACCAGCATAGGGTCTGACAATGGGTCCAAGGATTTCATCGTGATACCTAATGGCAGCCAAGGTGCATTTGTCAAGCCTGTAGCGGTCTGTGTGACCCTCCATGGATATGCCTCCCCATACAATCATTAACCCACCACCAAACTGCTCATGCTGAATGATTTTACAGGCAGCATAATGTTCTCCATGGCTTCTCCAGACCCTTTCACTTCTGTCACGTGCTCAGGGTGAACCTGCTCTCATTTGTAAAAAGCACAGGGCACCAGTGGTGCATCTGCCAATTCTGGTATTCTATGGCGAATGCCAATCAAGCTGCATGCTGCTGGGCAGTGAGCTCAGGGCCCATTAGAGGACATGGGGCCCTTGGGTCACCCTCATGAAGTCTTTCTGGTTGTTTGGTCAGAGACATTCACACCAGTGGCATGCTGGAGGTCTTTTTGTAGGGCTCTGGCAGTACTCATCCTGTTCCTCCTTGCCCAAAGGAGCAGATACTGGTCCTGCTGATGGGTTATGGACCTTCTATGGCCCTCTCCAGCTCTCCTAGAGTAACTGCTTGTCTCCTAGAATCTCCTCCATGCCCTTGAGACTGTGCAGGGAGACACAGCAAACCTTCTGGCAATGACACGTATTGATGTGCCATCCTGGAGAAGTTGGACTACCTGTGCAACCTCTGTAGGGTCCAGGTATCGCCTCATGCTACCAGTAGTGACACTGACAGTAGCCAAATGCAAAACTAGTGAAGAAACAGTCAGAAAAGATGAGGAGGGAAAAATGTCAGTGGCCTCCTCCTGTTAAAAAACCATTCCTGTTTTGGGGGTCATCTCATTGTTGCCCCTCTAGTGCATCTGTTGTTAATTTCATTGACACCACAGCAGCTGAAACTGATTAACAACCCCCTCTGCTATTTAACTGACCAGATTAATATCCCATAAGTTTCATTGACTTTATGCTATACTCTGATTAAAAAGTGTTCCTTTAATTCTTTTGAGCAGTATATATATATACATATACACATAAACACACATACATCCACATATATATACATATTTATATATACATATCTACACATATATACATATCTACACACACATATACCTATATATATATATATACACACACACATACATATATATACATACGCACAAACATATATATACACATATACATATGCATATACATACATATATAAATATACACACACATATATATATCTACATATATTCACACATACATATACACACACACATATAAATACATCCATCCATTTTCCAACCCGCTGAATCCGAACACAGGGTCACGGGGGTCTGCTGGAGCCAATCCCAGCCAACACAGGGCACAAGGCAGGAACCAATCCCAGGCAGGGTGCCAACCCACCGCAGGACATACACACACCCACGCACCAAGCACACACTAGGGCCAATTTAGAATTGCCAATCCACCTAACCTGCATGTCTTTGGATTGTGGGAGGAAACCCACGCAGACACGGGGAGAACATGCAAACTCCATGCAGGGAGGACCTGAAAAGCGAACCTGGGTCTCCTAACTGCAAGGCAGCAGCGCTACCACTGTGCCACCGTGCCGCCCCATATACATATATATATATATATATATATATATACACACACACACACACACATATATATATATATATATATATATATATATATATATATATATATATATATATATATATATATATATATATATATATATATATAATATATATATAATATATTTTACACCCTTTGGGGTGCGAGCAGCTGTTGCTGGGCATGCCAGAATCCATTGAGGAAGAAAACAGAAAAACATTATTTGTACAAAATCTTAATTTATTTATCCATTCCTAAATAGTTAAATGGGCAGGCTATTTCGTATCAGTGCAATACGCTGCTTGTTAAAATGGATGACTTCCGCTCTTACGTGCACATAGTGTTGCATGGGCATTATGAACTATCGTATCTGTTCAAGTTCTATTTAAGTTTTAAATATAAGTAATTTTTATTTTGTCGACAGAAATATCTTTGGTAGGAATGTAAGTTAAATTTAGTCATCATTGCATAAATTTTTCTTCACCATAGAAATGTAAAGACTAAATTCAACTTACATTCCTACCAAAGATATTTCTGTCGACTAAACAGAACCTACTTATATCCAAATAGAACTTGAAAAGATATATTCTTTTGAATCTGAGCGCGCATTTTAGATCGACTTAACGCGCTTTACATCGAGCCCCGTGCTATTGTGCTCTGGCCTGCCTGCCTCAATAAGTCACCGTCGCTTTGCTCTTACTTTTTTACCATTCATTTAATCATGGGCCTCTCTACAGTTTTGTTTATTTTCGGGTTGTAATGTTCATTAAATTTACGTATATCTGGTCCATTGGAGGAGCACACATCTCACACCTAGGCCTTTAGTACTGCTCTGTCTGAATCAACCTGCCCCTCAAAAACTAATGTATGGTTATAAAAACCATCTTAATATGCAGAAATACAGAATAAAGAGCCGCTGCATCGCAGATAGAATTGCAACATTTTACTCACCAAAAATTCGGATTATTTGTAAACAGAATCCATCCTCCTCTCTTTCCTCAAAAACAGTTCAATCACTCTGTCATACAGATTATCCATGCGCCTCAGTTCCATCAAAAAGTCCCTTTCTATTGCCATCAAAGCTAATGCTGAAAATCGAACCTGTGGCTTCTATCCAATCAATGGGTCTGAATACGGTGACGTCGCTGTACGCCTGCTAGAGGGCCGTACTGACACCAACTCAAAATCTGATTGGTTGAAGCAACAGGTTAATCGGCATATATTCTGTGTTAGAGTGTCTGCACAATGGATTGTAAAGTCCTCTCTGCCTGGCAACAAATGATGGCTGAAATGTGATTGGGAAAATACATGCCTGGAAGCAGCACAACCATCGGAAAAGCTATGAAAGGAAGCAGACAGACTATTTGGAATTATTTAATAAGTATTCATGGACAAAATATAATTAACATGAGTTATTCATTATTCAGATATTTTTACTTATGAATATGCTAAGCACAGTCCTTCACCCGCGAATATTTACCTTATATGGGCAGGCACTCAATTACGTGGGAGGAGTGATGATGCGACACGCAACTCCGTCTCCCACGGCCATCGAGTTGCAGTCTATTATAGTATATGGACGAAAAAATAGGTTCAAGTTATGACTATTACACGGAGAATTTCGAAATAAAACCTGCTTAACTTTTGTAAGTAAGCTGTAAGGAATGAGGCTGCCAAACTTCAGTCTTCTACCTGCACGGGAAGTTGGAGAATTAGTGATGAGTGAGTCAGTCAGTCAGTCAGTGAGGGCTTTGCCTTTTATTAGTATAGATTATTTCCGTTTTGTATGACAACATGAGATTAAAAATTTTTCTTAGCCATCAAAACAAACTACATAGGGTAAGTGCAATATGCAGCAGATATATATGTTTTATGTGGATTGTTACTCTAAAGGCTGGAATTTTGTAGTCGGTTGCACCCTTACAGGGCAATCCTTTCCTACCATTATTAAAAGAGCACAATTTTCAACATATGGAATGTGCTTGGAATTGGGAACGGCAGATATTTGTGTAATTAAAAATATATTTGCATATATGATCCCTAACAGTAACCTTTCATTGAATTATTTCTTTCACTGTGTGCAAGGTGGAGACTGAAATCTGACCTGCCAACCTGACCTGCTCTTTCTACTGTGTGCTCTATGGAGATAATTTTTTAGCTGTGTTAAATCAATTGTTTCTTTCTCTAAGCTATACTAGTTTTTTCAAAAGAGAACATCATTAAATAACGTGAGACAGCACTGTCTATAACATCTTTAAAAGAGATTTTACTAAAAAAAATTTAATTTCTTCCTTCCTTGATAAATCACATTTGTCACCAATCTGAGACCTTTCTAATGATGCTCTAATAGTTCAATCTGGTGCTCCTGATTTTAATTTTAGGTGCTTGAGGTAGTGATAAATATGGGTGTACTTACTTATTCCACATACAAAATTTGCATTTGCTGCATGTTTATGTAAATGTGCAATGGACTGTAAAATATAATGTGGCCTGATGTGTTTTTTATATCACCTTTACCCAAATATGTTGTTTAAATGAAGATCAAATCTTAATATGTCCACATATGTTAAATAGGAGAAAACATTTCACGGGTTGTGTTTACCTTTTATTTATCACAGGGAAGTGTTTGTGTTACATTCTGCAGCTGTGTTTTGATTTGGGAAAATGGTTCAAGGGATTAGAACATAAGTAGGCAAAGAATCAGAGAGAAGAGGTCCAATACTTCTATTTTATTTACTTAATCAACTATAATAATCAAACACATATAATGCAGACATACAAAACAAAACAATACTTACAGACATATAAAAAGACACAGAGCCATCATCCCAGACCAGTAGACTGAGGGGGCCCGCTTGTCAGTCTTGTCAGAGGACCAACTCATTTTGCCTTTCAAATACCGGGCGGTGCGCGCTGTCCCCACGGTTGAGCCTCCGAAAAAACTGAGGGCGAAGCCTTCCCTTATATACTAATTGAGCGTCTTTGCCCAAAGCGGCTTACGTGCAAGCAGCGTATACAGAAGTGATCAGTTTCAGTACACACCCTTCCACGGGACGCGGTGTTGTTTTGCACTTGGTCCTGATGGAGACGGCACCTGGTACCAGGAGGCACACAAAAATAAGGGCTGTATAATAAAAAGCCCCTCAAAGTGAAAAACAAGTCTGCATAACCCTTTGGCCATATTCCCAGTACTTTTCCTTCTTGAAGCTGGTTTTTGCACTGAGCGACCAGCGCCCATCTGCTCTCCTAATTCTTTAGAAAAATCCTTCCATTACAAGCTGGTATTATTATTAATATGCTGCTTTGATGTTTCTAAGAAACTAAAGAACCCAAAATCATAATCCAGCCTTGATGAACTACAGTTAGGTCCATAAATATTTGGACAGAGACAACTTTTTTCTAATTTTGATTCTGTGCATTACCACAATGAATTTTAAATGAAACAACTCAGATGCAGTTGAAGTGCAGACTTTCAGCTTTAATTCAGTGGGTTGAAGAAAACAATTGCATAAAAATGTGAGGCAACTAAAGCATTTTTTTTAACACAATCCCTTCATTTCAGGGGCTCAAAAGTAATTGGACAATTGACTCAAAGGCTATTTCATGGGCAGGTGTGCGCAAGTCTGTCGTTATGTCATATCAATTAAGCAGATAAAAGGCCTGGAGTTGATCTGAGGTGTGGTGTTTGCATGTGGAAGGTTTTGCTGTAAACAGACAACATGCGGTCAAAGGAGCTCTCCATGCAGGTGAAAGAAGCCATCCTTAAGCTGCGAAAACAGAAAAACCCATCCGAGAAATTGCTACAATATTACGAGTGGCAAAATCTACAGTTTGGTACATCCTGAGAAAGAAAGCAAGCACTGGTGAACTCAGCAAGCAAAAAGACCTGGACGTCCACGGAAGACAACAGTGGTGGATGATCACACAATCATTTCCATGGTGAAGAGAAACCCTTCACAACAGCCAACCAAGTGAACAACACTCTCCAGGGGGTAGACATATCGATATCCAAGTCTACCATAAAGAGAAGACTGCATGAAAGTAAATACAGAGGGTGCACTGCAAGGTGCAAGCCACTCATAAGCCTCAAGAATAGAAAGGCTAGATTGGACTTTGCTAAAGAACATCTAAAAAAGCCAGCAAAGTTCTGGAAAAACATTCTTTGGACAGATGAAACCAAGATCAACCTCTACCAGAATGATGGCAAGAAAAAAGTATGGAGAAGGCGTGGAACAGCTCATTATCCAAAGCATACCACATCATCTGTAAAACACGGTGGAGTCAGGCAGTGTGATGGCTTGGGTGTGCATGGCTGCCAGTGGCACTGGGACACTAGTGTTTATTGATGATGTGACACAGGACAGAAGCAGCCGAATGAATTCTGAGGTGTTCAGAGACATACTGTCTGCTCAAATCCAGCTAAATGCCGTCAAATTGATTGGGAGGCGTTTCATGATACAGATGGACAATGACCCAAAACATACAGCCAAAGCAACACAGGAGATTATTAAAGCAAAGAAGTGGACAATTCTTGAATAGCCAAGTCAGTCACCTGATCTTAACCCAATTGAGCATGCATTTCACTTGTTGAAGACTAAACTTCAGACAGAAAGGCCCACAAACAAACAGCAACTGAAAGCCGCTGCAGTAAAGGCCTGGCAGAGCATTAAAAAGGAGGAATCCCAGCATCTGGTGATGTCCATGAGTTCAAGACTTCAGGCTGTCATTGCCAGCAAAGGGTTTCAACCAAGTATTAGAAATGAACATTTTATTTCCAGTTATTTAATTTGTCCAATTACTTTTGAGCCCCTGAAATAAAGGGATTATGCTAAAAAAACTTTAGTTCCCTTGCATTTTTATGCAATCTTTTTGTTCAACCCACTGAATTAAAGCTGAAAGTCTGCACTTCAACTGCATCTGAGTTGTTTCATCTAAAATTCATTACAGTAATGTATGGAACCAAAATTAGAAAAAAATTGTCTCTGTCCAAATATTTATGGACCTAACTGTATGCCTGAGCAAAATTAGTTCTGCCAATCAATCACACTATACATTATAAAGCTACTGTCTCTGATTTAGCAAATTTCAAGGCATTTTATAAGTAAAAAGAAAAGCAGGCAGGGTAAACTAATTGTTTTTTGTCATACAGTAAGTCATTGGTGGCACTGAACCAGATTCCTTTTTACTCCATTCAGTATGTAATTTCAGTGTTTGGTTATTTGGATTTTAAAAGAAAAAAGAAAATAAATGTAAGGTATGTCAGATGTATTCTGCAGCATTTATCCATGGCAGTAATCTTCAGTGATGCCAACGTATCACACAGCACTGTAGGATTGAAGGCTGCTGTTATGAAATCCTAACGCATGTCAGGCTGTAATTGATTTATTTGACAGATATTCATTGTTTAAAGAACCTTAGGATACATCAGATTCTGTTCTAAGCTTAAAAATAAAATCCTGTGTCTTAAATAAGTATTATTAAATACAACAGTTTAGAGGGTACAATTGATCTCCATTACATCTTTGCTAGGCAGTACCATGAAAAAACATTTAGTGCAGCTTCATCGTAGCTTGGGAGACTCTTGAGCTCAGGAGGGGTTCTGTTGTTTCTCTTTCTTCATTGAAGGTTTTATCCCACATTTCAAGGATGGGAATGTCAATCTAATTGGCAACTAAATTGCCCTTTTATGTTACAGTGTTTTTCTATGAATTTCCTCAGTGATGGACTGATGATTTTCCTCCCTGTAATCCAAAAAAAAAGTGACCCCAGGAAATTAATGGGTGCATTTTTACTTGCAACTATTCCAGTTGCTGATGTTTGTTATTCATTTAATGGTTCAAAATCATAAGGGTGTGAACAATGCGAATTTGACCTCTCATTATAACTCATAAGAACCACTAAACAAATATAGTTAAATTATAAAAATGTAATTTTGTTCTATGATGTCGTACTCAACAATGCATTGGTGTAATTCAGCTGGTTCACTATATGCAATGTGTAAATCAAAGACAAGTAATCCCTGGCATGAAAATATTAATAAAGTATCTATCTATCTATCTATCTATCTATCTATCTATCTATCTATCTATCTATCTATCTATCTATCTATCTATCTATCTATCTATCTATCTATCTATCTATCTATCTATCTATCTATCTATCTATCTATCTATCTATAGTGAAGTCACCACATAGAGATGTCAAAAACTGGCTACCATTTCAGTGGCTGGATGACTTTGAATATAATCCATTGTTGTTTATCTGCTTCTTTTTTTATTAGGACCCTGCACTAATTATATACAACTTTCACAAAATATTTAGTTTACTCTGATGGCCTTTTATGGTAGCAGTAAAGGACACACAGCAATTTGCAGAATGGAATGTGGTGTGTCCAGGGCTAAATCTGAAAGTGCAGTTCTTCCGTATACTCTGTGCGGTATACAAGCTATTGTATCATGCACCATTTAATGTTTTTTTTAATTTTTTTTTTATTTTTGTCATTATAAACTGTATCTCATAGAATTTTGCAGTTTAAAATGTCTGAAATGAATACTGTTAGTATAACATTTGCCTGCAGTAAGTATTGTTTAAAAAAATGTTTATTTTTAATCTACTGTATTTAGATATTACTAGAATTGTCAGGCAAGAAACAGTGTTAAAACATGTTAAACTTGGGTTTGTCCTTATGGTTTTGTAGCTGTTAAAAACTTAGTGCAGCTTTCTCAGTCCTTTGTTGACGTGCAAAGTATGTTGGAAGTATGGCAGATTTTGTTTTCATTAGCATAAAAATTCTCTTTTAGCAGATTTTAAATTACTTTAATTGTTTGTTTATTTTGGTAGGTTGGACTGAGTTCTTCAGAAAACAGTGCAGGGTGTGGGATTAAAAAGAACAGCTGCTTTCACCACTTGTATGCCATGATGTATCTTTTATTACATTCTGAAAACTGCTGGAAGTGTGCTTTTGATGAACTTTTAATTGTGGGAGATGCTCAATTTCTTGTTCTACAGGTTTCTATTTTGAAAGCCAGGTGAATTCAGATTTAGGAGAAGCAGGTCAAAGGTGAAATAGCTAAGGTAAAGGCAACTTTGGTGATTCAATGAGCATTCAAGTCCCACTTTTGTGCTGCATTACTGATTATTAGTACTATTAACTTTTCTTATGTTTGCACAGGTTACTCATGAATTTTAAAGCTAGGAAGATCTCCATTTGATGTCATACTTAACATGACTGAATAGTACTAAGTTAAGTCCATAAAGGGCATTATAACAATAAATGAAAGCACTGCATCTAATTAAATTACCTTATGGCAATGTGTACTGTATGTATATAAGGGGGTGGCTTTCAGAAATTAGACTGAGGTTCAGGTCTAGGGGCCTCTCTGTGTTCACATGGGTTTCCCCTTCTGCTTTGGTTTCCTCCCAGAGTCCAGTGACATTGGTGATGTTAAATTGGCACATTCTGTGCAATGAGCTGACACCCCTCCAGGGTTGTCCCTGCTTTGCCCCAGTACTTTTTGGGATAAATTCTAGCTTTCTTGTGCATTGCTGTAGATGAGCAGGTTGGGAAAATGGATGGATGGGTGGATGCATAGGACAAGTTACCAGACTTTTCCACTGCTGTAGTGTTGACCCATCCTTGTTATGTTAGATGTTTTCACAGAGGCCTTTTTATAAACTGTACAAGGCCTGGGCAAAACCAATTAACTTGGTAAGTGGTCAGATATGACCATATTCCCTTTTTATGTTTTATGTTTTATGATTAGTAAGATTGTAGCATGAATAATTTAAAATCTTAGTCTTGATAGGTCTAAGCATATGTGAGAGAATAAAACGTTTATTCTTAAAAATGTTCAGGGTTGCAATTAAAATTGATTGAATATGATCTTATTCAACATAGGGTGACAGTCTGAAGTTAGCCTACATGCCAGCATCCCCCTTAACAAATTATATTAATGAAATGAACTAGCATCTGTCTTAATTTTGGTGTGCTACATTTCAAAGGGAGCATTATTACAATACTAATAATAAAAGCAATATTACTTACAATAAATACACCAAAATAACAATGTGAATAACATTACTGTGAAAAAAAACCCTACAATTTTGACAAATGAGAGAAACCCATTCAGTCCATGAAGCCTGTTTCTTTAGCTAATAGCTAAGCTATAAGGTTTCTGCTTCAACTACATGTCATGATAGACAGACTTGTCTCTGGTTTACTGCATAATTTTTGGGGCTGTTAAGTGATTAAAATTTTTAATTGCAGTCGGTCAGAAAATGTCACTTGATTACTCTCGATTAATGACATGTTTGACCAAGGTAGTTCAGCATTTTGTTTAATTCTCTTATGAAGCACAACAAAAAGTGAGGCCTCTAATATTATATTTAGGGGATTTAACAAGAAATTACAGACTGTTTTTGGTGTGGTTGTTTATGTTTTTTAGTTTTTCTTGTGCACATCAAGTGCTTTTTTAAAGAATTATTTTTAATGTAAAACAGTGATCAAAAGAAGTAGAAAAATAACAGGTAACATAAGAGGACTTCAGCCTGTTCCTGTATTTATTTTTAAAGGAAGGATGGAGGTTACCAAACACTGGTAATTCTGTACAAAACAAAAGCTTTTTTCTGATGATTAATATTAATAATGTTAAAATAAAATGGCAGATATGTGTATTTTATTGTTAACTAGCAAAATACCCGTACTTCGCAGCAGAGAAGTAGTGTGTTAAAGAAGTTATGTAAAAGAAAAGGAAACATTTTAAAAATAATGTAACATGATTGTCAGTGTAATTGTTTTGTGACTGTTATGAGTGTTGCTGTCATCAAGGATTTGATTATCATTATTTCTTTCAATCAGGTTCATATTTGGAGGATGTGTTGTGTTATATTCTGTGTTTGTCAACCGTTGCAAAGATGACCGGTTTCATTCATCGAAGTGTTCACTACCCAAATCGGTATTCGTGAATCTAAGATGTTTAACAGGCATTCCTGGTATTAAGTTGTGGATTTGCCTGCAAATATTTAGCGGCAGCGTGTCTATGAACTTAATTTAAACTTAAGCTTTACACCTTGCTTTCCTATTGGTATGTCTACAAAGGCTTGTTCAGATTCAGAGGGTTGTTCCTTTCTTACTGCATCAATAAGCAGCTCATTTTCCTCTTTATCTGAGACATCACACACTGCATGCACGGGTTTACCTTTCCCAGTCCTGTAAACTTTAGCAAAGTGGTTCAATTTACCACATTTTTTACACTGTCTTCCTTTAGTTGGACATTGACTTTTTCCACCGTGTGCTTTGTTTCCACAGTAGCTGCACTTATGAATATGCTTGTATGCGTCACACGCTTCATATTCTTTTGCTGCCTTCTCAATTGTGTAATGCGTTTTTTGTTCAGCGCTCTTTGGAGCTGTTGCTTTTTGTGTGCGTACTGCGTTCACAGTCAGTTCACGTGAGCGGCTCAGAATACATGCATCGAAGGTTCTCAGCTGTGCTATCTCGTGCGATCTTGTGATGTCCACGGCTTTATTTAATGTTAGCTCAGACACGTCACTTAAAAGTTTCTCTCGCACTTTCGCTGAGTTTGTGCCAAACACTATTCTGTCCCTGACCATCTCATCTTCGTTTGCATAAGCACAGTCCTTCACCTGCAATTTTAACTCCGTTACAAAGTGATCAAAAGTCTCGTTTATACCCTGCGTCCTCTCATTAAACTTGTATCTTGTGAATATCGTATTTGTCTTAGGCATGACAAGCGGCAGCGTGTCTATGAACTTAATTTAAACTTAAGCTTTACACCTTGCTTTCCTATTCGTTTGCATAAGCACAGTCCTTCACCAGCAATTGTAACTATGTTACGGCAATTTTAACTCCATTACAAAGTGATCAAAAGTCTTGTTTATATCCTGCGTCTTCTCATTAAACTGGACGAGGCTATGTAGGGGGTGTGGAAGAAGAAAGAAAACCTTTTTGTTGTATTGTGCTTCCTAGGAAAGAGGAACTGGAAGCCTTTTAAAGTATTGTTTAAGTAAAATACCTTGTATTTGAACCCAGGATTGTACCATCTAGTTGTGTCTCAGGGTTTGAGGAGCTTCTATGCCCCGGTGGTCAAATTATCTATAATGGCGAATGTTATAAAATAAATACTCACGTGCATCATACAGACTACTATAGACTTTCCAGGATGGAGACTACTTGGGAGCTATGTGCAAAGACTGATGGATTTTTGCAAAAGAGAGCATCTCAAGTGAGTGTCTCTTTCTCACCTTTCTCTACCCACACAAAAAAGCGGTACAGCGTGTCTCTCTGTCTCAGTCTCTCAGGTCCAGTCCTCCAAATTTAGAAGATTTTTAGTTTTAGTTGAATTTTTTTTTTTTTTTGCTATATAATAAAACAGTAAGATCTGTTTGTCCAGTCTCTCTGAGCAATCTGATTGGTCAGTTTGGCTTTGGTGATGCAACAAAAGAGGAAGTGTGAGTGTGAGACGTACATGGAGGAGTAAAGGCATATGAGGCATGTTGGGAGAGCAGCTTTCAAAAACAGGTACCTCAAAATAATGACAGTCTGAGAAGCAACTTTACTAGAATACCCTCAAGAGATGGAGCACCAGTTAAGAGATGTTCATGTATTCAAATATAGAGGAAAGATGATGAAGGTACATGTAGGGCAAGAGAAAGCAATTATTTATTAATTATTCTATTACTTGTCTTTGACAGGTATCATGGCTAATTATCTATACTAATAAAAGGCAAAGCCCTGACTGACTCACTCACTCACTCACTCACTCACTCACTCACTCACTAATTCTCCAACTTCCCGTGTAGGTAGAAGGCTGAAATTTGGCAGGCTCATTCCTTACAGCTTACCTACAAAAGTTAAGCAAGTTTCATTTCGAAATTCTATGCGTAACGGTCATAACTGGAACCTACTTACGTACATACATACGGCCATAGCCTGCAGCTTGGTCACTGTGTGAGGCGGAGTTGCGTCCCTCATCGTCACGCCTCCCACGTAATTGAGTGCCTGCCCATATAAGGCTGTCCATCAGCAACAATCCAATAGACACGCTGCCGCTAAATATTTACGGGTGAAGGACTGTGCTTATGCAAACGAAGATGAGATGGTCAGGGATAGACTAGTGTTTGGCACAAACTCAGCGAAAGTGCGAGAGAAACTTTTAAGTGCTGGGACTTAGCTAACATTAAATAAAGCAGTGGACATCGCAAGATCGCACAAGAGAGCACAAGCACAGCTGAGAACCTTCGATGCATGTACTCTGACTTTGACAATTAAACAAATGAGCTGCAGCAGACCAGGATTCAATTGCATTACTGGAAGCACTATTAATCTGTGCTACAAACAACTCCAAATGTATTAAATTGTAGAGGAAGGACTGCCAGTTGTTGACAGAGATGCATTCGGGTGTCTTTCAGCGGCAGACAATAATTAGTGTGGCTGCAAGGGTATCCAGACAGAATAACTTGCATTCAGAGAGTTTGAGCGGAAGCCTAGAAAGGTCTAAAAGGAAAAAGATTTGAAGTATCAGAGGGATACTGCAGGAAAGAAAGGAAGACAGTAGGTGACATACATCCCTCTATCATAATAAAAACAATTTTGGGAAGAGAGACAAGACATGACTTTCTCAGAAAGACACTTTCATGTCCCGTGAGATGAGACCTTGTGCCAAGAGATTTAACAACAACAACATTTATTTATATAGCACATTTTCATACAAACAGTAGCTCAAAGTGCTTTACATAATAAAGAATAGAAAAATAAAAGACACAGTAAGAAAATAAGATACGTCAACATTAATTAACATAGAATAAGAGTAAGGTCCAATGGCCAGGGTGGACAGAAAAAACAAAAAAAAACTCCAGACGGCTGGAGAAAAAAATAAAATCTGTAGGGATTCCAGACCATTAGACTGCCCAGTCCCCTCTGGGGACTTAACCACACCCGGGGCCGGAAATAAAAGATAAAGAGTAGATGACAAAGTAGAACATTATAAAGAATTCAAAAACATTGGCACGATACACATGCAGAGAAGGTTAGAGATAATGGAACTACGAAAATTCGAAAGTCTCAAAAAAATAATAGTACAGATCGCATTAGTGCAAACAAACAGAAATTATTACTCTGTGAAATAACAGAACAGCTAAAAGAGATTGAATATATTTTTTGGATTGTTTGCCATCAGTGAAAAGTAGTGTTTCTTTCCAATGAAGAGGTGTATCTGCGAGAATTAAAAGATTTGTTGTTTGGTGAAAGTGAAATCCCGCGAGAGAAAATTTTAAGCACCGCAAGACAAGACACTTTATGCAAAGAGATTTCAAAAAGTCCTGCCCACATCTAAAACATTCACAACCACGCACACGGTTTAATCATTTCTCATTTGTGTGAATGCTATTGTCAGACACAGTTCGTGTAGAGAGAAAGAAATGATATACATTGCGTTGTCACAATGTAATTCCAAACACAGAATCAAAATTCATGCGATATTAACGAAAAGGTAAAAGCAAAAAGAGATTGAATATATGGACGTAGGTGATATTACAGAAGTATGTAGATATTGTTTGGCTTTAAACTTTAAGTCAGAGACTTGTAGATAGTCTAATTCATATTGCCGTCAGGGAAAAGTAGTGTTTCTTCCCAATGAAGGGGATTATCCGCTAGAATTAAATGCTTTGTTGTTTGGTGAAAGTGAAATCCACATATGCGAGCAACAGAGACGTGAAGTTGCTGGCACGTAACGCAGGCAGGGGGGTTGGCAAGTGAAGCGAGCAGGGGGTGAAGCCCCCTAGCATGTCCAAAAGGAAAAGACGGAGACAGTGCCAGAACGTGTGGAGAAAAGTGCCAGGTAAACAAAGGGTACATAAATGGCAGAAAGGATCACAGTGAAACCCATCAGAAACTGCTTGTGGGGAGTATGATATCATCTGTACAGTATAGAATTTTGAACTGGGTGTGCTGGTAGTTTGGGTGTCTAGAACAAAGCCTTACATTGGAGAGAATTGTGTTCCATGAAAAGGGGGGAGGGAGAGGAGAAAGGTCTCTGGACCTGAGTGAAACCAAGGACAAAGGTAATAGGATGCTGTGAAAAGTAAAGAGGAGAGTGTAGAGACGGAACAAAGCAAAGAGTATAATGAATGATTTGGTGGGGCGGTAGTCAGGGAAATTCCACATGTAATGAGCACTGATCGTAGTTGGAGGTAGAAAAAGAAACTGGAACCGGGGAGATTAAAATGTAGTTGTAAAGACTGGAATGTCATAAGCCCTGAACTATTGAACAGATCCCCCAGCATACTAATTCCTGCATGCTGCCAAGAAGAAAATACAGTACACAGGGCCAGTCACCTATTGAAAGAGCAGGGTGAGTGAGTGCCATTTTCCAGAGGGTGCAAGTAAATTTTCCACATGATGCCAGATGTTGATGGCTTATGGCAAAATAGGTCCTGAGGAAAGTTTGATGGGTGTAGACTTCAAGGAGGTGAACAGGGCACCTTGAATTGAAAGTGGGAAAGCAAGGAAGGATTCTATAGGGAGCCATGGATAAGGGTGAGGGGGAGGACACAACCATGGCAAAATAGGGTGGAGGGTGAGAGCCCAAGAGTATAGTTCTAGATCAGGCATCGCTATACCTGCACTCAGTCTATCTCTAACTGGGGTTGAATGTTTAAGGTTTGGGCTATTGCCATTCCAGAGGAACCTTGAGATTAGTGACCTAATTTTGGAGCAATATTTAGTAGGAGGTGGAAGTGGCAGCATGGAGTTAATGAAGTAGAAGCGGAGTACAATATTCATTTTGGTAATGGCCAAACAAGATTGAAAAGAGAGGGTTTGGACCATGTGTTTATGGAGGCTTTCATGTCAGCAAATGTGTGGTGATAGTTATTAGAGGATATGTCTGAGATTGAGGTAGTAATATCAACTCCCAAATATCTGTCATACAGAGATGACAGAAGATAGGAAGAATTGACGACGCATATCATTAAAGGGCAAAAGAGGCGATTTAGACTAAATAATTTTGTAACTGGACAGGACTTTGAAACACTTGAACAGTTCTAACATAAAAGGGATGTCTGTCAGGGCATAACCTAGGTAGAGGAGGATATTGTCAGCATATAGGGATATGACTGGAATTTGAAATTGGGAATTACGGTTGGCAATTGCAGGTGGTTTGAGAGATAAGTTGAAGAGTAAAGGAGACAAATGACAGCCCTGCCTAGCTCCCCTACTAATGGAGGAGGGATGTGTATATATTTGAATTAGACAAAAGAACTGCAGAGGGGGAGGAGTAAAGAGTTTTCACCACATATATAAAACTTGGACCAAAGCCCATTTTGTTGTCCATGACTTGCCATAAAAATTGCCAATTACTGCAATCAAAAGCCTTTTCTGTATCCAGGGAAAGGAGTGCAACAGGGCTGTTATGGGAGGCAGCTGAATTAATGCTATGTAGATGTCTTCTCATGTTATCCGAGGCTAATTGTGAATGTATGAAACCAGACTGGTTGGGATGGATTCATTTGTTAATGACTTTCTGTAAGTGGTGGGCCAGAACTTTAGCTAGCAGTTTTGTATCTGTATCAATGAGAGAGAAGGGTCTGTAACTCTGACACAGAGTAGGGTCTTTACCTTGCTTCAAAAGTAATGTAATAACTGCAGTATTAATACTAGGGTTTAAATGGCTAGAGGAAATAGCCGCACTGATTATCTACAAAAGGGGAAGGGATAAGTGTTTCCAGAATGCAGAAATTACCTCAGGCAGAAGCCTGTTCATCCGTGTGGTCTTACCTGAGCTCATTGAGTCTGACACCTCTCTTAGTTCAGGGAAAGAGATGGGAGTGTCTAGAAGAGAAGCCTTTTCCTTAGTGAGACAAGGGAATGAATGGAAGGGTGTTGAGGAATGATTTGATATCTGAGGGAGTGGTACCAGAGTTATCAATAAATAGTTGAGAGTAGTAATCTACAACTTGATTATTTATTATCAGGGGATCATTAGAAATTGAGCCATATTTAGTATGGATAGAAGGTCTGGAGGCGAATGAGAAATTTTTCTCAATCCCAGCTGCACGAAGTCTGCTTGGCCTGGTTCCAGAGATAGAATAGCGAGCCATAGTACAGTGGAGTAAGATTTCAGATCTTTGGATTAAAAGGCTATTAAATTTGGATCTGCTGTTAGTAATTCATGTTCTTTATTAACCACAAGGGGGCATGCTCTTTCTAAGAATGAAAGTTTAGAGTCCAGGGGCCTCATGTATAAACCGTGCATACGCCAGTTTCCACACTCACATTGCGATGTATAAAAACTAAACTTGGCATAAAACCATGCACATTTTCATGCCTGCTCAATCCCTGCTGTAAGTAAGTTCTCCGCTTGGTGTTGCAAACAGGCGGCACCCAGCGTCAAAGCAGGGCTATTGTTTCAGTGTGGTTTCCCTTTCTTTTTTAGATCCACATCCCTGATGCAGCTTTATCAAGTACACTGAAATTAACCGCATATCGTTTATTAGTTTAAGGCATCTGATTGTAATTAACCTGTAACCATATAATGGTCCACGGAATGGCCAAACTATTCCAAATACCATAGCTGCTTTAGCGTTTTTACTCTCACTGCACCACTCAGAGTATTTATCCCACTGTATCTGAGTGTGGAATCACAGCTCTACAGCAGCTGATCGGAAAGAGAATTATCGGGATACAGCATCAAGCATATGCTGCCTCACCCATGCGCTTCAGTGCCTTTCCTGTAGTGACCTCGCGGTTCAGAAACAGTTTCATCCCAAGAACTATAAACGCACTCAATCAGTCTATCAAGTGCTCCTGGTAGAACTGTTTGTACTTATAAGTACAGTTACCTCACTGTAAACTTGTGATACATTCATAATATTGCACAACCTGAGCCACTTTATAAAGCACTTATTTACATATGATGATGACTGGCTTCTAAGTCAATTTAGATTTTCAAGCGCTATCTTCTTGGAGCTCTTGATATCATTTTTAAGATGAAATGCAGCAAAATATGTTTATTACATTATGCAGATAAAATTTTAACATCATTTAAATAATCTATTATGTAAAAAAAATCTTGGGTCGAGATGTGATCATCTTGGAGAGATACTTTGAAGTCCCGCAAGACTACTTGCACGCCATGCCCTACTTACAAACAATTTCTCAGAGACACTTTAATGTCCCACGAGACAAGGAAGTGAGACAAAAGGATAGTTGCTGTACAGGCTTTTAAATGATCGATGTGCAGCGTGACCTGGAAATCATGCAGCATGGCACAAGCAGCAGCTGGCTTAAAGGAGAGCTGCTATGCAGGCTTTTAAATGATCGTTGTGCAGCGTGACATTCAGATCACGCAGCGCGACAACTGCTGCTGTACAAGCTTTTAAATGATCGTCACGCAGCACAACATGCAGATCACACAGCACGGCCTCAGCAGCTGCAAGCCAGTAGCTGTTTTGTCCACATCTCCTTAGCGTGCCTTCAGCATTGCCTTCACAACGCGAGCAGCAGAGACGCGAAGTGGTAAACGTGAAGTGCGCTCATGGGGGGTGGGCAAGCGAAGTGAGTAGGGGGCAAAGCCCCATAGTATTGTTAATAAGTAAACATGTGAGGACACAGTGGACAGTGGTAGCAACAAGCTGGCGCCCCATTCAGGGATTGTTCCTGCCTTGCGCTGTATGCTTGCTGAGGCTGGCGCCACCCTGGATGGATGGAATAATTAAACATGTAGATTGAAGATATTTCAATGTTCCATAAAAGTTTTGAAGAATCGGTGTTCTCAGCTTGCAGATGGTTTGACACTTATTAAACAGCTGATTGTGTGGTGATTAGTTACTTGGAGTAAGAAAAATAAGGACATGAATTGTGGGTTAGTACTTTTGAAAGAGACAGTACTGCTGCAATAAATTGTTTCATCGACGGTCACACATGGCGCAGCAAGTATCTTGCAGGAGGTAGGAACAATCTCTGGACAGGGCGTCAGCTCATTGCTAATACTGTACCACCATGTCCCCATGTTTAATACATGCTTTAATTTCTGTCATCATGAAAATGGTATCAAGTATACATCTTGGAGGAGAAAGCCCGTTTAAGAAGCACGTAGTGATTCACACACATAGAACACATACAAAACAGATCATTTAAGGTGCTACATTAGTTACAATGAGATTGGAGAAACTAGTAATTTAAACAATTTTAAGATTAAGTTAATGACGTTCTGCTTTAATGACAAAATAAGCTATGTGATTAAAGTGGAAATATCAAGATTAAAGTTGATATTTCGAGCTTTTTTTCCCCCACTGTGTCCCTATTTTTTACTTTTCTCTGCACTCTAATAAGCTTCTATATGACACTTGGACTGTGGGTTACGGTGACTCTGATATCTGACAACTTTCGGGCACTGTGCAACTTTGTGAACTTGAGCTTTCGAGTTTCTCTGACACTCTCTATCACTTGATCAACTTCCTTTTGTTGTTTATATCACTGTTTAAACCAACAAATAGTACATTTTTCCTTGCCTCCACTTGGTTTTTGCTGAAATTCTTCTATTTTCCCATGTGATTTTGCCATTGTCTTTTCACAGAACATTGAACTTAAGAGCTATTTATATTGATTTGCATATTTAAAGAAGCATAATTCTGGGAGGAGTCTGGGTGGGGCAAGTGGAGGTGTGTTACTTTTCACACTAACCGGGATTTATGTAATGGAAGAACGTGGAAGTTGGCGTACGCACAGATTTATGCATCTGGATTTTTTTTTATTACCTCTGCTTTCACTCTTGGTAAAAAGTGACATTTTGATATCATGGCTTAGATGAATGGCACAGTTTTCATTTCCAGTGTACATGTTATTCCTATATTTGTGTGGGCTTCCTTTTGGGACTTTACTTTCTTAATATTCTAAAGACATGTTGTCATTTGGATTGATGAAATTAAATGATTTTGTGTTTTGTTGGTTGGTACATAAGTGCTACTTTAACTGGACTGGTGGTTTCCCATGATCCACTGCTTGAATAAACACATTCTCATTTGGAAGATGGATGCTTCAGTTTGTTCATTTTTACACATGAACGATAAAATAGTAGAGGAAACACACTGTGCTAAATATAGTACAATGTAGTCATTTTGGAAACAATCTTCATTCAGTTGGGTGATACATTTGAAAGTCCTTGAAAACACCACCACCAATCCTTTACTTTAAATGTGAGGTTTATAGTTTCAGGGTAGAACTGGTTTATTTGTTCTTAGGAGCTGTGATTATCTTTCTGCAGGAAGCTTTCCACACAAGCCGTATTAAGTCAGTACATTGCTGAAGGCACATTTCTTATGGAGATAACTTCCTATATGCCTGTTCTGAGGTAATCTTAACCTTAGCTGACTGCTTCACAAGCTTGACCAGGGAAATGGAACAAGCCAGTCAGTCAGCTCTGGTACTGTTCATTTTAGTTTGACATTTCTACTGAATGCATGGCATGAAATGCATATTTAAAAAAAAATTAATAATAAACACTTGTTTCAATTGAAAAGTTAACTTTGTTTGCTGCCAAAATGATGCAAACCAACTCAGGATTAAATACTCCACAAACAAGATATAAATCAAAAGAGTAACATTTTTGTACTTTTTATCCAGTAAACATTTTGTTTCCTTCTACATTCTACAGACTTGCAGAAAGTGAAATCTAAAATCTTAATTAGCTGAGAGTGAGCGAGTGCGCACTGTAATATTCTAGCCCATTACTCTTCCACTTCCGCCATGCCACTCCTTATACAGTATTAGATGGCAGGATGGTCAATGAACCAGAAAGCTGCATGCAGAGATCCATGGTCCTCTGTTGTGTGGTAAATGTTACAGTCCCTGACTCTTTAATTAGAAAAAAGCTGAACAACTATGAATTTTATGTAACTGGAGAAAGGCTTTCTCCACAAACAGAATGTGGTAGCATGGCTTAGATGGATAGACAGTGTAGGTGCAGATGGCCAGGCATCCTGACTGGGATGAAGTGCAATACCTTACCCAGCCGGGATGCCATAATGGATGGAGCTCATTATTGAAGGTGCAGCTTGGCCGAGATGATTCCCTGTTTTAATCCCACTCAGGGAGAGGTCATAATGGGAGAACTAAAGGGAAAATGGGTGTCAGAGACAATTTCTCCTCCAACATGAGAGGAATCAGTGCTTCTCTGGCATGGTCCCAGTTTGGACACCTGTAGGGTTGCCTGGAACTTGTAGATCTGAAGGGCTGCCCTGTCAGGGTTCCTGAGTGCTATCAGGGGGTGCTGCCAGAAGAAGACTTCCCTGTTTTATGAGACTTCTGCTTGACCTCGAACTGCTTCTCTTTCCTAACACTATAACACTGTAAGTACTCCCAGGTCCTCCATAAAAGAAGCTTCTCCAGCAAAGGCAGTTAGAGTTGGGAGGTGGCGGATGAGGCTTGCTAGGAGCAGAGTGGAGGAAGAGGACTGCAACTGTGCTGCTGATGGTAAAGTTCAAGACTAAGCCTGTAGAAGGTATTCTGTTTAATAAAACTACATTTGAACCTGAGACTTGTGTCTTATGTTCTTGTATCTGGAATTTTCCCTGGGGGAATTTGACTTTTTACAGAAGCTCTTTAAATGTACTGTGTACATAAATAGCAAAAAAATTCTATATATATATATATATATTTATATTATTGATAGATAGATGTGGTGGTTGGCTGGGGGCTGTGCCCAGCTGTGATGCCTGGACGGACCAGGTGAGGGACTGTGCCTCCCCCGGACCATGAGAGGGCAGCCGCCCTGGTGGGGATGGAGCATGGAAGCTCAACCCTATAGGGGCCAGTGGCCACCACAACAAGTGAGGAGCCCTTGACGTCAGCACTTCAACCACACCCGGATGTGCTGGCAGAAGAAATACCAGGGACACCTGGAGTGCTTCTGGGTGCTCATGTGGCACTTCCGCCACACCAGGAAGTGCCGCAGGAAGCTCATCGGGGGGCACCTGGAGAAAGTCTGGATAGAATTAAAAGGGGCCGCCTCCATCCAGTCGTCAGCCGGAGTCGGGAGGAAGAGGATGAAGCTCGGAGGAGAGCAGTGGAGTGGAGGAGGTAAAGAAAAGCACATTGAAAGGCCTGGACTTGAGGGTGATTGGCAGAAGGACACTGGGTTGTATGCGGGGCTGTGCTTAATGTAAATAGTGTGTACATAAACGTGTGTTTTTGGGAATTGTTGGTGTCTGCCTGTTGGTGTTTGGGCTATATATATATATATATATATATTTATAGAGGTTAGGTTTGCAGAGATGCATTTGTAGAGTTTGGAGAGACAATACTAAAATGGAGTTTTCTGGGTGTGCAACACTGAATGTATCAACACAAGAACTTTATCCTAACTGTCAGACACGGTGGTGTAAAGGTGGTGATCTGAGCCTGTTTTGGAGTGACAGGGTCTGGATATCCTGGAATCAGTGAGTTTACTTTATTAGAGGAAAATGTGAGGCCAGCTTTCTGACCCTGTCTGATGGTTAAATCTGCAATTGGAGCAATCAACATGACCACAGTTCCAAATATACAAGCAAATGACTAAAAAAGAATCACAGTTGCACAATGTCTGAGTCCACAACTCAATCTCTTCAAAATGCTATGAATAAACCAGTGTCCTCAACCACCATTGAAATGAAGCAATCTGGCAAGGAGGATGGGACCAAAATTCCTTTTGCATAAAGTAAGAGACTGGCAGACTTATACATAAAACAATTAATTGAAGTTATTGCTTTTAATAGTGGTTGTACAAGCTACTGAATCATCGGCAGTAATTACTTTTTCATACCTAACTAATGTGATTTTGCTTAGTTCTTATTGATTTAAAATATAAAGCTTAATTTATTATGTGTTTTATACTTGAAGTTAGATTTATTCAGTTTGGAATTTGGTGAGGACTAGATGATTATTAATTACATACCAATATGGAAAGCCATAGAATTTTGTGCAGTTCTTTCTTTTTACAGTGACAAGTGCTACTACCCCACACATCCAGTATCCTGGATTTAAGTCCTTATCCTGGCTACTTGTTTAACTTTGCATGAGTTTGAGCATGAAAATACACATACGGCAAAAATCAGGAAAATTCATGTGCCAGAAATCAGATTTATAAAACCTGGCGTATTGACATTTCTACACAGTTTACCCTTTATAAATTGCAGTCATCTTGTACATGTGCATTCGTGAACGTGTGCCAAACCCCACCCTGAAACAACCATATATGACCATCCTAATCAACCTCATACATATGCAATTACAATACTGCAGACCTTCATTGGCTCCTACTTGATGCATCTGAATAGAGGCACACTAAAAATCTTCATATGGTGACCTAAGCATGGATGTCAGCAACAAGAGCAAATCTATGGAATGGTAACATTTTACTGCTGCTGTAAATGCCATGAGCTGCCAGCTGCACCATGACTAAAATAAAAAAAATAATAATAATAATTTACGAACTCTGGTGACAAACCAGATTGCTAGCCACTGGCAGAGTGTGTGTGTAATGGAAGGGGGAAAAAAACATTACCACTCGTCTGTAATTGGAGATGCCTTTTTTTGCGGTTTTATTCCAGAGCAGTTGTGACAATAGGCAGTCTCATCTTGGCTTCAAAGATGTCTTGCATGTTAATAGAATGTAACTGCTTAGGGTTAACAAAAGGAGCTTAATTCTTGCCGGGTGCCCTTATTGCAATATGACTGCATTAAGTTGCTCTTGATTATGCTAAGAAAACCAGACAATGCTGCAAATGGCCTTTTGAAGTTGGTAACAACTTATTAAGTTGTATACGTATGTGTGAACCCGCACTTTACGAAAACTGTATGTTGCACTTCGTTGGCTGGTTAAAGGCTTCCAGCACAGCAGACATGAATGAGTGAAGCTTGGCTGAGGTATTTCTGACCTATCAGCCAGTTCCCTGAGAAGTGACAACATGTAGCCGATATAAACTGACAAAAAACAGAAAAAGTTCTTCTTGCAAATACGCAGCATTGGCCCTCTTAAAAGGGAACTATATTTTAATAAATTTTAAATACTGTAAATAATCCAATAAAAATCAAATGCAAAGTGGAGGTTACAATCAATAAATAAACAATAAATATCCTTTAAAAATGTGGTTAAAAAATCCTGGACCAAAAAAAAACACGTTTTTAAAAACACAATCGGAGCTATGTGTCCTCTGCTTACCCTTATTGGGTCTCTTCAGCACAAATGGATGTCTACCAACAGGTGCAGACAACCATTAATCCTGACTCGTATCTCCACAGCCAGTCCCTTTGGAATTCTATGGGGCACCTCTTAGAGCCCGCTCTTGCTGCCACCGCCAGACCCTTGGCGTTCATGAGAGCCTTCACTGAGCAAATGGTCCCTCCAGCTTCGTGAGGTGCTCAGCAGAGTGACCTCTACTCTTAAACACTTTTCTTGAGCTAATACCTATCTGCCTGCATTTCACCTGCTCCTCTGCGATTCTGCCCTTCTTTACTTTTGTTAACCTCTGTCCTCTCCTTTCATCTTCCATTGTTTTTCTCATTTTTGTTCTATCTGTCCCCCATTTCCTGTCCAAAGCTCCCTTTTACACTGCGATTGTTGCAGGTGCTGTCTTCACTTGCTCTGAGGTGTGAATGAAGCACCTGACTGATCCACTTGGGGTTCTACGTGAAGGTGCAATCAACCTCAGTTACTCACATGTGCACCTGCACCAATTTGGAACCTGCACACACAACTGTTTATTTATTTAAACACGCAGCACCACAAACCTCTCTCCTCACATCGTATTATTATTAATTATGGTGGGGGAGGGCACAAAGCAAAATATAGCCTGTCTTTCTCTAAAATAGTGTTTTTGCTTTGTGCCCTCCCCCACTATAACCTGTCTTCTATGGGGGAGGAGCGGAAGCTTTAGATTCGTCAAAAATTTCAATCTCTGGTTTCTTGACATTTTAAGGTCCCTTGATACCGAAAACGTTGATATCTTAATCATTTGTGTGTGTGTCAAAGTTTCTGGAAGGCAGTCTAGAGCTAAAATGGCTGGACGAAAAAATACCAAGCTTGAAGCCTAAGCCTGTTACGAGATGACGATGTGCTGATTAGTTTTTGAGCCAAATTGTGCAAGAGAAAGAGGCACTCTAGAGGAACTCCCTAAAAACCATAATTCTGCAACTAGTTATGAATTATTTTTGTCAATTGCTATCATAATGACCTATTTTATGTTCAGAAAGATCAGCATCACAGCTGTAAATAATTACTGAAATGTTATATGTTGGGCGGCACGGTGGCGCAGTGGTAGCGCTGCTGCCTCGCAGTTTGGAGACCTGGGTTCGCTTCCCAGATCCTCCCTGCGTGGAGTTTGCATGTTCTCCCCGTGTGTGCGTGGGTTTCCTCCAGTGCTCCGGTTTCCTCCCACAGTCCAAAGACATACAGTTTGGTTCCTTGGCAATCCTAAATTGTCCCTAGTGTGTGTGCCCTGTGGTGGGCTGGCGCCCTGCCTGGGGTTTGTTTCCTGCCTTGCGCCCTGTGTTGGCTGGGATTGGCTCCCGCAGACCCAGGTTGGATAATGGATGGATGGATGTTACATGTTTGGGTAACTTAGTTTCTAGGGTGTAAAGCCTAATGACTGATGCTCACGTTCACATTTTTTCAGTTTAAACCTTCATCTCTCAAAAACTAGATGATAGAGACCAATTCAACATTCTCAAGTCTGCAAAGAGAGTGAGGTTAGGAGCATGCGCTGATACAGCACGTTGCCGCACCCACCACATGGCATACCAAGAGTTCACCTAAAATTGTGACGGGACCAGTGTAATTATCAAAAGAGAAAGTGGAGAAGTAATTTAATGTATTTTATTGATAGTATAAGATCTGTTTGTGCTGGTCTAGATATTAATTATCAATGTTAAATGTATTTGGGAAAGAACATTGGAGCTTAACAAAGACGTATACAGTATATGCTACATTGACTTGAAGAAGGCTTTTGATATAGTACAACATAAGTTAACAGAGCATCTAACAAGGGTTGGAATACTAGAGATAGAAAGAAGGCCAATAAAGAACATCTACTGATGAGAATGGGCATGTTTAAGAACTAAAGGAGGAACCTCATAGGATTTCAGAATAAGGAGGGGAGTTTGCCAAGGAGGTATCATGTCACCAATGCTTTTCAGTCTGTATGGAGAATATCTTGTGATGCCAGGCTTGGATGGAGTAAAGAATGGAGGAGAAATTATTAAGGAATTTATGCAAATGACACTATGTTATTGGCAGAAAGTGAAGATCTAGAGTGACTGTTACAGGCTTCATTAAATTCAGGAAAGCAGTATGGAGCTAAACTTAAAGAAACCAAAAGTTGGAGAAAACTGATAAATACAAATATTTAGAGAGTCGGATATGAAGCATTAGCCGGTGCCGTCAAGAGATGCTTTCTGGAAACAAAGTAACTGATGAGAAGAGACCTACAGTCAAAATCTAGACGCTAGAGGAGAACCGCAGACCCTGAAGACACATGTCTGTCAACCCTCTGTTAGGAAATGACACTAAATAAAAACAATGTCATGTTTTTGTATTCAAATGGTTGATTAAATTGAGTTATTATTTTTGAGTTGTTTAGATAGTACTTCTTATTGGTATGTGTTAATTATTTTTAAGCTTTCACAGAGTGGGATGCATTTCCTAACACCTACCGGTACAAGTTCCTGCTTTGCTGTCAGGATGCCATAGGCTCTGCTCACACATCTGATAATTGTAGAAGCAACTTAAAAAAGAACCGATGAAAAGTATACAAGAGAAAACTTTCTGCATCATTCATTCCACTTTCCTAATTGTGGTGATTTGAAAAAACAAAGAAGTTGTACCTTAACTTATACACAGATAAAGTTAAATAGAAAAAAAAAAACAAGCTTTCACTTCAGATTATGACATTTGCCTTAAGGCCATTGTGTTAACCTAAATATAAACTGACAGGTTAAAGTGACTTTTAAGGTAGGTCTTTTGTGATGTACTGCTTATGTAAATGCTAACTATATTGATTATTTTTTGCAAATCTGGAAAAAAGGGCCTTCTGCAATGTTTTATTCCCTGTATATTCACTAGTTGGGTATGAAGCGAAAGAAATTTCTTAGTTTTGGCTACAAATGATTGAATTAGGTGGTTGAGTAATCAATTCAAACATGATAATTTCTTAATGCTCTATAATAGATTACATCTGCACTACTTAGAAGTTTGATGTATCTAATTGCATTAATAGAATTTTCAAAACTGAATTCAAGTATTAGCGTTTTCTTTATTTATAGTCTTTTAATTTGATTACATTGTTATAAATAAATAGGTTGCTTGCAATTAGCATATAGTTTATGACAGTAGGTCCTATGCTGAAAAAAAATTGCATTTTTTAGCTCTGTGGTAGACAAGTGGGGGCTCAATCACAAAAGAGTGAGGCCTACAAGAGCCCTAAACAAGCAGTCCTCTGTATTATCAGGGAATGGAGATACCCAGTATCTGACCTAAAGTTGATGTCGTATTATGTTACTTTAAGTCACTGGGTATGTCAAATTTACCATTTATATATACACACACACACACCTGCATCCGCCTTAAAATCTTATAATCACGCAAGTTGTCCAAAGAGTTTCTGGTGTGTGGGTATTGATACTATCTGCTTGTTCACTACATTCATTCCTGGATGTTATGTCGTGTTATGCAATACACCAGGGGGGTTGTGAGATTTATAATTGTGAAATATGAAGTGTCATCTGTGAATTATACATAAATTTAAGGACAATTTATTTATTGAGCTCCTTTGCCATACTCTTGAGTGTATAATGATCTATTGCAGGGGTTCATAACGTCGGTCCTGGGGACCCCCTGTCGCTGCAGGTTTTTGTTCCAACCAGCTTCTGTTTTTAATTGAACTCCTGGGCTAATTAAGTGATGTGTTATTTCCCAAGTTCTGCGTTTAGGGAACAATATAGAAATTAGAAAACTAAGCTTGCTAAAATAAAATATATTAAAATGTACCAAGCAGTTATATAGGAATAATGTATTTTTTTTCTTTTTAGCAGTATTTTCATCTTGATTTTCATACTACTTTTCAAGGTATTCTAATTGTTTAATTAATCCATTATTTCCTAATTAGTGGGTCTGATGCTAAAGTAGTTGCAGCCTTTGATTATTCAGTGATGTTTGCCAGCGTGTCTGCTCTGCTCGTTTTAAGTTGTCATTATTAAGGTAAAATGAAGGGGGAAAAACTGCAAAGTATAATGAAATCAACAAAAGAAATCTCTAGCAAAAGCAGAAATATTTATAAATGTCTTATAAATGTAACAATCATGCTGCTATGCTTTTCTGAATGTCGAATAAAAGAAAAAAACAAACAAAAACAGCTAATTAAATGATCTCAGTGTTATCAGGTATTGTCACTGATTAGGAATCTGGTTGGGACAAAAACCTGCAGCCACAGGGGGTCCCCAGGACCGAGTTTGAGAAACACTGATCTATTGTTATATTGTTCAAATTGATTTTTTTATAGAGGCAGGTTATATGACTTGCTCAGGGTCACAAAACAAGCTGAGGTGATGGTTACATGGTCAGTTTTGGTCAGAAAAAAGTCAGGAGGCCCAGATGTGTGTGCTGAAACCACGAACCACCAAAAGGCTGAATCCAGAACTGGCTTTAGTGCTTCAACTTTAAGACCATTTATATTATAAAATCATGAAAATTTGCCATTTGATGTTGGCTGGCCTACTGTGCAAAAGAAGATGGTCAAGTTTATAGTGAAGCTCACATTATTGAAACTATACTGTAGACAGTGCATTTAGTCTTGGCGCAAACCAATGATATCAACAATGCCCATTTCATTAAAAAAAAGTTCACTGCATATCTTTTGAATTACTGTTTCCCCAAGGCATGGGCAGTCACCTAAGCATGTTCAAAGCTGTCACTTTATTGGAACACAAACAATTATTGACTCATTTACTGTATTTGTTCATCTTTATATTTTCTGTTGAAACTTTCTAGTCTTAAGGTAGTACATTTTTACATATGATATCTTTGACAGAATTCATATTATCGCCAGGTATTATGGCTATGAAGCCTGTTGTTTTGTTGGAATTAATGGTTGTTGGGGTACAAAGGATAAATAACAAATAGCAAAGCCCTCTATCTTTCTCTCTTTCTCCCTCCCACCTCACCATTTTGCCTCCCTGAATGAGGCAGACCACACTTCATGAAGTCACAGTCCTCTGACATGCCAAGAGAGACAGAACACGTTAAGAACAAAAGTAACCCCCCAGCAGCGGTGTAGAAAAGGTTAAAATTGATGCATCTTTAAAGTGTAGTCCCAATACAATAAACCTAGGGAATGATGTTAAACAGTTCTTATGTAGACTGACATTCCCAATAGAATAAATAAAGAATTTTAAGTGAAAAAAACACCTTGTAAATAGCTAATTACTTTGTAGTTGCCAAAAAAGTACATATATTCATTGAAAGAAAATGGGGAAAAAAAGGGGAAGGTAGCCAAAAAGGAAATAGAATGTATAGTTATGGCAAATGTCACATTACAAATGGTCCAAGTTTGCCTTGTCAGAACACAGTATGACTCAAGATAATGTTTCACAGGGATGTCCGTATCTTTTCTGCTTCTTTCAGAGAGATTACAATATAAAGCTGACTTTCAGTATTCACTTTTTATTTGACAGGGTACAAGAGGCTGTATGTGATATCAGCACTGGGTAGATGATATTTAATAAATACTGTAGTATGCAGCTTGCTTAGCAGGGAAGAAATCTGGTAAAATACAAATGCGTTTATTTTCAAATGTAATCTCCTCTTTCTGTCTGAGAAGGGACATGAAATTTTGTTTGCTGACATGGACAATAATGCTTCTTGGTTTTCAGATCTCCAGTTATTTTAGAGAATAGTTCAACTATGAATTTCACTGAGTTTGGAGTTTCACGTTTTTCAGGGAGACCTTCAATTCTGATATTGTTCCTTCTATATCTGTCTTCCAGCGCAGCCAGTTTGTCAGCAAGCATAATTAATAATTTATATAGCGCTATTCTCACTACTCAGAGTGCTTTACATAAACAGAGAGGAACCACTTCATCCACCAGCATTGTGTAGCACCCACCCGGAAGATGTGACAGCAGCCATTATTACGCTAGTACACTCACCACACATTAGCTATTAGGTGGAGAAGGTGGGGTTTTATGTAAGAGAGAGAGAGACATTTAGGGACAGGGAATGATTAGGGGGGCCTGAATAACCAAGTTGTGGTGGGCAGCACAGCCAGGACATTTGAATAAACCTTACTCATTTTCAAAAGATGCCCAAGGATCTCATCCGAAGGATGGCACCATATTTACAACACACTGTCCCTTGGCATTGGGATCCACACACAAACTGCAGGGTAAGTGCCACCTGCTAGTCTCACCAACATCTGTTCCAGCAGCAACCCAAGCTTTTCCTTGATGGTCTCCCCGAGAAGGCTTAGCTTCAGGTGGATGACCTGTTCTGAAGCACAGCTGGTATGTGTTCCTTTGATAATTAAAGTGATCTCTACTCAGTGTCTTCGAACAAGAGAAGTCATTCAGATGACATTCAGATTATTCAAGGTGCTGGCTAGCAATATAGTATGAAGAACATAAACCTAAAAACTAATACAACTAAAAGAAAACACAGGCAAAAATAATTATTTGGTCACATGCTACACCTTGAAATTGACATTTTCTTTCAGAGAAATACTATAGATTGATTTAAACAAATGTTAATCTATGATACTAAAGAAAGATAAAGATGCCCTAATTGTTAAATAAGTTACTTAAAAAAGAATATAAACAAATACAATATGAAATCACTTAAATGTGATTCTTACTTATACAGGATGTTTATTTAAAAGCTAAATTGCAGTAAATGATTTACTTCCCGGTAAACAGACTTTAAAAATGAAAATGTTTGCTTCCATTGTTTCTTCATAATCCCTGACTATCAGTGTGCGCTGCAGATATCTGTTCCCTTTCTCTTTGTGGGCTCGAGTCTGCAGGTTTCCTTCTCCACCACGGTGATATGCATGTTAGTTTAACGACTCCATATTTGCCTGGTCAGGTGAACTGTGGGTGCCCAGCAGTGGACTGGCATCCCATTCTGGGTTGGTTCATGCCTTGTGCCTTTTTCTAAGCTCAGCGACTTTGTAATGGACGGACGGGACTAAGATAAATTGATGGATACGTTTTAAAACATTTCTGACGTTTCATTGCTTTATTAGCAGTATTAACTTTTCTTATCTATCCTTACATTACTGTATAAAATTGAAGTTAATTTTTTGAAAAATAAAGTTTTATCCTATGTACAACATATATACCAAAATGTAGCAAAAAGCAGCAAAGTTAAAACATGAAGGTCATTTATGATGGCAGTGTTAACATGTAAATATTGTGAAATCTTTTTTATGAACTTTGTGGTCCTCACTGAACAGAAAAAAAATATTTAATATCCAGAAGAAATAAGAATACAAAGAGTTAAAATGTATACTTGTACAGTAACACCTTTATTCAAGCCCAACCATTTGCATTTACTTCGCTTTATACATGTGATTCAGAAGTACAGGGATGGCATGCTTTTCACTGACTCATACATCCTTTACTCTCCTTTTTGTAGTATGCCCTCATTACTGCATTTCTGAACCTCTGGTTTCCATATAATCCCTTTCTTCATACTATTTTATAATGACATCAAATTATATTATGTAATCAGGTCAGTTTCATTTTTACTGTTCTAGGAAACATTTCTTTTAACAGGTACAGCATTTTTTTTATTAAGTTAAGAAGTGTTGGTATTGAAACTACTGTCAGTAGAAATGGATTGAAGCATTGATTTCATTGAAATGTAATTACGTTCTAAAAACATATTCAGGTAGTGTATCTAAACACAAAAGAAGCACATTACCTTGCCTGGAAACACGGCTTACAAGCCTAAGTGCACTGTCAAAAAATAAACTTGTTTTTCTTACCTGTATTACTGTGCCGGTAGACAGAAAGCTGTATCCGTTTGAATAGGCAGCTCTTGAAGAAAACCATCAGGGTTTGCAGAAAAAAAATACCTGTTGAAGAATCCAATTTTGTGTCAAGAATGGGCAAAGAAGTAATAAAACAAATCCAGATTAAATCATGCAAAAGAGAAGAGAGGAGAAGAGATGAGAGTGTCACTGTGGCTACTTCAGCAGTGCCATAATGTTGTAACTCTAATGCAAGCTTGTTTTTCAGGTTGATCCACCCCTTTGACTGCACTTCAGCTGATCAAAGGCAGCGCTGTTCATTTTCCAGAGATATGACACAATAGCCGAGATTATTGTCTAAACCTGGCTAGCCTGTGATGGCAAAGCGCACAGAGACAGGACAGGGATTTAATTAGAAATGGATTTGGTTCTGAATAATTGTGATTTTTTTTTTTTACTTTTTTTTGAAGGAGAGGAAAAAGAAAAACAGCAGTTGGCATCCAAGAAGGCTACTTTAGCTTGGCAATAAAGTGGGTGGTTAGACTAGTCCATGCTCTACTTCCTTGAGAATTAAAATGGTAAACATTTTTTTGTGTAATCAGGTAGGCTAGAGGCAGGTAGGTGTTGCAATAGCTCTAAAAGTATGATGTACATCCAGATTTAGAGAGGCATGACTTATGATTAGAGCACTGGGCCACTGTATGAAATCACATAGGAGAAGATGAATTCAGAATGCACCTTGTTATGATCTATCTATCTATCTATCTAGACAGTCACAATATCTTTTTATTTTACAGCGTCCTACATTAATATGAATATGCAGTATATGCTTACACATAGATTTATGTTGCTTATGTACACTTATGTAAAAGTATTGAAGCTAATAGGAACACAAGATCCTATTAAGACCCCTTTCTGAAAAGTAAGCAATCTGTAAAATAAGTCCCCAAGTCTATGCTACAGATCTCACCTAAGAAATGCCAGTCTAAAGAAGCCTCCCGAGTGCTGTGCTTCATGTCGGTGAATTGTACTTCCAGCCCATCCCTGTTTTAAAGTGGTGCTCTGTTGTGGATTCTGGCATTGGCGTGATGGTTAGGCTGATCTGTAAAGCTGACTGCCTGCTTGTTGTTATTTTTCAGAGTAAAGCGTGGTGAGAGTTTTGTCGACCTCCTGAAAAAAGACAATCTGGTCTACTGTTTCCTTCCTCCCTCTTTTCATTCCTTTTGTTAAATAACTTGTAAGAAAAATGCACAAGCTTTGAAGCCTTTATGTTTCAAGTTATATATTCTTTTACTACTGCAAATTAAGAAAGCAGTGATTTTTTTTTTTTTATATTAAACTGCTAATTTTAAAAGTTCAAATGCAGACTGTAATTATTATCTCAGATACATATCACAAAACAACAAGAATGGATTTTTGGCCGGTAAAAGGAGTATTTAGGTCGAGGAATCCACAGTGGTCACATTTCACGTTCCTGACGGAAAGCCAGACAATGCCACTATGAGAGTTCCATTGGATTAAAGTGAGAATAAAGGAGACAGAAAAGACAGATTAAAAGAAAAAGATATCTCTGTCAACAGAAAGACAGGTCTGATCAGGTTTTTCACCTTTGACTGTGCGCCATTCAATCCTTGAAGATGTACCTGATTTTATAACTGAGGAAAGTTTCAAATGTATAGTTTCTGTGAGAAAAATGAACAATCTGTATTTAAATGTTGTTTTCACCTTGTCTGTAGGAGAATTCTTTATCATACTGAGTTCTGCTTACCTCTGCATCTGTTAACAGTTTCCACTACTTTGAAAGAGTCCTTTTGGGTTGCAGGCTGTCAGTCAGTCTTCTCTATCTGCAGTGTATAGAACAGGGGTCTTACCTGACCGGTGGTCTTTAGGCCTGTAGAGAATGGCGGCTTCCTGTATCCGGCACAGTCTACAGCTGCTTTATGAAAACTGCTGCACTTTGAATGTGTGAGTAAACTAAAGCCTCAATTGAAACTCCATAAAAGCACAAGGAGAAAACGCCAGCTCCTCCAAAGCCATCCCTACCATAATTGAAAGTGCAGAAGCAGCAGCATTACATGCCTTCTTATGGTCAAGTGGATGCATTCATTTTTATTTATTTTATTTTGTGTACTTTTAAATATCTCTGGGTATGGTGCAGAGCAGCTTACATTATAGTAAATCATTTTTGCATGTAAGTATTTGAAATTATAAAGCTTAAAGTTGTAAATGAGAAAGATACTAATTTAAAAAGAGAACATGGGTGTCCTCCTTGTATTTAAATAGCAGGATTAGAAGTTTACATGGAAATGCATCAGAAGAGAGTTCTAGAGACCTTGCATCAAAACACAGTTTTACAGGCTGCCATTTGAATATTTTGAGAAGAGAATCTTCTATGCCTAAGAACTTGTGTTTTTAAGTGCTGAAGGTATTATTAGCTGTTCTGGTTAGCTTGATCTCAAGTATAACCAGTACTATTTCTGTGTTTGTGTTTGTGTGTTATGTCATCCATGTTCTTTCAGCTGGGACTTGAAAATTTCATTGTAGTTAACTTGTGCTGTCACTCATTCACCAGTCCTGTCCACAACAATGGCTCTCATTATCTACTCCCTGTTTGTTTTTTTGTCAGAAAGTAAAGATGTAGGTAGAGGCAATGTGTGGATTTCTTATGATGACCAGAACAGCTTTAACAAAAGCTTTGGCTGTTACTGTTAAGAATAAATCCTACTGGTATTAAATGTCACCCTAGAGCTGGCTGAAGAGTGGCACATATTTTAGTTCCTCATTTCACAGTTACAGCATCACTTACTAACCTAAGTGTACGTAGTCTTCGGTGCCAACTGCTTCCCTGAGCACTAATGCTTAGGAGTGATTTACAGCCTCCATGAGATTCTGTAGCTAATCATTAAAATATATCACACCATCCATTTTTCCTTTGTTTGCTTTTCTTTATTAGCATAAAGGGTTATCAGATCTGATACCTGACACCTTTTCTCTTAGCCCCACACAGGAGAAATCAGGTTATTGATTTCAGCTGCGACTAGTTTTTCTTTTTCTTATATGCATATTCTGCAGAAATGCTTTTATTTTATTTATGTATCTACAGTATTTTGGTATTTTTGTGCTTACACTGCTCAGGATGGTTATTTTTAAGCAGTTCTTCACTGTTTCCTACTTTTGAATGATAAGAAAAAGAAACAAATAAGGTTTCAAATGCCCTTTGTGATAGTATATCACATATATATTTTTTTCCTTTAAAGCTGATGTCATATTACTTGACTTCTAGTAGTTGGGTATGTCAGACTTGCCGAGCGCAGTTGCTGATTTTGTCACTGGTCCATATCAGTTTACATTACTGAATATCACTGGGCATGTCTGCTTTACGTACTGATTGCTGACCTTCCTGCCAATAACGTCTGCCTGACAAAACCCACATTCTGACTGAATTCTCTGATCTGTTAAACCTTCATAAAGTCTTGGCCCTTTTTTCTTTTCTGTTATGTTGTCTGTGAAGTCAAAAACACCCATGCTCCTTATTCCCTGCCGCTGCATTATATAAATTGTACTTCCGGATGAACGTGTATTGGTTGGCATCTCTCATGCACACAGAGCCCACCCCCTGACTAAAGACAAGGTCAAACCGGTTTGATTTGATCTGAGTGAGTAAGGACTAGTTGGAGCGAGTCGATAGGTATGTCACATTATGCGACAGGATGTCTGCAACTCAGTAGAATAATGTTAAAGAAGGATATGACTGAAAACCGCTGGAAATGTCACCTTTGCAATGACTGATGTTGTTGATATTGTGCTCTTAAATGTTGAATAATTTGGTTTACTTCAGTTAAAATATGCAGTCTACTATAATTTATGAGATGGATTGTTGTTAAAAGGTAGATTTTTGCTCTTTTGTATACATGTCTGTCCTGCGTACTTACATTTAAGTTACATTTACACTAACCGTTAAATGGCAATGTCTTTTATTCTAATAATTACATTACTACTAATTCATGCTACTTTGGAATACCGACAAGATGCTGACACAGTAACCACAGGTGTAATTGTAAGACGTATCTTTAAATAGTGTCCAGTAATACAATAATGTTTCATATTTGCTTTAATGTTATACAGTATATGCATGCATTATGTACAGGGTATATAAAATACAAACAGGTAGATTAAATGATGATGTGCTCCATAGTACCATGTTTTCTTTCTGGTTTTGCTTTGACCGAAGATCTCAGTCGATGGCAGAGACCAGTTTCTTATTTAGATTCAATTGCATTGTAATCTTATTTGGGTAACACTTTAGTTTAGTTACTTATTTACTATTCCTTAACATACACTTCTTTGGGTCTTCTTAACACTTACAAATCATAAAGTGTTTATTCATTTCTGCAGTGTAACTGAACAAGAACACTTCCCTTTGGAGTGGCCTGTGGTGCTTAACAGAGACACATCTCTCTTCATGTTACATATTTAGTCCAAAACCTGTGAAGTCTTCATATTAACAAGTGATTTTACCACCATGTCAATAGACCACACAGCAGAGAGATGTATAACTTATCTAGTGATCTTTTGCAAGTGTTATGAAGACCAAAAGAAGCCTTTGTTAAGGTCTTGTTACAGAAGAGTAAATGAGTAATTATTGCATTTTTGCAGTACCTAAACTAAAGTGTTACCCTTATTTGTACTGTTTTAAATATAATCAAACACACTGTATCTAATAAAAATTGATCAATACAAATGTAAAGTTTGCCTGTCAGCTTCTTTTTTTCTGACACATTACCGAAGAGGTGCGGTTTTCTGTCCTGTAACGGATTCGGCCAAAATAGGCTTCAGCTCCCTGCATCTTCGAACTGCATTAAGCAGGTTTGAAAAAGTTTTCTTATGCTATGATGAAGATGAGTTGTACATTTTTAGCATTCTGAGGAAACTTTTTTTTTATAATTAGGAAAGAAATACAGTTAGGTCCATAAATATTTGGACAGAGACAACTTTTTTCTAATTTTGGTTCTGTACATTACCACAATGAATTTTAAATAAAACAATTCAGATGCAGTTGAAGTGCAGACTTTCAGCTTTAATTCCGTGGGTGAACAAAAGATTGCATAAAATGTGAGGCAACTAAAGCATTTTTTAACACAATCCCTTCATTTCAGGGGCTCAAAAGTAATTGGACAATTGACTCAAAGGCTATTTCATGGGCAGGTGTGGGCAAGTCCGTCGTTATGTCTTATCAATTAAGCAGATAAAAGGCCTGGAGTTGATTTGAGGTGTGGTGCTTGCATGTGGAAGATTTTGCTGTGAACAGACAACATGCGGTCAAAGGAGCTCTCCATGCAGGTGAAAGAAGCCATCCTTAAGCTGTGAAAACAGAAAAAAACATCCGAGAAATTGCTACAATATTACGAGTGGCAAAATCTACAGTTTGGTACATCCTGAAAAAGAAAGCAAGCACTGGTGAACTCAGCAACAAAAAGACCTGGACGGAAATCCACAGAAGACAACAGTGGTGGATGATCGCAGAATCATTTCCATGGTGAAGAGAAACCCCTTCACAACAGCCAAAGTGAACAACACTCTCCAGGGGTAGGCGTATCGATATCCAAGTCTACCATAAAGAGAAGACTGCATGAAAGTAAATACAGAGGGTGCACTGCAAGGTGCAAGCCACTCATAAGCCTCAAGAATAGAAAGGCTAGATTGGACTTTGCTAAAGAACATCTAAAAAAAGCCAGGAAAACATTCCTTGGACAGATGAAACCAAGATCAACCTCTACCAGAATGATGGCAAGATAAAAGTATGGAGGAGGCGTGGAACAGCTCATTATCCAAAGCATACAACATCATCTGTAAAACACGGTGGAGTCAGGCAGTGTGATGGCTTGGGCGTGCATGGCTGCCAGTGGCACTGGGACACTAGTGTTTATTGATGATGTGACACAGGACAGAAGCAGCCGAATGAATTCTGAGGTGTTCAGAGACATACTGTCTGCTCAAATCCAGCTAAATGCAGTCAAATTGATTGGGTGGCGTTTCATGATACAGATGGACAATGACCCAAAACATACAGCCAAAGCAACCCAGGAGTTTATTAAAGCAAAGAAGTGGAAAATTCTTGAATGGCCAAGTCAGTCACCTGATCTTAACCCAATTGAGCATGCATTTCACTTGTTGAAGACTAAACTTCAGACAGAAAGGCCCACAAACAAACAGCAACTGAAATCCGCTGCAGTAAAGGCCTGGCAGAGCATTAAAAAGGAGGAAACCCAGCATCTGGTGATGTCCATGAGTTCAAGACTTCAGGCTGTCATTGCCAGCAAAGGGTTTTCAACCAAGTATTAGAAATGAGCATTTTACTTCCAGTTATTTAATTTGTCCAATTACTTTTGATACCCTGAAATGAAGCGATTGTGTTAAAAAAATACTTTAGTTGCCTCACATTTTTATGCAATTGTTTTGTTCACCCCACTGAATTAAAGTTGAAAGTTTGCACTTCAACTGCATCTGAGTTATTTAATATAAAGTTTATTGTGGTAATGTACAGAACCAAAATTAGAAAAAAGTTGTCTCTGTCCAAATATTTATGGACCTAACTGTGTGTGCATATATTATATTCCTTGTCTTCACTACCATAGCACCACTTGTCCTGTAATTCAGGTTTTTGTGAATTTTGTGACAATCCCCCCCTCATTATTAAAATGATCTTCAAATATACACAATTATTTTACCATGGCTTCTGCTTTGAAATAGAAGTTCTCAAAGTAGAAATGTATACCCCCAATTTTGACTATCAAGTCACCCCCTGATTAATTGCAAAATAAAAATATTTTACAAAATATTATTTATTTGTATATGTAACTTTTATGTGCTGAGAAGAATATCTTCATGATCACTGCCTCAACTGAATCACAAATTAAATCATCCCATTGTTCTCTTTTCAGTTCTCCTTTTGGACATGTAACTAGTAATTAGCATTTAATTGTATAATTAGTCGTGTGTCAGCCATTGGTGGGCTGAGAGAGCCTCACTAAGTGTGTTCAGGCGGAAATGAAGCAGCAGCAGTCACATGCTGTATTAAAACATATAACACTAATATAATATGTTTTCACTTCCTTATAGATTTTATTTTTTACATTTTATTGCAACTGAATATGAAATGTTAAGACATTTTTGACACTTATAATTAGAAAAGCATAGTGTTAAAATGAATGCAAAATACATTTTATGCGCTATCCTGAAATGACTATAAAGCAAAAGGTATTCTGTTTAGTTTTATTTAGTAAATTATTTTCTATGATACACTTAGATAGACTTTCGCTTTAAGAAATTCACTAATTAGTTGAATGGACCCCAACTGTGTACAATTGCACTTGAATGTCCACCCTCTGTGATGCTACACATTTGTTTAATATAGCTGCTGGCAAAAACTTCATCATGAAAACAAAGAAACACTTATATTAAATATTGCATATGTAGAAAAAACAAACCTCTGAAGGCATTGAAAGTTGTCACAACTTACAAATTCAGAATATGCACCTCACTTACTATGCAACTGGTCCCCAACTGAATTTACTCCCTCTCACCTTTCAGTTTTCTTGACATGCCTGGCTCTTTGTCTTTCTGCCTGTCTCTCTATGAATGTACCGTATATTAATTCACTGTCAGATGACACTTTTTCACCTCATACTCAGGGAACTTAGAAAGGGAAATTCCTTTAAACCTCATCTAAAGGTTAATTCCACGGTCAGGACACACCTTGAAAGTCCTGGAAACAGACCAACAGATCTGCCTCAGGTGATTGCGAGCTGTTCCTGAGCCCTGCTTAGAGTAGAAGGAGAGGACCACATCCTTCTTGAGTAGCCTGTCTTTCATGAGAATGCCTTTCAGGTGTCTGTACAAGTATTAATACTCAGGGATGCTGCCCCCTAGTGCACCAGAGGAACACATAGTCTTGACAGACTGTCTCCCCAGTCCATCCATCACACTGATCGCCCGGCTGGGTGTTTTCCCGTGGTCCAACCCTGGTGGGACACCAACATACCTACTTCTGAAATTACATCTTCTGCTAGTCCCCTGACAGAAGCAGGATGATCCACACCTTTCTTCTGGTGCTTCTGAAGGGCTGGCCTCCTGTCCAGGTAAGTAATCTTGCCCTGTCCCAGCTGGGATGCCTGTCCATGTGCACCATCCATCAATATATAGTAAAACCTTGGATTGAGAATAACTTGGTCTGCGAGCGTTTTGCAAGACGAGTAGTACGTATATGCTTTGTCCGCCGAGCACATGGGGATTGTGGGTAATTGTCTCCCATGCTCGTTCTCCGTCGGTGTACTTCACTCATATAGTCAACATCTGTATGAGCATATACTGTTTACTATAGCATGGTGACCACGTGTGCATGCTGTAACATGCGAGTTCCTGTCATACACCTCAAAACACAAGGCTGAGTCTTAGTACTTTAGCAAAACTAGCTTTATTCAGCATGAAACAGGAATAGCGCAGTTATTTATTGTAGTGGGATCTACCGCTCTCCTATACAGAGACTCAGCCATCAGGTAGGGTCGTGACCAGGTAGTGGCCAAGTAATACTGTGCTCTTGTATTTATAATGTTCCTTGCATCACCCATTGACGGCAGGCGCTTATAGCTTGGCCGCAATCTTTTCTGATTCACTTTTACAGCGAACTGCTACAGCGCTTGGAGCCTGCGGTTGCTTCGGGACGCTCTTCCACGTGTTGACCCTTTGGGGGGGATTCCCAAAAGAATTTAGAAACCTTACAGTGTGTAAAGCATTTTTTTAGTTTTGTGTCCAAGTGTAGTGACTCTTCAGGCAAAAGCAACTGTCATTGGATAGGTTTCCTTGTTCAAGTCGCTAAAAAAGAAAAAGATTCCAGTGAGCCAACAGATAGCAGTGATTCTGTTAGTTAGAGTGAAAGTCATCCTACACAATAACTCTCCTCCTCCTCTCCTCTATATATTTTGTATTAATCATTTTTATATAAATATTTGTGGGTTGTGAAACAAATTAACTGAGTTTACATTATTTGTTATGGGGAAATTCGCTTTGATATATTAATGCTTTGGATTACAAGCACGTTTCCGGAACGAATATTGATATATATTCGTATAGATATTGTGGAAAAATAAAAATCAGTTATTGATCAAATCTGGTGTGCGTGACAAGGGCCACGAGAAGTCTGTCTTGCGACAAGTGCAGCTTCTGTTTTCTGTAACGAACAAGAAGTTACAAGTGCCCAACTGATGACCTTTAAAATTGTGTAACTACTGATCCAAACAAAACTATTGTAAAGATGTAATGTCTTGAAATTCTTGTGCAACTAAAGTCATAAGGTCAAATTTTGCGCTTAGCATTATAAAAGATTTAGGACACCGACACCTGGGCGCAGATGAAGGGCAGGTGTCCTAGGACTGTGCTTCTCTGTCATTCTTACCTTTGCCTGGTGTGTATTAATAAAATATTTTTTACTAACTTTAATTATATCTCTCTGTCTTCAGTCACAAGAAATGACACTAGAGAAAAAGTGTCCACAATATCCAGCAGGATTTTTTTGTTATTGAGATGTGATGTTTTTTCAAAGTGATCCTTTAATATTTTTTGAGCAGTTTATATATATAGTGTATATTATAATTTAAACATATTGTTATTTTCATGGGAATTGTGACATATGCATAATAGAACTATTTTTCATTACAGCGAGTAATTAACCATAATAAAACATAGTAAAATGTAATAAATTGAAAGAAAATTGTTTCATGTTGCATTAGTGGTATTCGTTACGTTTCACGTTTTCATTCTGTTAAACATCTTAGATTCACGAGTAGCGATTTGGGTGGTGAGATGTCTATCGAGGTGATCACTGTAATATTTATATGTCATTGAAATGTATTATTATCAGGCATGGTTTAGGCACCTACTGTATGTCATCAGGAAGGCACCCCGAAAAAAGGACCTCAAGGTTACTATTATGGAAGTTACTTTAGAGCACAGATGCTGTGAATGTAAGAGCTGTAATAAATAAAGTTCCCCTGCATACTTTAAAAGAAAGTCTCGCCATCATTTCATTTTTCCCAATTTGTGAAAACAAGACATGGTGTCAGAATAGAGGACAGTCATGTTGTTGGAGTTCCCTCGCTAGGAATTGACTTGGATTCTCTTAACCTGCCAGGAAAAAAAGGAAAAAGTTCCGACAGCACGTGAAGCTGATGTTTTCTGGCCCGCTAAAAGGCAAAGACGAGAGTGAGAAATGCAGCTACCTGCTCCTGTGGACTGGGGAAAAAGGAAGAGACATTTTTAACAAATGGACTCTCACCCAGGAGGAAGCCAAGGTACTGAAAACTTATTATGACCGTTTTGAGGCGTTTGTCATGCCTAAGACGAATACGATATTCGCGAGATACAAGTTTAATGAGAAGACGCAGGGTATAAACGAGACTTTTGATTACTTCGTAAGGGAGTTAAAATTGCTGGTGAAGAACTGTGCTTATGCAAACGAAGATGAGAAGGTCAGGGATAGAATAGTGTTTGGCACAAACTCAGCGAAAGTGCGAGAGAAACTTTTAAGTGCCGGGTCTTAGCTAACATTAAATAAAGCCGTGGACATCATAAGAATGCATGAGATAGTACAAGCACAGCTGAGAACCTTCGATGCATGTACTCTGAGCGGCTCACGTGAACTGACTGTGAACGCAGTACGCAGACTACAAGCAAGAGCTCCAAAGAGTGCTGAACAAAAAACGCATTACACAATTGAGAAGGCAGCAAAAGAATACGAAGCGAGTGACGCATACAAGCATATTCATAAGTGCAGCTACTGTGGAAACAAAGCACACGGTGGAAAAAGTCAATGTCCAGCTAAAGGAAGACAGTGTAAAAAATGTGGTAAATTGAACCACTTTGCTAAAGTTTGCAGGACTGGGAAAGGTAAACCCGTGCATGCAGTGTGTGATGTCTCAGATAAAGAGGAAGACGAGCTCTTTATTGATGCAGTAAGAAAGGAACAACCCTCTGAAACTGAACAAGCCTTTGTAGACATATCAATAGGAAAGCAAGGTGTAAAGCTTAAGTTTAAATTAAGTTCATAGACACGCTGGCGCTAAATATTCGCAGGCAAATCCACAACTTAATACTGGGAATGCCTGTTAAACATCTTAGATTCACGAGTACCAATTTGGGTAGTGAACACTTCGATGAATGAAACCTGTTATCTTTACAACGGTTGACAAACACGGAATGTAACACAACACATCCTCCAAATACGAACCTGATTGAAAGAAATAATGATAATCAAATCCTTGATGACAGCAACACTCATAACAGTCACAAAACAATTACGTTGACAATCACGTTACGTTATTTTTAACTTCTTTAACACACTACTTCTCCACTGCAAAGAGCAGGTATTTTGCTATATACTGTATATATACTAGCAGAATACCCGCGCTTCGCAGCAGAGAAGTAGTGTGTTAAAGAAGTTATGAAAAAGAAAAGGAAAAATTTTAAAAATAACATAACATGATTGTTAATGTAATTGTATTGTCATTGATATGAGTGTTGTTGTCATATCTATATATATGTACGAGGTGTGGCAGAAAAGTAATGAGACTGATTTTTTATTTAGCAAAGTCTTCTTTTCCATTCTGACCAGTTTTCACTGCTAATTAACTTCTTTCCCCTTCATTTTAATAGCCCTGATTTTAAGGATCCAGTCCCCTGAATTCATTCCTTTCTTCATTAAATGGTAGCCGAAATGAAATGAAATATGAAACACCCTAACAAATGACCAACTAAAACAATTTCACTCCAATCACTTTCTTAATGAGAAGCCTATTCTTGCTGTTAATTAAACTCGTTAGTTATTTAATTCAATGGCCTGTTGTTGCTCTCATTCTGCCACAGCACACATTTCCAAAACTGTTGATTTTTCTGTTTTTTCTAAGAACATCATCAAGATGTTTTGGTGACCTTAGCAATCAACCTTATCAAGACCTTCACCTTTCTTTTTTTGTAGATAATGTGTGATGGGCACAGGTGAGCTGGTCATGTGGTGGCTTGTTTTGTGTCTCATTATTGTTTGGCTGCTAATTAAAGAGACAACTAAAGGGTCTCACTCAAGTTAATTAAAACTGAGGCAAAAGAAGTTAATTAGCAGCAAAAACTGGTCACTAATGAAGAAGATGGTCAGAATGAAAACCTGCAGCCACTGCGGCCCTCCAGGACTGGAGTTTGACAACCGTGATATATATATATATATATATATATATATATATATAGATGTACATATATGCACGCTCACACAGACGTTGCATTAGTATTTACAATCCTTCAAGAAAAAAATCCCTTTTTAATTTAAGCAGTAAAGAACACTATTAGATAATATTTTATGTACTGCAAAAAATGCATTTATGCACCTGTTAGTCATGCTGTATACTATTATATTACAAGACCTTAACAAAGGCTTCTTTGTGTCTTCATAACACTCACATAGCAGCAGTGAAATGTTTGTTTATCTCAGGAGTGTGTCCTTCTAACAAACCTTCACTTTGAAGTGGTCTGAGATGCTCAACTGAGACATATTTCTGTTGATATTCCATATTTAATATAAAATCTGTGAATCGTTCATAGTAACAAGTCATTTTACCACCATGTCAATATAACACACAGCACAGAGATGAATAACCTGTCTACTGATGTTTTAGATAGATACTTTATTAATCCCAAGGGGAAATTCACACACTCCAGCATCAGCATACTGATAAAAAACATTTTATAAGTGTTATGAAGACCAAAGGAAGCCTTTGTTAAGGTCTTGTTACATAAAAGGAAAGGAGTAATAGATGCATTTTTGTAATATCTGAACTAAAGTGCTACCAAATATTTCATAGAGTTTTCAAGCTATAAATCTGGGTGGAACTTTCTAGAAGCTCAAGTCCAGAAGTTCTAAGCTTAACACGCACATTCCCGTATATTCAGTTACTGTTTCATTTCAGTAAAGTTCAGTGTGTTTATCTTTCTTTTCTAGAGCTGTCTGATTTACAGTAGTTTTTCACTTGAGGGTTTTATATATCTCACATCTGTTTCAACATCTCAGTTTGTGTTTCTTTATTTTACAGCCTTCTCTTCTTCAGAGGAAGCAACTGAAATGCAGTATTTTTTTTTTTTTTTACTTTTAACCTAATACAGATGTTTTATGTAAATGCAGTGAACTGATATGGTGCCCATTTCCTGACAGTCCCCACCTATCCAATGTTGCGAAAGTCGCCTTCCATGTAATCAGCCTGGAGGAATTCTGCTCTTGTTTTACAAATACCTCATCAACATTTCTTCAGCATTCAGTCCGGTATCCTCCGACATACATTGTGCCTTTAAATCAAATAGGATGTACCATGCCCTGGAGGTGTCTAACTCACCAGGTTGGTAGTTACATTGGCTCTGCAATAACTTTTTTTTATTTTAAAGTCATTAACATCTTATCTCACCTTTGCCATGCTCACTTTACCTCTGTAGTTACTTTTGAGTGCTCATTTTTCCAGCTTATTGTAGCACACAGTGATGTCCCAATCACAAACACAAAGAGAGCTCTTTAATTGATGATGATTTGGATACCCAGGTGATAACAGTTCAGTTGCTGATATTTTTGTGTTGCATTAAGCTCTCTATTAGTATGAGAACTTTGGTAATAACATCTTTGAGATTTCCATGTACTATGCAAAGTCATTTCTAAGGTGTTTCACCAGATGGACATGAAGTTAGTGACAGACAAGTGTGGAACATGGCAGATTCTTTGTTGAAATGTCAAGGACTTCAATGAGCTGCCAAAAGTAGAATACAATACTACTAGTATAATAAAATGTATAATTTTAAGAATTTCACCAGCTCTCTTCTAACATTACATCATTAAGCATGGACTAACCTTCTGTGTGCTGACCGCTTTAGCTCCAGGCGCTGTCGATTAACGTGAAACGCATTCTGTATCCCTACAAATCTAAAATATCTGCATGAAACTGAGAGTATTTTGAACAAAGTGCTGACTTGCAAAGACACCAATTTCAGGCAGTGGGAATTACAATGAGCTTACACAGCTTGAGGTAAAATGTGCTTTGTTTCCACACATAACTGACACCCAGCAAAGCCGCATTCACTTCCAACTTAAGGGTCCAGTTCTGGTGACTGTAACACTTGTAACAAATTCCTTTCAGTCATGTTACCTGTGTGTTAACAAACTATTTCTGTTTCTTCTCTCTAATGACAGCAGCAGCAGCAGCAATAATCGGAGGCCTTGAAACCTTTTTGTATGCATTGGCAAAAATAACAATGTGTTTTAGAACATGAACGCAGCCATTCTTTGATGTTTTGCAGGTTTAAACAACTGGGGTGGGGTATCTTATCTGACCTCAATAATGATACATTTCTGGGCAATTATTAAGGGTGAGATTTGAGTTTATTAAGGGTGAGATTTGAGTCTTGGCTTCATGCTGAGATAGTGACGATGCAAGACTTTTTTCCTGCGACAAGACGTGGTCTTTTGAATAGAGACAGTGAGACACTTTCATGTCCTGCAAGATGGTCAAGTTACATCTAACTTACAACCTTTGGAAGCAAGTCCCATGATACACATGTAGAGCAGGTTAGAGATAATCGAAGTAGGAAAATTCGAAAGTCTCACAACAATGAGAGTAAACATCACATTAGTGCAAACAAATGAAACATATTACTCAGTAAAATAATGGAACAGCAAAAAGAGATCGAATAGTGTTTGAGAATGTCTGGGGGAGAAGAGAGACAAGGCAGTGAGACAAAAGGACAGCTGCTGTACAGACTTTTAAACAGTCGAAGCGACACACGAAATGCAGATCACGTGGCACGGTAGCAGCAGCAAGCCAGCAGCTGATCGAGCAAAGAAGAGGTAAAAATAAAATGTATTTGTTTCCCATTGTGTCACCATTTAAGAGGGGTTTCAGATGAGCAGCCGCGTCTCCTTGGGGTGCATTCAGACCCCCTCTTCACAACCGTGCATAGTGTGGGGAAGGGGTTGGTGAGCAAAGCAAACAGGGGGCAAAACCCCCTACTGTTTCTAAAAAGTTAGGTTTATTCATAACATCATTCCTTTGGCACAGACATAGAAATCAAAGGGTTATATTGTGAGGAACCTTTTCAGAATTGGCTGATGTTAATAGTGGTATGCCACGGGGGTCAGTGCTAGGGATGCTGCTATTTTTAATATATATACAGTATGAATGATTTGAATAGGAATACAGTAAACTCTCCTCGATCGCGGGGGTTGCATTCCAGAACCCCCTGCAATAGGTGAAAATCCGCGAAATAGAAACCATATGTTTGTAGGGTTATTTTTATATATTTTAAGCCCTAATAAACTCTTCCACACTGTTTATAAATATTCTCCGCACAGTTATACAGTAAACCCTCGTTTATCGTGGTTAATCCGTTCCAGACTCTACCGCGATAAATGAATTTCCACAAAGTAGGATTCTTTATTTATAAATGTAATATTTTCACAGTTAGAGCATAGAAAACCTGTTTACGACCTTTTAAATACGCTTTTTAACATTATTAGAGCCCTCTAGACATGAAATAACACCCTTTAGTCAAAAGTTTAAACTGTGCTCCATGACAAGACAGAGATGACAGTTCCCTCTCACAATTAAAAGAATGCAAAAATATCTTCCTCTTCAAAAGAGTGTGCGTCAGGAGCAGAGAATGTCAGAGAGAGAGAGAGAAAAGCAAACAATCAAAAAATCAATATGTGCTGTTGGGCTTTTAAGTATGCAAAGCACCGCGATAAAGCGGCCGCAAAGAAGGGAGCAATGTGAAGGTAGTCTTTCAGCATTTTTTAGAGGAGCGTCCGTATCCTCTAGGCAAACAGCCTCTATACAAACAGCCCCTCTGCTCACACCCCCTCGTCAGGAGCAGAGAATGTCAGAGAGAGTGAGAGAGACCGAGAAAAGCAAACTATGAAAAATCAATACATGCTGTTAGAGCTTTTAAGTGTGCGAAGCACCGCGCGGGAAGCATATCGTATATCATTAAGGAGTTTTAGTTAATATGTAATACCTGCTCTGATTGGGTAGCTTCTCAGCCATCCACCAATGCGTCCCTTGTATGAAATCAACTGGGCAAACAAACTGAGGAAGCATGTACCATAAATTAAAAGACCTATTGTCCGCAGAAATCCGCGAACCAGCGAAAAATCCGTGATATATATTTAGATATGCTTACATTTAAAATCCGTGATGGAGTGAAGCTGCGAAAGTCGAAGCGCGATATAGCGAGGGACTACTGTATATATAACAAGCTGGTTAAGTGTGCAGATGATACCAGGATGGGTGGATTGGCAGGTAAGCTAGAATCTGTTGAATCATTACAGAGGGTCTTGGATATCATACAGAGTTGGATGGATTTGTGGCAGATGAAATGTAAGGTAAGTAAATGTAAAGTATTACATGTAGAAAGTAAAAATATTAGGTTTGAATACATAATGGGAAGTCTGCTTTAGGAGTCGTTGTGGGCTCTGCACCAATGAACAGACATGTTCAGAAGCTATTAAGAAGGCTAATAGAATGTTAGGTTATATAGCGCCTTGATGTGTGGAGTACAAGTCCAAAGAGGTTATGCTCATGCTTTATAACACACTGGTGAGGCCTTAGCTAGGCTACTGCATACAGTTTTGGTCTCCAGGCTACAAAAACATAAAACAGTGCTGGAAAAGGTCTAGAGAAGAGCAACTAGACTGAATCCAGGGCAACAAGGGGATGGATTATGAGGAAAGAGGAAAAGAGCTGAGCCCTTTCCATTTAAGCAAAAGAAGATTAAGAGGAGACATGATAGAAGTGTTTAAAATTATTAAGGGAATGAGTACTGTAGATCGAGACCGTTAACTGTAAAATGAGTTCATCAAGAACATAGGGACACATTTGGACACTTGCTAAGGGTAAATGTCGCACAGACTTTTAAATTTTTCTTTACACAGAGACCCATAGATACATGGAATAAGAATAAGTAGTGTTGTAGACTGTGGGTCTTTAGGGACTTTCAGAACTTGACTTGATGTTATTTTGGAAGAATTAAGTGGATATGACTGGTGAACTCTTTTAGGTTGAATGGCCTGTTCTGGTCTAGATTGTTCTAATATCCTAATGTTTTTTCTCTCTGCCAACGAACTAGGATATTTTCTTTGACAGAGAACATTGAAATATAAAACAGAGGTTGTAATTCTTCACGTTTCTTTCTAAGAGTTTAGTTGCTCACAGCATTACTGTGTAACTTTTTCACTGCAGTCTTTTGACATTGCCTTTGATGGCTCTGTTTGAAAAACAGAGTTTATTAATTTCTTGGCAGCTGAAGGCAGTTGGCTGGTTTCATGTGTAGATGAGGGCTGAGATAGGTAGTGTCGGCATAGTGGCGAGGTCGCTGGACAAGGATGCAGGTTCACTCTCCACTTTTGACTCGCTCATTGCTTAAACAGTTGTAGTGTATCCTAATATTGCAAGTCACCTTGGAAAAGAAGTCTCACAAGTGAAAAAAATAAAGCTGTGTAAAAGGGAACATACTGTAAGACACATAAGAAAGGCAAGGGTCCTAAATCTGTAAAGCTCCAGTGGCTTTAAAAGTTGCAGTCTTCTGCAGAAAAGAGAAAAAAATACATTTTACTCACATTTTATTTTATTGTGTCTTTAATGAACAATGGCCGCTAACCAAATGTGACTTTCCACAACTGGTGGGCCTTTAAAGGTTGAAGAACTGCAAAGGCAGAGTCGGGCTTCGTCTTGAGGGGCATGGTCTGAAGTTGGACTCAGTGTAAACTGTAAGTCTCATGGGACCCATGCCTCTTTTACAACTGTGCATCTTCTGGGCATCTCAGACAAACTTTTGCATTTTATACAAAAATATACATGACAGAATTTTTTATACATACTAGGGGGCTTTGCCCCCTGCTCGCCAACCCTCATTTTTGTTTTTCCGGATACACACTTTTAAGATTTTTTTTTCTTTGAATTGTTGCTATTTCATTAGTTTCACTTTTATTTCAGAACTTCTGTAAAAACAATATTTGGAATCTTTCAGTCCCAATATGCTGAATCTTTTAAATGAGCTCCGTGAGACATGTGTTTAATGACTTTGTACCATAATTTAGGATAGGTTTCTCTGTTTGGAATTTCAGCCCAGACAAAACGATCTTCATCATCAGCAGTTAATCATTTTTTTGGCAAAGTAACCAATAAATGCATTTGAGTTAAACCCTGTTTTTGAAATTCTCTGACTTAAACTTCAAAGCCTTACAATATTGACATACTTCTGACATATTACTTATGTCCATATATTCGATCTCTATTCTCCTTTTCGTTATTTCTCCGAGTAATAATTTCTCTTTCTTTGTGCTAATGCAATGTTTACTTTCTTTGGTTTGACACTGTCGCTTTTTTCTGCTTTCATATTCTGCATCTTGCTCTGCATGTTTTTCATGCCTACATTTTTTTGAGTCTTTTGAATTCCAGTTTTCATTTTCTCTAACCTGTTCTGCATGTGTTTGGCCCCCTTGTTTTTTAACCTCTTTATGACGTTTTACTTTGTTTTCTACTCTGTCTTTTATTTCTGACCTCGCTTTGTCCTGCTTTTGTTTTAATGACACCTGGTCCGTGGTGATTACTTTCTCTTTTTTGATTAATAATTTCCATTTGCGCGACTGCGATCTTTAATTTCTTTTTTTATAGACCTGCTCTGCATGTGTATAGCGCCAATGTCAGGATTGGACGTGCTTTTTTTCAATTCCACTTGTTCTGGGCTGATAATTACTTTCCTTATTTTCTGAATTTGCACCTAGATTATTCTTTTTATAAGTTTTTTCTCTCCAACGCTTTTGAGTCTCTTTTCTCTGCCCTGCTTTCTTCTTCGCTTAGTCGTCTACGTTCATTTATAACATATTGTCCTTATACGCTTTATATGTGCTGAGAGCCCTGAATCTCTGTGTGCTCAAAGCCAAAATACGACTGAGTGTGTTGCTGCCTGCACTGTTATTTGGTCATGTTCTGTGTTATCGTGAGACGTTCCTGGTTCAATCTCTTGGCACAAAGTCTCATGTATAAGGTCCCCCCCCGCGAGATGCTCTGTGGCCAATCTTGCTAGTCTCGCGGGTCTTTTAAGTGTCTTCCTTGATTTTAATGTGAATATCACGTCTCGTCGCCCTACTGCTTCTCTCCAGGATTTTTTTATATATATATATATATATATATATATATATATATATATATATATATATATATATATATATATATATATATATATATATATATATATATATATATAGTGATATATGGCCATCCCGGCCAATACCCCCAAGCTGCCAGATGGAACCCTCCCTGCGAAATGGAGATGCCCCGAATTCCAGCAAGGCATCATGGTATGTGGAGTTTTAATTCACAGCCCTGCTGGATAACATTGGGGCTGCCCAGAGACCTATATTTTCAGTACAGCCTGGAAGTACGTCACAGTCACGGGGACAGAAGAAAGAACGTACTTCCGGGTTGAAGAAAAGGAGTTTTCTCCTGACCCAGAAGTACTGGATAATCACATGGACTGAGGGATCAGAAGCACTTCCGGGTCAAGGACTATAAAGGACTGTGGGAGATCCCAGATGGGTGAGCTGAGTTGGGAGGAAGGGAACAACGCATCTGGGAGAGGAGGATTATTGTATTTATTGGATTATTGTATTGATTTATGAGTATAGTGGAGTGGAGGGTGCTTTGTGCACATTATTATTATAATAAAGTCAAGAGTTGGACTTTTATCTGGTGTCTGTCATCTAATCTGAGGGTTAAAGGGGACGACAGCGCCCCCTATGTGTCACAATATATATATCTCCATCCATCCATTATCCAACCTGCTATATCCTAACTACTACAGGGTCACGGAAGTCAGCAGGAGCCAATCCCAGCCAACACAGGGCGCAAGGCAGGAAACAAACCCAGGCAGGGCACCAGCCCACCGCAGTGTATATATACCTGTATATATATACTAGCAAAATACCGAATAGCGAAGTACTGCCTTAAAATTTTTATTAAGAAGAAAATGAAACCTTTTTAAACTGAGGGAAAATATACCAATAATTATTTGTTAAGGATCTCTTTGTATACCACATTGTCAGTTCGGCCCTCCGGTTGTAATATGACCAAGCTGTGCGCTGAGCTTACTCTTGAGCATGCAACGTACAGTTGGCCATGTGAACAGCAATCTTGTTTCAAGATCTCATAGCTTGGATTGCTGCTGTCATAATCGGTTTGAGTTTCATGGTTTGTTTCAATTACGACAGTATTTGTAGGACTTGTGTTGAAGTGACATTCGGCATCTGTCAAGCGTTGTAAGTATACAACCTGTTTCATTGATAAATTCACATCCAGCTTTTGAGAGTTTAAACATTCATAAACATCAAAGTGTCCACTACTGAAACCGTCACCTGTGAGTCTAAGATGTTTAAGAGGCATTGGTGGTTGTCCAAAGGTGTAAAATATTTGGCCATTTCGGTACACTTGAAAGCGTCAACTGAACAATTCAGCGGCAGCCATCAACTCACATGCAGATGCATAGGTGAAAGGCTTAAGCATTTCACTCTTCTAGTGCTCCTGTGTAGTATAATTATCTTCTGTACCGTCATCAGTCCACACCTTGAACCTGTCCCAGTCATTCAATACATAAGACACAATGTTCCTCCGGATATCAAGAGTGAGCCTGATATGGCCGTGCAATATGTAACAAAAAGACAATGGAAAAGGTAGGTGCCATCTCTGAGCATGGAAACCACTCGGTAAGTGACAGTTCTTTGATCGATGGTGATCACCTCGATAGACATGTTAATGGAGGTACGGTTGGAATGATAAAGAAAATGGGTACCTGAACAATGTAAAGTAAGTCTAAAATACGTACACAATAACTATAATCGTAATAAACGAACAATAAAACAGCGGAGAAGCTGTGGATTAAATAAAAAGGCTGTAGTTATCAGCAGGGAGACGTGTATCCCGTGGCGAAGCAAGGAAGGGAATGTAGAGACTGGAGCGATGGACGGCCTTATATAGGCAGGCAGCCAACAACATGGGAGGTGTTGGGATGGGGGACCCAACGCCGCCTCACACGGCGACCGAGCTGCAAGCTATGGACGTATATATGTACGTAAGTAGGATTCAGTTAGCGTTGGGAACCCGCGTACCAAATTTCTTGAAGATGGGCCCATAAGTAACAAAGACATTTGAAAAGTTCAATATGGCGGCCGACAGTGGCGTCATACCACTGAAATAAGTACGTACAGTAATCCCTCCTCGATTGCGGGGGTTGTGTTCCAGAACCCCCCGCGATAGATGAAAATCCGCGAAGTAGAAACCATATGTTTGTGTAGTTATTTTTATATATTTTAAGCCCTTATAAACTCTCCCACACTGTTAACATTATTAGAGCCCTCTAGACATGAAATAACACCCTTTAGTCAAAAGTTTAAACTGTGCTCCATGACAAGACAGTTCTTTCTCACAATTAAAAGAATGCAAATAGATCTTCTCTTCAGGAGGAGAGAGAGAGAGAGAGAGAGAGCAATCAAAATGTGTGCTTTTAAGTTTGCTGCGGCATTTTTTAGAGGAGGGTCAGTATCTTCTAAGCAAACAGCCCCTCTGCTTACATCTCCTCCGTCAGGCGCAGAGAACGTCAGAGAGAGAGAGCGAGATTAAAGCAAACCATCAAAAAATCAATAAGTGTGCTTTTGGAAGCACAGCGATAAAGCGCCATTTCTTAGAGGTGCGTCCGTATCCAGTAGGCAAACAGCACCTCTGCTCACAGCCCCTCCGTCAGGCGCAGAGAATGTCAGAGAGGGTGAGATAGAGGCAGAGACAAGCAAACAATCAAGCTCCGCGCGGGATGCATATCGTATGTCATTGAGGAGTTTTATTGAATATGTAATACATGCTCTGATTGGGTAGCTTCTAAGCCATCCGCCAATAGCGTCCCTTGTATGAAATCAACAGGACAAACAAACTGAGGAAGCGTTTAGCATAAATTAAAAGACCCATTGTCCGCAGAAATCCATGAACCAGCGAAATATCCGTGATATATATTTAGATGTGCTTACATTTAAAATCTGCGATAGAGTAAAGCTGCGAAAGTCGAAGCGCTATATAGCGAGGGATTACTGTACATTGGTTTTGGTTAGCGCAGGGAAGCCACCTACCAAATTTCGTGAAGATGGGGTCATCCTTCTACCTACACGGGAAGTTGGAAAATTAGTGACGTTGGAAAGTTCAATATGGTGGCCGACAGTGGCATCATACCATGGAAATAATTATGTACATCGGTTTCGGATAGCGCAGGGAAGCTGCCTACCAAATTTCGTGAAGATGGGGCCATAAATAAGAAAGTTCAACATGGCGGACGTTGTCAACCGTTATTGACCGTTATGACCGTTATGTGTAGAATTTCGAAATGAAACCTGCTTAACTTTTGTAAGTAAGCAGTAAGGAATAAGCCTTCTACCTACACGGGAAGTTGGAGAGTTAGTGATGAGTGAGTGAGTGAGTCAGTGAGTGAGTGAGTGAGGGCTTTGCCTTTTATTAGTATAGATATATATATATTGTCAGGGATGCCAGGGGCCATGACCCGGCCGGGACGCCATGAGGAACCGGATGTGGGTCTGTGCCCACCCTGGATCACATTGGGGTCGCCTTCCTGGTTGCTTTGGGGGCCACAGGTACAGGGCATGGAAGCTCCACCCTGTAGGGGCCCGTGGTCACCACCAGGAGGCGCCCCAATGCCTTGGGGACCTGTTACCCCAGCACTTCCGCCACACCAGGAAGTGCTGGGGGGAAGAATTAGGGCGGCGCCCGGATAGCTGCCGGGAGGACAGCTGGCACTTCCGCCACGCTGGGGCGTGGCCAGAAGAGGAATGCCGGGAACACCTGGGGCCGTCTCCCTTCATTTGAGGCTGGAGTTGGGTGGAAGCAGGACGAGGCAAGAAGAGAGTTTGGAGGCGGCCCGAAGACGAGGCATTGTATGGCCAGGACTGTGTTTGGGGTATTGTGCACGTGACTGGGTCTTAGTGACCATTGGACTGGGTCTGAGTGACCAATTATATATATATAGTATTTATGGAGACCTTTACTCAGACTAGCTAAACTTTGTATCACAATGCGTACAGCTTTCCTTTATTAATGTTTACATTAATTACATTAACTATTTCTGATGCTGTACAACAGAAGGGGGTCTGTAGGCAGTGCTTTTTAAAAACGAGTCCTATCGAGATTTTCAGGACTAGCAGTAGCAAATATTTCTTGCTGTTAACAGCTATGTGCTGCACAAGATGGTCAAAAGGCCAAACCATGCCACTTCTGTGCAAAATAGGTGTAGTGCCTAGACATAACGATGTAACAATAACCATTTTTTAATTAGCTGAGACAGTACATAAGTTTATTTATGGTTTATTTTTAATGTTAGTCTTCACAGCACAATTATCTGAGTCCAAAATTAATCTGGATGGGCCGATCCATCCAGTCATTTCTAGAATGACATGGTGGTTGGCAGCTTCAAAGCATGTTGATCTTGTAAGTCTATAAAAATTAGGTACACAGCTATAAGACTGATTTTCTGTTTTAGTTCAGTTACATTATACTGATAATACCATTATGTGTTTTTTTTTTGCCAGTCCTGCTGCTACCAAAGCAAAAAAAAATAAATAAAAAATGGAATCTTTGATATAGTAATTTAGCATTTTACTGCTACAAGATTAGGTTTTTGAAATGCTAACCTTCAAATGGGCCTGCAAGTCTATTATGCACCTTCATGTCAAGACGGAGATAAATAATTTAGGGGTAACTGCTTACTGTGACCTGAATTTTAAATCACATATTAATCAGATCACTAGGACAGCATTTTTTCACTTAAGAAACATAAGTAAAGTTAGACCTCTTATATCATTGAAAGATGCTGAGAAATTAGTTCACGCTTTTGTTTTCAGTCGACTAGATTACTGTAACGCACTCCTCTCAGGACTACCCAAAAAAGACATAAATCGTTTGCAATGAGTGCAGAATGCAGCTACTAGAATCTTAACTAGGAAAAGAAAATCCGAGCACATTTCTCCAGTTTTGATGTCACTACACTGGTTACCTGTGTCTTTCAGAATTGACTTTAAAATTCTGCTTATGGTTTATAAAGCCTTAAATAATCTCGCTCCATCTTATATATCAGAATATCTGACACCTCATATTCCAAATTGTAACATCAGATCCTCAAATGAGGGTCTGCTTAGAATTTCAAGAGCAAAACTTTAAAAGAAGTGGTGAGGCGGCCTTCTGCTGTTAGGCACCTAAAATCTGGAATAGCCTGCCAATAGGAATTTGCCAGGCTAATACAGTGGAGCACTTGAAAAAATGCAAAAAACACATTATTTTAACGTGGCTTTCTCATAGCTTAATTTTAGTTTAATCCTGATGCTCTGCATATTCAATTAATTATCATTACTATTCATGGTGGCTCCAAAATCTGTACTAACCCCTACTCTCTCTTCTGTTCTTTTTCTGGTTTTCTGTGCTGGCGACCTGCGCCACCACCACCTATTCAAAGCACCGTGATGTTCCTACATTGATGGATTAAAAGCCAGAAGTCCACGTCACCATCATCATCAAGTCCTTCCATGAGAATCCTAAATATAAAGAGGACTAATCATTTATGTTAGGTACAATGCCTAGAGGGGGCTGGGCGGTCTCGTGGCCTGGAACCCCTGCAGATTTTATTTTTTCTCCATCCGTCTGGAGTTTTTGTTGTTTTTTTTCTGTCCTCTCTGGCCATCGGACCTTACTTTTATTCTATGTTAATTAGTGTTCCCTAATTTTAATTCTTACTTTGTCTTTTTTCTCTTTTCTTCATCATGTAAAGCACATTGAGCTACACTATTTGTATAAAAATGTGCTATATAAATAAAGGTTGTTGCTCATCCTTGGAATGTGTGCCTTGATATTTAGTGTAATGTTATGCTGGACAGGCTCAAACTGTTATATTGTGTTCCATGTGCTTATTCAAATGTATTCAGATGCTTTTTGGCTGACATTTTGCTTCAGTAAATTAAAAGTACTTTCATATTAGAGTAATTAAAGTTACAACTCATTTTTTTTTCCTGAGATGAAATTAAATTAATACATTTTGTAAAAAAGATCAAAGGTGGATATTATCTCTGTGTATTCTCTGCTACTCTCTGTAATGGTGTTTCGCTTGCCGTAGGCCCAAAGAAGTGTGTTAACTGTTTTAGGAGACTTGGCCTTTCAGTACCCTGGTCGCAGTTTCTTTATTTCTACAACAGAGTGAATGTTCATTGGAACAGATTTACATAATGATAAAAGAATCCCATCAAGGCCAGGGGTTGACAACAACGACAACAATATTTATTTATATAGCACAATTTCATACAAATGATGTAGCTCAAAGTGCTTTACAAGATGAAGAAAGAAAAAAGAGAAAAACTTAAATTAGATTAGGCAATATTAAGTAATAAAGAATAAAGTAAGATCCGATGACCATGGAGGACAGAACAGCAAAAAAAACTCCAGAGGGCAGGAGAAAAAAAAAATAATAATAATTTGCAGGGGTTTAGAGGCCACGAGACCACCCACCCTCCACTGGGCATTCCACATAACATAAATGATCTCACTCAGTCCTCATAGTATTCAGGCTTCACATGGAAGAACTTGATGATGACCGTCATGTGGACCTCTGGCCTTCAATCCAACAATGTGGGGACAGCACGGTGCTTTGATCAGGTGGTGATGGCGCAGGTCACTACCACAGAAAACCGGAAAAAGAACAGCAGAGTAGGGGTTAGTACGGATTACGGAGCCACCATGAATAATAATGATAATTAAATAGATATACAGTACAGAATATCAGGATTAAACAAAAATGAAGCTATGAAAAAGACATGTTAAAATTATTAGTTTTTAGCAGTTTTTTTGAAGTGCTCCACTGTATTAGCCTGATGAATTCCTATTGGCAAGCTATTCCAGATTTTAGGTGCATAACAGCAGAAGGCCACCTCACCACTTCTTTTAAGTTTAGCTCTTGGAATTCTAAGCAGACACTCATTTGAAGATCTAAGGTTACGATTTGGAGTGTAAAGTGAAAGACATTCCTAAATATAGGATGGAATGAGATTATTTAAGGTTTTGTAAACGACAAGAAATATTTTAAAGTCAATTCTAAATGACACAGGTAACCAGTGTAGTGACATCAAAACTGGAGAGATGTGCTCGGATTTTCTTTTCCTAGGTAAGATTCTTGCAGCTGCATTCTGCAGTCGTTGCAATCGATTGATGTCTTTTTTGGGTAGTCCTGAGAGGAGTGCGTTACAGTAATCTATCCGACTGAAACCAAAAGCGTGAACTAATTTTTCAGCATCTTACATTGTTATAAGAGGTCTAATATTTCTTAAGTGAAAAAATGCTGTCCTAGTAATCTGATTAATATGTGATTTAAAATTAAGGTCAAAAATAAAAATTTATATATTTTAATTACCCCTAAATTCTTTACGTCTGTCTTAAATTTTAATCATAATGTATGTTTATTTCTAATACCCTCATTATATCAATTTTTGCCAATCACTACAGTTTCTGTTTTCTCCTTATTTAGTTTGAGAAAATTACTACTCATCCATTCAGAAACACAAGTAAGACATTGTGTCCATGAATCAAGAGTATTGGGGTCGTCAGGCGCTATTATAAATACATATAAATACAGTTGTGTGTCATCAGCATAGCTGTGGTAGCTCACGTTATGCCCCAAGATAATCTGACCTAATGGAAGCATGTAAATCGAAAAGAGCAGCAGACCCAGGATAGATCCTTGTGGAACACCATATAGAATATGATGTGTCTTTGAAATATAATTACCACAACTAACAAAGAATTGATGCCAAAAGGAACCTTGACTTTTGATCTGAAGAAATGGAAACATTGGTCTAAGTAGCACGGCTTTCTTTCTACGGCCAAGCTGATTCATTTTTTCTTATGGTAGTAAATTAGATAAAGACCTGTGCCAAATCTGACTGTTACAGCTTCAGGAATCCACTACTGAAACCTAAGCATATTGCTTAATAGGATATGATATGGCACTTGCCAGTTCAGTTCTGCTTTTAACTTTCGTAACTGTTGTCTGATAGATCTCTGCTCTGGAGTGTTATGGTTTCTCTCCTTGTTCAGGTGTCTGTTTGCACATATGTTCCACGCTCCTTGCTGTAGGTAGTGTAAACTGGTGCAGACGTGACGTTATAGCAGCACCCACCACCCATGAATGTGTTCTGTACTAACAATCATTCTAATTAGGAACAGATAGTCATATGCAGCAAAAAGCAGTAGGGAACATTCACTATTATTCTGTATTTCCAAATTAAAAAGTATGTTTGTATTCAGATTCACTGGTGACAGGGAAACACCATACTCAAGGTAAATCTGCTTTAAAGTTATCCAGCACTGCTTGTACTTACGTGCTTGTTGTGAATTTCCTTTTAAGAGGGGGCTGCTTCACAGAAACCCTCATCTAGATGCTTTCTGTGGGGATTTTGCACCTTCTCCCCATGTCTTTCTCTGGGTCTACTTCCCTTATCTAAAGATGCACAAGTTAGGTTCATTGCTGAATTTGAATTGTCCCTATATGAGTGAGTTTGGTTGTGTGTAGGTGAGTGAGCCCAAAGTTGTACAAACTGCTGTACGCTCCAAACCAGATCCTAGGGAATTATATTTCATAGGACAGGCTGAACAATTATTTTGGTTACATTTGGCCATTAGAAAATCCCATTTTGTAATCTTAACTTTAGCTACACCAGGCTAAGCTAGCAAAGCTATGCATTTATGTGCTCAAGTGAGCCTCCAAACAACGTTTTGGCTGAACGTATTTAGTCACTAACTATGTAGATTGTTGTTAGCTGTTAACATTTCTCAAACTTTGAAGGTTTCCCAAAGAAATCCACCTTAGGAAGCAGTGGGAGGTAGCCCTTAGACAGGAGTTTGAGAAAGCTGTCCTGTGATGTGTGCCATGCTAGTTTGGTAACAGATGCTGTACCGGCATCATATGATCAAGGCTATCACTTGCTCACATTAAAAAACAAAGGAGGTTTGATGATTCCTTCTAAAGGTACAGTCAAGGTGGTCAAAGTAGCTGAGTGTGTTATCCAACAGTCGACATTAGGGCAAGCCGTCAGTGTATTTTTGATCAATCAGATTGTTCGAGCTGAAATTGGTTCAGATGGTTTTCTCAAGGAGCACATCGAGGAAACACAGTTTGAAATTGACAGCCATCATTTTATGCTCATGTTAGTTGTGTCTGTCTTCCACAAACTGAGGCTGCACCATATTGCCAGACTGAATACTCTCAAATTACAGGATCTGAGTGAGCGAGAGGGAGTGTAAGTCTGGAGGAGATCAGTGAGGTTGTGGAGAGCTTTAAATGTTAAGAGCAGTATTTTGTATTGTATTCAGTAGTGAACAGGGAGCCAATGAAGTTGAGAGAGAGTAGGTGTAATATGTTCAGTGGATTTAGAACAGGTTACTATCCTGGCAGCAGAATTTTGAAGAAGTTGTAAGCGATGGATACGTTTTTGTGGGATGCCAGATAGAAAAGCATTACAGTAATCAATACGAGAGGTATCTAGGGCATTAACCGGTACTTCAGTACTGTGTTGCGTAAGAACAGGACGAAGTCTAGAAGTGTTTCGGAGATGGAAGAAGGCAGTCTGAGAAATGTTACTTATATGGGAGGAATTATTTAATAATAATAATAATTATTATTTAATAATAATAATAATAATAATAATTGTTATTTAATAATTGCCATTATTAGTTAGTGTATAAATGGATATAAATAATTGCATTTAAACGGTTCATGTCGCGGCGAAAAATTATCAACAGAAGGCTTTTTACCTGAAAATGAAGGCTATTAGGACCCAGGATAGGCAAACAGACTTTTAAAGCTTTATTGCAATAAAACTACACAAATAATAACATGGACTCAACCCAATACGGCCAAATTGAGCTGAGCCCCGAACAGTTCAAAACTTATACAGTATTTCTCATCACTCTTGACTTCGTTCAGTTAGCTCATTCTGCACCTGTCCTTACTGGCTATTGTTCATTTCTAGTTTCTGTTTTGCTTATTTTTGATTGGTCTTTGGTCAGGCAGATGCTTCCTTTTTCCATCTTTGGGCTTTCTTGTCTCATTTCCTTTCCTAAGCCTTTCATGCTATTTATTTGGTATCCAAAAGCTAAGCTTTAATTAAAAAGAAATATGGCATATGGCTTTATTTAATCATTTGCTCAGCATGCTTGACTTGCCTTAATTTCTGTGCTAATTTCAATATATTTTTCTATATTTATTTATGCTAGTGCTTGAATATACTAATTCTTCTTTCATGCATTACACCATTTTGACCTTGTTTATAGCAAAAGCCTTTTGCTGTCTTTTTGCTGATTCACTAATCCAGCTGGTTTCTCACATGTCTACCAAGGCCTCCTTTTCCTTAGTTTACTATCTTGTCCACACAGGTGCACCGCTCATCACCAGGCCAATACCACCCCTACAGTGAAGCATAGTGGTGGCAGCATCATGCTGTGGGGATGTTTTTCAGTGGCAGGAACTGGGAAAGATGACTGCAGCAATGTACAGAGACATCCTGGATGAAAACCTGCTCCAGACTACAGACTGGGGCGACAGTTCATCTTTCAGCAGGACAACGACCCAAAGCACACAGCCAAGATATCAAAGGAGTGGCTTCAGGACAACTCTGTGACTGTCCTTGAGTGGCCCAGCCAGAGCCCAGACTTGAATCCGATTGAACATCTCTGGAGAGATCTTAAAATGGCCGTGCACCAACGCTTCCCATCCAACCTGATGGAGCTTGAGAGGTGCTGCAAAGAGGAATGGGCAAAACTGGCCAAGGATAGGTGTGCCAAGCTTGTGGCATCATATTCAAAAAGACTTGAGGCTGTAATTGCTGCCAAAGGTGCATCAACAAAGTATTGAGCAAAGGCTGTGAATACTTATGTACATGTGATTTCTCAGTTTTTTTATTTTTAATAAATTTGCAAAAACCTCAAGTAAACTTTTTTCACATTGTCATTATGGGGTGTTGTGTGTAGAATTCTGAGGAAGAAAATGAATTTAATCCATTTTGGAATAAGGCCGTAACATAACAAAATGTGGAAAAAGTGATGCACTGTGAATACTTTGTGGATGCACTGTAGATGTTCACCTATCCTGGGCATGCACTCATTGGTGGAAAAAATCTTTGAAGGGTTGGTAATGCTGCCAGCCATGGAATTCATTATAAAACTGTAGTGACTGGTATATTATTTGCCTTCGGCACATAAAATTGCAGCATTTAAACAGTAAAAAAACACAAAACGGATAAACAACGCAACATGTGCCATTGAAAGCAACTGTTCAGTGCCCGTTACGTTGTGTTGAAATACAGTTTGTTTTCTTCCATATGGGTGACAATTTAGGCAAAGAGATGTTTGTTGTAAAAAGCAGGATCCAGTCTGGGAAGCCAGTCCAATCATAATAAGCGCAAACCAGTCAAGAGTGTGATTGGAGTCTGCAATTAAAAAAAAAAAATCTGCATTTTTACTGTTCATGTTACGACTGTGTTTTCGGCTTTGAAGAGCATTTTCAATAGTCTCCTTTCTCAGGGGTTGAAAACACTGGGGTAGTGTGGATGAAAGGCGAAAATAGAGATGAATGTCCGTGTTTTTAAATGGTTTGAATGGGGTCTCAGGTGTACTTCTTGAATGGCTCTCGTCTGGACCATCGAGACGTCACACAATATAAAGTGAAATATGGATAAGTTTCTTGTGCATTCCCGCACTGCTAATCCCTACCCAATGAGACTGAAAAATCAATTTCTCAATCATGAATTTCAGAAATGTGTATTTCATGTATTAAAATGAGTGAGAAATCACTTGCGCAGTTGCGAAATTCTAAAAAATAGGCTTTTCTATGTTGAAATTAGTAAATGGCACATTTGTGTGCCCATAGTACTGGCATATCGTACGACACGTGTAATACTTTATTTCTGCATTTCAGAGATTTTCTCACAGCTCCAGCATGCTCTGCAAGCGTTCACTTTAAATAGACACGTAGAATGATGGAGGTTCACTACATAAATTAGTGTAAAACAATAGAAGATAAAAAGCTTTAGTGTGTCTAAATATCAAAAATCCCCATCACCAGTAAGTAACATGCAATCCCTTCAAATTGCATATGCAGTAAATCTATTCATAGATCTGTGACTGGAAAGTGAACTTTAAAAATGCCATAAATCTTTGCAACCTCACCCTTTAATAAAAACGTTTGAGAAAGGCAGCACAGAGAGATTCTGTGGCCAAATGTAACCATATTATTGGACATTGGTGTCTTGCTATTTATATAAAGTGTTTTCACTGTTTTAAGAAACAAGCTTTGTAAAGTAACGTGTTTGATAAATTGACAGTGTAACAAAAGCTGTGTTAAAAATGACTCCTATTTGATTTGAGCAAGTACGTCATTTGGAGCTGTCAGGCTTGTTCATGTCTAAGTGGTTGTTCTGGCAGCAATGGAGACAAAGTAGAGCTCACTCTGAACTGGTCACCAGTTGCTTACAGTGTGTGCATACGGTTTGGGCTTATTTGGAGTTCAAGTGCTTCTGACAGCAAAGAACGTTTTTAATTATAAATAAAATTTGAGTGTGAGTATGATTTGAAAGGCTCATGGAAAATCAAGAGGTCTGAAGCCGCCAGGTTTCAGCGTGTCCTTACTGGCCTCCATCTACAGTAGGAGTTTCAGACTGCCTTCCTAGAGTGCCTCAATGGCTGATAGGTTTTGTCACAGTTTGGCTTTCAATCAGTGGCTAATTCTTTTCTTTTGATTAAAATCCCTTGTTGATTAGGATTCTAGTTTCTCCCATTTTAGTCTCAGTATGTAAATTTAAAAGTAGCCTGCGCTGTGTCTTGCTTAATCATGAAGATGTTACAACTGTCTTTTTAACACACAGCTTTATATTGTATTCAGCTTCTTAATTGTTCTTTTTTAAGGGGCATTTCTTTTTAAATAATTCCAATCTTTATAATGTGGTTAATTTCCAGTACACAGGCACATGTAGAAATGCAGTAGGATAGATAGATACTTTATTAATCCCAAGGGGAAATTCACATACTCCAGCAGCAGAATACTGATAAAAAACAATATTAAATTAAAGAGTGATAATAAAAATGCAGGTATAACAGACAATAACTAATATAATGTTAACGTTTACCCCCCCGGGTGGAACTGAAGAGTCGCACAGTGTGGGGGAGGAACGATCTCCTTAGTCTGTCCGTTTAGCAGGACGGTGACAACAGTCTGTCGCTGAAGCTGCTCTTCTGTCTGGAGATGATCCTGTTCAGTGGATGCAATGGATTCTCCATGATTGACAGAAGCCTACTCAGCTCCCGTCGCTCCACCACAGATGTCAAACTGTCCAGCTACATGCCTACAATAGAGCCTGCCTTCCACTCCAGTTTGTCCAGGTGTGAGGCATCCTTCTTCTTTATGCTGCCACCCCAGCACACCACTGCATAGAAGAGGGCACTCGCCATAACCGTCTGATCTAATTGCAAATGTTGAAGGACGCCAGCCTTCTAAGGAAGTATAGTCGGCTCTGTCCTCTCTTGCACAGAGCATCAGTATTGGCAGTCCTGTCCAAGTTATCATCCAGCTGCACTCCCAGGTATTTATAGGTCTGCACTTTCAGCACACAGTCACCTCTGATGATCACGGGGTCCATGAGGGGCCTAGGCCTCCTAAAATCCACCACCAGCTCCTTGGTTTTGCTGGTGTTCAGGTGTAAGTGGTTTGAGTCGCACCATTTAACAAAGTCCTTGATTAGGTTACTATACTCCTCCTGCCCACTCCTGATACAGCCCATGATAGCAGTGTCATCAGCGAACCTTTGCATGTGGCAGGACTCTGAGGAATTGGAAGTTCGATGTATATAGGCTGAACAGGACCGGAGAAAGTACAGTCCCCTGCAGCACTCCTGTGTTGCTGACCACAATGTCAGACGTGCAGTTCCTGAGACGCACATACTGAGGTCTGTCTGTAAGATAGTCTAGTCTACTCCCATCTCTGTCAGCTTGTCTCTAAGCAGCAGAGGTTGGATGGTGTTGAAGTCGCTAGAGAAGTCCAGAAACATAATTCTTACTGCACCACTGCCTCTGTCCAGGTGGGAGAGGGATCAGTGTAGCACATAGATGATAGCATCCTCCGCTCCCACCTTCTCCTGGTATGCGAACTGCAGAGGGTCGAGGGCGTGGCGGACCTGTGGCCTCAGGTGGTGAAGCAGCAGCCGCTCCATGGTCTTCATCACATGTGATGTCAGAGTGATTATAAGACGTATACAGTGGTACCTTGGTATACGTCCTTAATCCATTCCAGATCCTTGGACTTATACCAAACAAATTTTTCCCATAAGAAATAATGGGAAAATGATTAATTCGTTCCCATGAAAAAAAAATCATACTGCTATTGGCATATTATACATTGATGGGGTTGTATAAAATAATTTAAACACTGCTTAATACTAAAATACATAAATACAAAAGCAATTAGATGAAATAAATGAAAATGACTTGTCCGATAACAATGAGTTTTATTTTACTGCACAACAAAGGAGAGCGTTACAGCTCTTCCAAAGGAGCCTCTTCAGGCGATTGTGTAGCACTGCCGTTGTTCTTCTTCTGGCAGTCTTCAATCCAAATCCCTAAAGCAGATTCCATCCAGACTACTACCTTATTACATCCACTTACAACTCGTTTTGCACCCTGGTTAAAAGGACACTGCGGCCGTAGATCTTATATTCCTTTCCTAATTTTTAAATAAAAAGAATCGTAGCCTTCAACAAATCCAAAACGTTTACCTTTTCGGCAATTGTTAACATCTTCCGTTTGCGCTTGGGCACGGCCCCTGAAGCAGTAGCAGATCGTTTTGTAGCCATAATGAAGGGCTTGACTATGCACAAAGATAAACACAAAAGAGCACAAAAGTTAACTCTTTACACAGCGAAACACGTTAATGCTGAATGAGCGAGACGAGACTTCCTGGTTAACACTGCATTCAGCACGCAGGAACTTAACTACTTCTCAGTCATCCGCCAATAGCGTCCCTTGTATGAAATCAACTGCGCACCATGAAACAGAGTCCCCGACCTTTAGATTTCTTAGCCTCCGCTATTTTGCCTATGTAGAACTTGGAATAGGAGTCCAATGGAGTCACCGCTTGACCCAGAAAGTGGTGGGTCAGCCATGTCTCAGCGAAACCCAGAATGTTGCAGTCCCTCATGGAAAGTCTCTCTTGCTCTGAGATCATCTAGCTCGGCCAGAGACTGAACATCTGCAAGCTGAATGCTTGGCAACGGAGGATGATAGGCTTGTTTCCTCAGTCTGTTTCGGGCTCTGGCACAGTTCCCCAGTGTTTGTTTGTTCATCACTGCAGGGCCTCGCAACCACGTTCTTTGTCCTCGTCTGCACTCCAGAGTATCTCAGGCGGCCACGATGGATCGAGTTTAAAAAGTTCAGAAGCCGAGTGTGAAGCTTGATTCCCAAAGTCCTGAAGCATTACACTTTCATAAATTACTAAACCCATTTTGTATGGCCATAAAAGTTGGTAAAAACTAAATAAAATATTACCGTAATTACTTGTGTACTTTTTTACAAAGAAAATCACGAAAAAAGTTTTGCCCCGTGTATGATGCGCGTTTTTATTATATAGGAAGTGTTTAGAGAGAGAGAGAGAGCCCGAGTGAGCCCATTCAGAAGAAGTTAACATTACAGAATTACATTTCCTCGTGTATGATGCGCACCTGATTTTCTAATGCTAATGTTCGGGAAAAAATGTGTGCGTGGTACACGCGTAAATACGGTAAATAAAAACACAGCCTACATGGATCGATGAGAAAGGCGTCTGGATGTAGCCGTGCCACCGGCTGAACTAAGTTTAAACCTCTGGCAGCTTACTGGTTACCTTTTCACCATTTTAGGTCATTCATTGCATTTCAGTTGATTACATTTGAAGAGACATTGGAAAAACTGAGGTGTTGTAAAACTTTTGACTGGTAATATACAGTAGATATGAAAATTGCTGTACAATAAATAGATAAATAGATACTGTAGACATGAAAGGTATTGATGCCACATTGATTTCGCTTATTATTAGCATTTTCACAACAACATGATTTTGGATTTAACTGTTCAAAATTAAGGGCGGCACGGTGGCGCAGTGGTAGCGCTGCTGCCTCGCAGTAAGGACACCTGGGTTCACTTCCCGGGTCCTCCCTGTGTGGAGTTTGCATGTTCTCCCCGTGTCTGCGTGGGTTTCCTCCCACAGTCCAAAGACATGCTGGTTAGGTGGATTGGTGATTCTAAATTGGCCCTAGTGTGTGCTTGGTGTGTGGGTGTGTTTGTGTGTGTCCTGCGGTGGGTTGGCACCCTGCCCGGGATTGCCTTGTGCCCTGTGTTGGCTGGGATTGGCTCCAGCAGACCCCCGTGACCCTGGATTCGGATTCAGCGGGTTGGACGATGGATGGATGTTCATAATGAATGTAGCTCAGTTTCCACGGGGGACCCCAACTGGCATTTCCTATTTATTACTGGAGTGCAGGGGGGCTGAGCAGGGAGTTACCCATTATTTGCTTCAATACTGGTAGTGGGGTACAAAGCCAAGCAACGATACAGAAATCAGAATGTTAGTACCAAAGCAATACTACAGCAGTCACTGTAGCTGTAGAGAGGCCGAGTTTGACACTCCTGATCTCAAGGGTAGTATGTGTTGGATCAAATCAAACAGACATGGCAGTAGGCTGTGAATGTATGTTGTACAGAAATGATTAGGTGTGTGTGTGTGTCTCTCATCTGTCCATTGTATAGTGTGATGCTTGACTCCTGTTGTTTCTTTTATTAATTGTGTGCACTGTACACACAGAATGAAAGGTAAATACAGTATACGCAAATCATACACCAAAACAAAAGACATTATCTCCTGCCCTGTGCCTGCCTAACAGAGTTCGGGCGCATAATGAGCCTCAAGATCGTCCCAACTGTAAGAGGGGCTCATGAGGATTTCTGAAAGATGCTATGAGTTAGCTGCGGTGGGCTGGCGCTCTACCTGGGGTTTGTTTCCTACCTTGTGCCCTGTGTTGGCTGGGATTGGCTCCGGCAGACCCCCGTGACCCTGTAGTTAGGATATAGAGGGTTGGTTGCTATGCGTTAGTAACATTGACTGTCAGTTGTTTTTTTTTACCTACTGTACATGTGTGCCTGCGTTATTATTTGTGCCATTTGTTTGACCAGTTTATTGTTATAGGGGATTTGTGCCAATCAAAACTGGATTTACTTTAAAAAAAAAAAAAAAAGAGGCAAGAAATGCTACAAATATTGCTCCTGACTTGGCTCTGCTTATAATGTGGTGGCATGTAAGCTCCATCTGCAAGGTTTGCACACCAGTGATTGTAGCCCTGTGCAAATGTTACTTGGGAATGTGGCATAGCTTTGCTTGACATCAGTGTTTGCCCTCGAATTGTCTTGCTGCATAATCACCAGCATGCGGCCTCAGCCTGTGGTAACGTTTCACCTTCACAATGCTGGAATGGCTGCTAGACAACTCTGTGACTGTCCATAAGTGACCCTGCCAAAGCTCAGACTTCAACCCCATAGAACATCTGTGGAGGAACCTGAAGATGTCAGTTGACAGAAGCTTCCCGTCCAATCTCATGGCGCTTGAGGGGATCTGCCAGGTAGAAGAAGGGGAAAAACTGCCAAAATCTAGATGTGTAAAGCTTGTAGAGATTTGTCCAAGAAGACTTGAAGTTGTAATTGCTGCAGAAGGGGCTTCTAAAAAGTACTGAATTAAGGGTCTGAATACTTACATGAATGAGAGATTTCAGTTTTTGATTTGTAACAACTTAGCGAACCTTTATGAAAACATGTTTTCACTTTTTATATAACGGTTTATTGTAGATTGATAGAAAGAGTTTCAAATTTATCTTATTTCAAATTAAATCTGCAGAATCAAGGGGTCTGAAGACTTTCTGAATCTCATGTCATTAGCAACCAGAAGTCATCCGAGGATGACACAAAACAAAATGGTGTTAGAAAAAAATTGTCACAAAACTTAATAATTAAACACAAAGTGACAAAAATGAGTCATCACAGTGGTCAGGTTGGCTTACACCCTCGCTTCCCGATTCATTTTACCCTCGCACCCCCTTGGTTTGAGAAGAAGTATGAAAAAATATGAGGTTAACGCAGAAAAACAGATCACCAGTTGAAGCTTTATGAATAATGGATACTTTATTCGCCATCAATAATTGTTTTGGTAAAGCCATACTCGGTGTAATCCTCCTTCCATTTTCTAATTTTTTCGCGACTAGCCATGATTAAATGAATGGTAAAAAAGTAAGAGCGAAGTGACGGTCACTTATTGTGGCAGGCAGGCTTGATGTGGTGCGCGTTAAGTCGATCTAAAATGCGCGCTCAGATTCGAAAAAATATATCTTTCCAAGTTCTATTTGGATATAAGTAGGTTCTATTTAGTCGACAGAAGTATCTTTGGTAGGAATGTAAGTTGAATTTAGTCTTTACATTTCTATGGTGAAGAAAAATTTATGCAATGCTGACTAAATTTAACTTACATTCCTACCAAAGATATTTTTGTCGACTAAATAAAAATTACTTATATTTAAAATTTAAATAGAACTTGAACAGATACGATAGTTCATAATACCCACGCAGCACTACGTACACGTAAGAGTGGAAGTCATCCATTTTAACAAGCAGCGTATTGCACTGATACGAAATAGCCTGTCCATTTAATTGTTTAGGAATGGATAAATAAATTAAGATTTTGTACAAATAATGTTTTTCATTTTTCTTCCTCGATGGATTCTGGCACCCCCAGTAACAGCTGCTCGGACCCCAATCGGGAAGTGCTGGCTTACACTGTGCCTTGAGTCCGTGTGTTTCACCCGCATGCAGCACGTTAGCCTGTCGACACAATGCACTGCCTTCGTAGACAACACCGACGCTAAAACAACTACAGCAGGTCCACTTTAACGCCATCAGTTTGGCCACTTGGGTGATTACTCTGCTGTGGAGCAGTGAGCATGAGGGCTACGGCTGGCCTGCGACACGCACTAAAGTTTATTACAGTCGGATAAGGAGAACTCGTTGGGCTAATGGTGCGTGATGGTTTTTATTGAGAGCAAACTAAACAGCATGGCTGTGTCACCATCATTTAAAATGAAAAGACTACACCTAAGTGACAAGTCACAGACCTGCTTTGTGTCGCCAGTCACTCGGCAGTCAGCACTTCAAAATCGCATCACAGTGTCGGTGCTCTAAAATGTTTGAGTTTCTGCTCAGATCACTTATGCAAGTCGTCCATCTTAAAGCTAGCGATTGTGAACACCACAGTGCTTTATAACAGTTGTTTATGATGTATTTTTTATCATTTTTAGATCTTCCAAGTTTCCTGTGGCCTGTCTTCAGACCACACACTTCTAGTGCCTGCTGCTTCTTCTGTGGTCCCCTGAATTTCATGTTTTTATGTTAGTCTTGTGGGGCCTCTTCTTGGACATACCCTTTGGTCACATTGTTGAGATTCTTTAATTTAGCTTATTTACTATTAATTTCAAAATCATGCCTTTAAAACTGTGATTGTACGATGCCTAGAAAAAAGTATTCACCCCTAGAAGTTGTCACAGTTTATTTTTATACAAAATTGAAGCACAATAGATTTAATTTGCCTATTTTTAACAGTGACCAACAGAAGAAGACGCCTTTTAATGTCAAAATGAAAACAGATCTGTGCGAAGTTGTCTAAATGAATTACAAATTTCTAATAATTGATCTGATGATCATTCTCTCCCTTCAAGTCAGTATTTAGCAGACGCACCTTTCTGTGTGCACGGGCTCTGCACTTCTGGACACCAAAATCTTTTTCCATTCTTCTTTGCTGAACTGCTGAAGCTCTCTGTCCGGTTGCATGGAGATTGTGAGTAGAGAGCCTTGTTTCACGTCCGACCACAAATTCTCATTTGGTTTGAGATCTGCACTCTGTCGCTCCAGGTATTCATATTGTTTTTAAGCCATTTCTGTGTAGCTTTGGCTTTACACTTGAAGTCGCTGTCTGGCTGGAAGACAGACAAATCTCCTGCAGACTACATCAGGTTTTCCTCCAGGATTTCCCCAGCATTCAGTTTTTCTCTCTCTCTGTCCTCAGAAACCTTCCAGGTGCCGTGGCAGAGAAGCATCTCCCCAGCATTATGTGATTGCTGCCATTCTTTATGGTGGGGATGGTGTGTTTTTGATCATTTGCAGTGTTTGGCTCACGTCATACATGGCATTTAATGTGATGGGCTGAAAACTCAACTTCGGTCTTCTCAACCACAGAACCTTCTTCCAGCTGACTTCAGTGTCTCACATGCGTCTTCTGATCTGAGAAGTCATTTTGCTTTGCTACTTTACCATAGAGCTGTGACTGGTGAAGCCACCCAGCATGCGGCTGTTGTCTGCACAGTCTATCCAGTCTTAGCCACTGTAGCTTGTGACTCCTTTAGAGTTCCCATTGTCCTCATGGTGGCCTCCTTCACTAGTCTTATTTACATTGATCACTCAGTTTGTGTGCTGATTTACAGCAGTGCCATACTCTTCATTTTTTAATGAGTGATTCAGTGACATGAACATTTTCTTGACTCCATCCCTGTGCTTTTCAGTCTCCTTTTTAAGGAAGTCGCCTGGAATGTTCTTTTGTCTTCATTGTGTAGGTGAGACCACCATACTGATTCACCACAAGCTTCACCTCCCAGATAAGGTCCGCTTTTACTAGCGTCGATGGAAACCCCAAGACAGGTGATCTCTCTTGAACTAATAATGGGATTTCTAAAAGCAGTTGGTTGCACCAGTGATGGTTTAGGGGTGTCATGTTTGGCAGGGTGACCATTTATGAGATTTGAAATTGTAGCTAATTTTGACCACTTTTCAGAGATTTATTTTGACTTTGACATTAAAGTCTTTTTCAGTTCAACAGTGTCAAAAAAGGGGGTTGAATGCATTTGGCATCACTGTATAAATTGTTCTTCTTGGTATTCTGCTCCCTGTGATCAAAAGAGACATCCGAGTGCATATTAGGATGTCGAGGTTACTGAGACAACGCCACACGTTTTTCTTTTAGCGTATTTTATTTAGTTGTGGGCCTCAGGAGGTGTATAAGACTCTGTGGAATTCCTAGAAGGTGTCCAGTTGGTCATCAAAAGTGCAGTTTTATCTTTTGTAAAAGACTGTGGACCCCTACTGGCTGTAACCTGGAGGTTTTTTTTTTTAATTATTCACTGACCACTTAGTGTGACTTTTTAAAATTTTACCACTAAAACTAATGCTTGTTTCAATTTTTGTTGACTGGATATGTGAGTTTCTGTACAAACATGCATAAACATTGTAAGATTAAGTACTTTCTTGTTGTTATATGTGAGCCTTTGCCCATAGCATAGCCATGTACAGTATAAGAGTAATCTGATATTAATCTCTCTATTATAATTAAAAAAAAAGGAAGAGAGATGAGACGTGACTTTCTCAGAGAGACACTTTCACGTCCCGCGAGACAAGACTTTGTGGCAAGAGATTTAACCACACCTGGGGCCACAAATTAAAGACGACGAGTAGATGACAAAGCAGAATGTTGTAAACAGGTTCAGAAATGTTGGTGCGATACACATGCAGAGCAGGCTAGAGATAATGCAAGTACGAAAATTCAAATGTGTCAAAAAAATAATACTAAAGAGTGCAAACAAATGGAAATTATTACTCTGTGAAATAACAGAACAGCGATAAGAGATAAGATATATTATTCAAATTTAAACTTTAAGTCAGAGACTTGTAGATCATCTAATCCGTGTTGCCATCATGGAAAAGCAGTGTTTCTTCTCAGTGAAGAGGCATATCCGCGAGAATTAAAAGATTTGTTGTTTGGTGAAAGTGAAATTCACATATGCAAGCGGCAGAGACGCAAAGTGGCTGGCACGTAGCGCAGGCAGGGGGTTTGGCGAAGCCCCCTAGTTTAATTAAAGATTAGCTTCCCTTCATCTTACCGAACGTGTTAATGTGTGTGATGTGTGAATATGAGGAGACACTGTGGCTAGTAGATCTTTTAGTAAGAAGTGCCTGTAAATTTGTAACGATCTTTGTAGGCACCTTGAGGACATGTTGACTGTTCTGTCAATCTTCACGTCCGTCCAGCCATCCATCATCAAACCCACCTAATGCATTTCAGAGTCACATTGCTCTCAATAGCACCATGCACAAAGCAGGGCAGCCCCGGACAGAGAGCCAGAGCTATGTGTCACCCACATGCTCACAGTCTATAATTTGGGTGGCAGTAATCATAAAGACCCCATCTTTAGGATGTAGGTGGAGAAATGGAGTCCCCAGACAGAAACCTCATACAGATACAGTTACAGGCACAATGGGCAAACAGCACACTGATAGTGACCAGGCCAGGTTGAGAACCCAGTGCTGTGGAGTTGTGAGGCAGCAGTGCTTACCATAGCTTCCCAAAGTACTAAAATCAAGAACGAGAAGTATGCCATGTTTATTATGACAGGTTGTTTAATTTGCCAAGAAATGATAAAGTAGGCACCATTTGGACACCAAATACAAGAAAGGGCCCAAAAGAGTGTGACGTTTGAAAAGATTTCACACTAGTGAGGGTGCAGTGTATGTGAGGGACAGTGACAGCAGATGGACGCTGCTTATCCACTTGTGGGAATGTGATGGCCCAAATGTTAAGGCACAAAGGGCAGTGCAGTACAGTATAAAGGAAGTGTAACTGAATTGGAGGACTGGCATATGCAGATCTTTATTACTGTTGTAAACATAAATTGATTTGAATTCCTTGGTTACATCTCTAATAAGAACGTCATAAGTTTGTGGAAACATACAAAACATAAATAATCAAATAACGCTTAGAATAAATAGGCTGATAAAAGAACACGTAGGATAGTAAAACTAAGCATAAGACCCGGCCACAGTCCCACTTCACTTTTGGATATAGTAGGAATACACAGAGTCAGGCACCTGGGACCTCCTGGCCATCCAGTGGATCAAGCAGTAGAGAGCAGTTTTATCACAATGACTGATTAATCAGATCCCATATTTGCAGCTGAGCTTTTGACAGCTTTATGGTGGTGTCAGATGTTCTGTACAACCTCTGGAGTTTCTGAAGTTTGCAGAAGATTCCCCTGCTGTTGAAATCCCAGTGTGGTTCTAGTGCCAAAGAAGCGGCACTTCAATGCACCAAAGGACTTTAGGCCATCTGCTCTTTCCTTATATATTATGAAGACCTTTGAGTGGTTGGTCCTGAAACGGCTCCAACCCCAGGTTACAGACCATCTTGATCCTCCACAGTTTTCCTCCCAGGATCAAATATTTGTGGAGGACGCGCTAGTTTATATGCTCCACAAAAAGTACTTCTACTTGGACAAAGCCAGCACCATAGTCAGGGTTGTACTTTTTGATTTATTCAAGGCTGTTGACACCATCTTGTCTCATAGACTAGGGAAGAAGCTGAGGCCCTGCATTTTGATGCCCCAACAGTCACCAGGATCATGAACTACCTGACCAGCAGATGGCAGTAAGTGCTGGGCATCAGACATTGTGGTGTGTAACGCTGGGGCTCCTCAGGTAACCATCCTGTCTCCCTTCCTGCTTACCCTCTATACAATGGACTTCCACTGATAATGGAGACCAGTAGGAGTACAGGAGGCTGGTGGAGGATTTTGTCTTGTGGTGGAGGGAGAACCACCAGCAGATCAGCATCAACAAGAGAAAAAAAGAGTTGGTGGTGGACTTCTAGAGTATTACAGAACCCCTAAGACCAGTCACCATCCAGGGGAAGCAAGTGTACGTGGTGCAAAACTACAAGTGCCTGGGGGTCCATTTGAACAGGACAACACAATGATGTTGTATAAGAATGGCCAGCTCAGACGGTACCTCCTGAGGAGACTGTGGTCTTTGAATGTGTGCAGCAAGCTGCTAGAAAAAGTGTTAAAAGTCTGTTGCAGCCAGTGTGGTGTTCTACACAGTGGTCTCATGGGGAAGCTACTTGAATTCAGGTGATGCAAAATACCTAAAGAAACTTATCAGGAAAGCCGCCTCCATCACAGGATTGACTCTGGACACACTGGAGGCTGTTTTCAGGCAGTTCAGTGTTTCCTCCAGACATCAATCACTCCTGCCCAACATCACTGGAAATAATTCAAGTCTCAATATATTAGTTATTTTTTTAGCAAGATATTTATTGAATAATATGTTTTATTCTGTTTCCTTGTATTTTGCTTTGAGACAACATCTGTGTATTTTCTATTTTTCTTTTTATTTGCTGCGGTATGCATTTGAACTTCCCCTTGGGGATTAATAAAGTAAATCGGATCTCCTCTAACTGAACTGTCACTTAACATTAATTGAGAAAGAGCGGCCCAGCATGAAGAAATTTGGTGAATCAAAACTCTAGGGGCGAATTGATTAACAGGGCTGTACTTTTAGTCACGAATCTGGAGGACAGCATAGCGGAGGTGGAATACGAGTCCTTGTGTGTGTGTGTGTGTGTGTGTGTGTGTGTGTTTGGAACGAGTGCAAGTGGGACTGGTGAATGCAAAGTGATCCAGTGGGGCAGCAAACATGTCTTGGTTTCTTTTTCCCTCTTGACCTCTCATTTATATGTGTAATAAGACTTTTTTATTTCTGTGTTCACTCTATTTGGTCCAGAAGCCAGCACCACGCAGACATGCTTCATACACTTTCCATTTATATTCAGAGGCTACATTTCTATTAGAGACTCACAACAGGAACAAACCTGAACGGGACGCCAATACATTACAAAGTATTCCTACTGCTTTATACCTAAACATTTTAGAGTTGCCGTTGAATTTAATATTCTTGTCATTGAGACATAGGACCTGAAGAAAACCCTCTTGTCCCAATTACTTTAGAAATGTAGAAACTTTAGAACGGGAGAGAGCAATTTTGGCTCTGTTAAGTAATTTAATCTCAAGTTAAACAATTATTAAACATTTGAGACTTGTTCTTCAGCTTCTGTCTGAAGATCGTCTGATTGAGATCAGTATGAGAGTAACCTCAAGGTTGGCTTAGTATGGACTTGAATGTTAAGTTAAAGCTCAGTGTGGAAAGGGCTTTCCTGTGGGGCACTGTGACTGGTAGCCTGCAGGTTGGCTTACTGATTTGGTTGATTAACTAGACAGCTGTCTGATGTTTCACTTAAACAATTACGTTTTTGCCTATTTAATGTCTGACACCTGCAGCTTAGCTCACATACAGTACATTTCTTACTGATTCAGCTGATTATCAGGAAAGCCATCTCACACATCTTTATCTATTTAATCATCCATGTCTTGCGGATGGCTGTACACAGATTGCTTCTGAATTCTGATAATTGGCTGAAAAAGCCAATAGTTGAATTATCCCATCTATTTATTATCAAACCATAGGCACTGGTATTTGGATTAAGGCAGGTACCAACCCTGAACATAGCACCAGACCACCACAATGCACACTCAATATACAGGGTGGGCCATTTATATGGATACACCTTAATAAAATGGGAATGGTTGGTGATATTAACTTCCTGTTTGTGGCACATTAGTATATGTGAGGGGGGAAACTTTTCAAGATGGGTGGTGACCATGGTGGCCATTTGGAAGTCGGCCATTTTGGATCCAACTTTTGTTTTTTCAATAGGAAGAGGGTCTCCTGATCTGACCCCCTTAGAATTTTTATCTTTGGGGTCATCTGAAGGCAACTGTCTATGCTGTGAAGATACGAGATGTGCAGCACCTGAAACTACGGATACTGGAAGCCTGCGCTAGCATTTCTCCTGCGGTGTTGCTATCAGTGTGTGAAGAGTGGGAGAAGAGGGTTGCATTGACAATCCAACACAATGGGCAGCACATTGAACACACTTTATAAGTGGTCAGAAACTTGTAAATAACTCATGAAAGAATAAAGTTACGTTAAAACCAAGCACACCATTGTTTTTCTTGTGAAATTCCCAATAAGTTTGATGTGTCACATGACCCTCTTCCTATTGAAAAAACAAAAGTTGGATCCAAAATGGCCGACTTCCAAATGGCCACCATGGTCACCACCCATTTTGAAAAGTTTCCCCCCTCACATATACTAATGTGCCACAAACAGGAAGTTAATATCACCAACCATTCCCATTTTATTAAGGTGTATCCATATAAATGGCCCACCCTGTATATTGAGTGTGCATTGTGGTGGTCTGGTGCTATGTTCAGGGTTGGTACCTGCCTTAATCCAAATACCAGTGCCTATGGTTTGATAATAAATAGATGGGATAATTCAACTATTGGCTTTTTCAGCCAATTATCAGAATTCAGAAGCAATCTGTGTACAGCCATCCGCAAGACATGGATGATTAAATAGATAAAGATGTGTGAGATGGCTTTCCTGATAATCAGCTGAATCAGTAAGAAATGTACTGTATGTGAGCTAAGCTGCAGGTGTCAGACATTAAATAGGCAAAAACGTAATTGTTTAAGTGAAACATCAGACAGCTGTCTAGTTAATCAGCCAAATCAGTAAGCCCTATAAATGGCCCACCCTGTACATACCCCCATGAAGCCAATAGAGGACCACCAATTCGGGTAACAAGCATACCTTTAGGGTATGGAAGGAAAAGCAGTTTGGTCATAAAGAGAGACCAGGGCCAGGATTCAAACGTACAACTGTGGCTTTGTGAGGCAGGAGCTCTTACCAACCCAACAATAAAAAGAATCAGTTATATAATCCTCCATTATAGGTTTGTGAAATTTATTAGATGTTTTCTACTGCAAAACTACACACTGTACAGGTACACCTCAATAAATTAGAATGTCATTGAAAAGTTCAATTCAAAAAGTGAAACTCATATATTCACAGATTCATTACACACAGAGTGACATATTTCAAGCATTTATTTCTTTTCTTTTTGTTGATTATGGCCTACTGGTAATGTAAACCAAAAATTCAGTATCTCAGAAAATTAGAATATTGTGAAAAAGTTCACTATCGTAGACTCATGGTGTCACACTCCACTCAGCTAATTAACCCAAAACACCCCAAAAGGTGTCCTGAGCCTTTAAATGGTCTCTCAGTCTGGTTCAGTAGGCCACACAATCATGGGGAAGACTACTGACTTGACAGTTGTCCAGAAGATAGTCATTGACACCCTCCACAAGGAGGGTAAGCCACAAAACAATATTGCTAAAAAAGCTGGCTGTTCACGGAGTGCTGTATCCAAGTATATTAATGGAAAGGAAAAAATATGGCAGAAAAAAAGGACACAAGCAACAGGGATAACCTTGAGAGGACTGTGAAGTACAGCCCACTGAAGTATTTGGGGGAGATTCACAAGGAGTGGACTGCGGCTGGAGTCAGTGCTTCAAGAGCCACCACACACTGACGTATCTGGGACATGAGCTACAACTGTCACAGCATTCCTTGTGTCAAGTCACTCCTGAACCAGAGGCAACGTCAGAAGTACCTTACCTGGGTGAAGGAGAAAATGGACTGGACTGTTGCTCAGTGGTTCAAAGTCCTCTTTTCAGATGAAAGTACATTTTGCATTTCATTTGGAAATCAAGGTCCCAGAGTCTGGAGGAAGAGTGGAGAGGCACAGAATCCAAGTTGCTTGAGGTCCAGCGTGAAGATTCCACAGTCAGTAATGATTTGGGGGAGCCATGTCATCTGCTGGTGTTGGTCCACTGTGTTTTATCAAGTCCAAAGTCAGCACAGCCGTCTACCAGGACATTTTAGAGCACTTCATGCTTCCCTCTGTTGACAAGCTTTATGGGGATGCTGATTTCATTTTCCAGCAGTACTTGGCACCTGCCTACACTGCCAAAAGTGCCAATACCTGGTTTAATGACCACGATATCACTGTACTTGATTGGCCAGCAAACTCTCCTGACCTAAACCCCATAGAATAGAGAATCTCTAGGGTATTGTCAAGAAGAAGATGAGACACCAGACCCAATAATGTAGACGAGGCAAAGGCTGCTATCAAAGCATCCTGGGCTTCCATAACCCCTCAGCAGTACCACCTCCATGCCACGCCGCATTGATGCAGTAATTCATGCAAAAGGAACCCCGACCAAGTATTGAGTGTGTACATGGACATACTTTTCAGTAGGCCAACAGTCCTAGATTAAAAATCCTTTTTTTTTTATTGGTCTTATTTAATATTCTAATTTTCTGACATACTGAATTTTTAGTTTTCATTACCTGTAAGCTATAATCAGCAAAATGAAAAGAAATATATCAGTCTGTGTGTAATGAATCTATATATATATATATATATATATATATATATATATATATATATACTGTGTATATATTTATATATGTATATATGAGAGTCACTTTTTGAATTGAATTACTGAAATAATTGAACTTTTCGCTGATATTCTAATTTATTGAGATGCGCCTGTGGTGTTGGAGATATTCACTTTTGTTGAGATAAACAACAATCATTGTTTTTTTGAACCAGTGCTGTAGTGGGCCAATAAGCCTATCCCTGCGGCAGCGGGTGCCAGGCTGGAGCCAAGTGTGAAGAGAGTGGTAGTCTGATTTATGGTCACTAATCACCCTAGCTGCAGATCTTTGAGAGGTAGTATGAAAACATCAGTGCCCAGAGAAAATGGACATAGCAAGAATGCAAAACTCCATCATAGGCTTGAAGAAGCCGTGCTAACCATTGCGCCACCAGGCCCCATTAGCAGATATACAGCACAGAATGCGTATGGTGGAATGTTGTTTCTGATTAGTTTCTAATGTTCTATGCTCTGTTTTACAAATGTAGGCTCATTACCAACACTGAGATGAGTTCCAGTTTAAGAAGAGTCTTTTATACACATTGTTATTTGAAACAAATTACATTCAGAATTCTACACAAAAAAGCAGTTAATAGTCAAGTAAAACAACATTGAAAAATAATGAAACACATTACGTGAAATACAGAGAAAACCATAAATTATTGCTTTTTTGCCACTACAGTACAAGACACAGATTTTTTTTAACAAAACAGTGTAACAGTAACAATATTGTTCTTTTTTTGTCGACAAGACAGTAAAGAACTGGGTGCATTTTCAAGAGCCTATTCACCTTCTGATTCGGCCATTAATGTGCAGCCTCTTCTTTACTTTCTAAGCAAATGTCTTCCACTTACCTAAGTGCTTCTTTTTGCTTTTACCAGACTGATATGAACGGGTTTACTTCGCTGGCTTACATCCAGCAAGGAGGCAGCAGTGACTTTCCTTTTTGTGGTTCATTTACAATGAGCCCCACTATCTCCACAACAGAAAGCAAGCAGATCCACGGAGTACAAAGAGCTGCATTCACAGAGCCTTGAAACGCTGAGGCGTGAGTTTCGGGTATTATGTGTTAGCATGCAGATCCTTTTGTGATTTCCTTCAAGTACATAGGCAGTGTCAGCATCTGTCAGAAGATGACACAAATTTGGGACTGTTGTTATCAGATTATATCTTGTACATTTACTTTTGAATGAATACTAAATATCAATACTAGCAAACATTTTGAAATGTGTAACGTGAGCTAAGGGGCAAAGCACGAGCATTATGGATGCCATCAGTGCAAACAAGGAATAGGAAAGGAATTTACGTTTACAGTTCTTGTAAAGTGAAATCAAACATTTTGAAATAAAATATTGCAGTTATCCGAGACGGGTACATGCTGTCAGTATACACGTTTCACATCTTTGATTAAATAACTGCATTCATTTATTTAGTCAGTTAGTTTTTGGCTGTGGTTCTAATGCTGTAACGTATAGGAGACCCCCAATAGGCAGAGCAGTTCAAGCTGAGTCACTTACTGCCTGTGTGATAACTGGTGTGTAGTAAGATGTATATAATGCTAACGTATTTTACCCACAATGCCTCTCATAAAAAGGGTAAAGTCAGTGGGTGGTTCATTCCAGTTTACTGTACTTGAGTTAAGTACGAGACGGACATTTATGAGCGTCTCCAGCTGTTCCTAACTAAAAGACAGAAAAAAGAAAACGAAACCACCAAGATTCAGCAGACTACGGACATTGACATACTGCTCAAAAAGATACAGCAGAAACAAAAATTTGTCCGATATTGTCAATGCTCCAAGATGAAAACTTTGAAAGTGGTCAAAGGACCAAGCCTCCACGATACTGCGCGTGATAAATAAAGCGCATCTGAAAATAAGGGAAGGATAGAGAGAACCTTTGTTTTCCATATCAGTGAGACGAGTCGCGATTCGTTGAGTGAGGCTCTATTGTAAGTTTGTACTTGTCACAAATGTGAGAAGGGAGATGCCCCGTTGTGATCGTTATCCCCACTGCTCCCCTGAGGGATTAAGTGAAGCACAAATACTTCTGGTGGGAAGTAATAATCCAAAATGCAGAGCCTAATATATTGTGATAGCAGCCCTAGATGGGATGAGGCCTTCCATTTCACTTTTTAACAGATACACCCTGATAAGGCTTTTCAAAGACATTTACAATGCATTTAGAACATTAAATATACATTTAAAAATATGACATTTAACAGATTGAACAAACATTTTACTCGTATGAGAAAATGCACCCAGTTTCCCCAACAGACACTAAAATGCTATACAAACGTGATAATCTGACGACGTGTTCCTTAAATCGGTGCTCTGCCTCTGAACGGTTCTCGATCTGAATGGAGCTGCAGAGCGTCAGGCTAAGTCCAACCTGCGCCATTCATCTGAACCTCTTGGACCAAGTGACTCCACTTCTGACATTCTGAAAAAGGCAATCTGCAGTTTCAGGTAGCTTTTACGAATGTAGCCAACATCCTTCACTTACACTGTGAAAGGCGTCAGGACTTAAAACAGCAGTCAAAGTGTCATGTAATTACGAATAAAAAGCACTGAGCAAATCCACAACGCTAGAGCCTGGTCTGCCAGATTTGCCTGTTTAAAAATGTTACTTGCAGTTATGTCCCCAGCCAGTATGATGCATGTTTAAAAGCTGAAAGCAACTTAAACGTTACATTACATTCTGAGCATATTCTACTTGACTCTAGGGAATCTAGTCTATTTTCTGGCAGTAAATAATAGATACACATGCAGAACCGTGTCCTTTTCTGGCTACACTTCTTACTTTACAAAGAAAATTTCCATATATACACCTTCTATTCCACAAACAATGCAAAATACAAAAGTTAAAATGTTTACTTTTATTTTCTTTATACTATTTACTCTGGCCTACTTTTATGTTAAGATCTTTCCTATCATTTTATCTGAAACACAAAAGGTAGGTAGAATGTTAAAAAAAATATATATATATACAACAAACATGGAAACCAAGTTATGAAATGACTACTAATCTGGAACAAAATGACTAGTGTTTTCTAAAAAATGGGATATTTGATATTTTCAGGGTTATTTTAGTTTTGCCATCTGCTTCTTGAAATGCGATTTGTACGTATACTTTTATTATTTGGCCTGTCATATGTACTGGATTTGTTTGTGCGCACGTATTTATAACTGGTGTTGGTAACACTTCTTTAAGGTAAAGTACATAAACACAAAAGTCTAAATACATTTGTATCTCTGTAAAAATGTACACAAAAATGTAAACACACATTGGTCACCTGTTACCGTCAAGTGCCACACATACTGCACAATACTCTCCCTGTTTTACATGTTAAACATGCATTTTACAGCTGATGTATTACGTTTTTTTGTTTTTTCTTTCATTTGTTCAAGGTATAATTACAAAACATCTAAAATGTGTATATATTTTTAGGGGGATTGCGTATGTTTATAGTGTGTGTGTGTATATGTATATACTGCATTTAATAGGCATAGAGATTTAGATTATTATATGAATTTGTTTTTCAGTTTTATGCTCCCTAGTTCCACAAATATTTGATTCTTTTGTAAAGAGCTATATATACTAAACCTCTGTGAGTAAAACAAACTCCGATCAAAACTTCTTAAGCTAATTTTTTTTTTTATAAATCACATCTATTAGGTTTTTGAAATGTAAAACAGACGTAACTTTTACACAAAGGTCCCTCTGCTCAGTCTTGAATAAGCTTTCAAGCTATGCTGCATAACAAAATACAATCAAACAAGCAAATTAAAAAACAAAAAAAAAAAAAAACAATGCGAGAAAGTGCTTCGGATGAAAACAGTATGTGGACTTGGCCTTCAAGAATGCAACAGTACCCATGAGCTCAGCTTTATAGTCTTCTGCGCTTAGAGAACCACTACTCACCCTAGTCTGGTATTTGCATTTGTCTGATTATTCATGCAACATATCTTTAATAAGATATGAAAAGAACAAAATAATGCCATTTTAATTAAATAATTCTGGTAGAGCTTCTGGGCGTCTTGTTGGAATGATCTTCTGTTTCGGTGGCTTGGCGTCCTCTTCTTCTTCAGTCTCGCTCTCACAGACATGTACCACGACACTGGGGGTTGACTCTGTCCCTGCATGAAGCTCATATTTCTCTCCTATGGAGAAGAAAACAATATAACACATTGCAAGATGATTCCCTCTTAATAAGTACAGGGTGAGTCAAAATGATGTTAACATTTGAATAGCGGAAACAATTTATTCACAAAATATATTTCATATGTGCCAGGTGATTTACAGGAATGTCTCAACCTCTTCGTCATCATGTTCAACACATGTACCATATGTGGCACATAAATTGTCCCCAAAATTGTATACAAGTATATACATAGCAGTACCGTTAGTGTTAACATAATTTTGATTCGCCCTGTATTTGTTTTAACTGAAAGAACAAGGTGTATTTAAGGTTCTCCTTCCTTCTGTAAACTCTTTGCTTGTATATTATTTAATGTGAAATAGGTAGCCCAATTACTGTTAGAACTTTTTTCTTATTACTACTAGGGGGCTTCGCTTGCCAACCCCCATGTGGGCCTTACGCACAGTCATTTCCTGATATGTCGCTTGAGACGAATCGTGCTGTGCTTTTGGATAAACACAAATATCAACTCTGTCTTTGATATCTCCCTCTTTTGAAACTATTATTGCTGACAATTCGTCACATGTTGGTTTATTATATACTAGCAAAATACCCGCACTTTGCAGAGCAGAAGTAGTGTGTTAAAGAAGTTATGAAAAAGAAAAGGAAACATTTTAAAAATAACGTAATATCCCTGACCATCTCATCTTTGTTGTCAGCCGTTGTAAAGATAACAGGTTTCATTCATTGAAGTGTTCACTGCCCAAATCGGTACTCGTGAATCTAAGATGTTTAACAGGCATTCCCGGTATTAAGTTGTGGATTTGCCTGCGAATATTTAGCGGCAGTGTGTCTATGAACTTAATTTAAACTTAAGCTTTACACCTTGCTTTCCTATTGATATGTCTACAAAGGCTTGTTCAGATTCAGAGGGTTGTTCCTTTCTTACTGCATCAATAAGCAGCTCGTCTTCCTCTTTATCTGAGACATCACACACTGAATGCACGGGTTTACCTTTCCCAGTCCTGCAAACTTTAGCGAAGTGGTTCAATTTACCATATTTTTTACTCTCTCTTCCTTTAGCTGGACATTGACTTTTTTTCCACCGTGTGGTTTGTTTCCGCAGTAGGTGAACTTATGAATATGCGTGTATGCGTCAGTTGTTTCATATTCTATTGCTGCCATCTCATTTGTGCAATGCATTTTTTGTTCAGCGCTCATTGGAGCTCTTGCTTGTTCTCTGCGTACTGCGTTCACAGTCAGTTCACGTGAGCCCCTCAGAGTACATACATCGAAGGTTCTCAGCTGTGGTTGTGCTATCTTGTGTGATCTTGCGATCTCCACGGCTTTATTTAATGTTAGCTCAGACCTGGCACTTAAGTTTCTCTCGCACTTTTGCTGAGTTTGTGCCAAACACTATTCTATCCCTGACAATCTCATCTTCGTTTGCATAAGCACAGTCCTTCACCCGCGAATATTTAACGGCAGAGTGTCTATTGGATTGCTGCTGACGGACGGCCTTATATGGGCAGGCACTCAATTACGTGGGAGGCGTGACGATGCGGGACACAACTCTGTCTCACACGACGACCGAGCTGCAGGTTATGGCCGTATATATGTACGTAATTAGGTTCCAGTTATGACCATTAACACGTAGAATTTCGAAATGAAACCTGCTTAACTTTTGTAAGTAAGCTGTAAGGAATGAGCCTGCCAAATTTCAGCCTTCTACATACTTGGGAATTTGGAGAATTAGTGATAACTCAGTCAGTCAGTGAGGGCTTTGCCTTTTATTAGAATAGATGTGAGCATGATCTTTCGGATTCTTGAATATAGACCAAGAAAACTTCTTTGTCTGTGTTTTTCAGATAAATTTTGTGTAAAGTGCGATACTTTTGGATAGATGGATCTGTATCCTTTATTGACTGTAGAATTTCTAATATATCCGATTGTTTAACCCTTTTGATTCCACATTGCATCACTTCTCCGTAATCATAAATACAAACCTGACCAAATTGTGCTTTCTTTGAAATTAAACTTGTCTTAGCTTTAATTGTTGCAGGACCACAGATTGTGATAGCATATGGTCCTGAATCGTGTAAATCTACGTTTTGAGCATTGAATGATGCGAACATGAACAGATTAATGTAGATGTGGATATTTTATGGTGGCGCAGTGGTAGCGCTGCTGCCTCGCAATTAGGAGGTCCGGGTTCGCTTCCCAGGTCCTCCCTTCGTGGAGTTTGCATGTTCTCCCCGTGTCTGCGTGGGTTTCCTCCGGGCGCTCCGGTTTCCTCCCACAATCCAAAGACATGCAGGTTAGGTGGATTGGCGATTCTAAATTGGCCCTAGTGTGTGCTTGGTGTATGGGTGTGTTTGTGTGTGTCCTGCGGTGGGTTGGCACCCTGCCCAGGATTGGTTCCTGCCTTGTGCCCTGTGTTGGCTGGGATTGGCTCCAGCAGACCCCCGTGACCCTGTATTCGGATTCAGCGGGTTAGAAAATGGATGGATGGATGGATATTTTGCCTGTAGAGTTTGTGGGTTTCACTTTCACCAAACAACAAACCTTTTAATTGTCGAGGATAGGCCTGTTCATTGGGAAGAAACACTACTTTTCCCTGATGGCGACATGAATTAGATGATCTACAAGTCTCTGACTTAAACTTTAAAGCCGAACAATATCTACATACTTCTGTCATATGACCTATGTCAATTTATTCAATCTCTTTTCGCTGTTCTGGTATTTCACCGAGTAATAATTTCTCTTTGTTAGTGCTAATGCAATGTTTACTATCAGTTTTTTGAGACTTTCCAATTTTAGTATGTTCATTATCTCTAACCTGCTCTGCATGGGTATCGCGCCAACATTTTTTAACCTGTTTATGACGTTCTATTTTGTCTTCTACTCTTTGTCTTTTATTTCCTGACCCTGCTTGGACCTGCTAGGTTTTCAGTTACACTTGGTCTGGGCTGATTATAACTTTCTTTATTTCCTGAATCTCTTGCAACAAAGTCTCATCTCGCGGGACTTGAAATTATCTCTTTGAAAATGTCTTGTCTCATCCCAGGATTTTTTGTATATAATAGAGAGATATATGCATGAACAGAGTTTTAAAATTCAAATAACAGGTGTAAATAAATGCTATCAAAGTGAGATTTGCTTTGCATTTACTGATAGATTGTCAGGGGCAACCACCAAAGCCACCAAGCATTTATGATGGAGTACAATAGTTTTGTTAATCCAGTCTGTCCTCATTCAGTACCTGGTACTATAGTGCATCACACCTACAGTGGGTTGCAAAAGTTTGGGCAACCTTGCTAATAGTCATTATTTTCCTGTATAAATCGTTGGTTGTTACGATAAAAATGTCAGTTAAATATATCATATAGGAGACACACACAGTGATATTTGAGAAGTGAAATGAAGTTTATTGGATTTACAGAAAGTGTGCAATAATTGTTCAAACAAAATCAGACCAGCACCAAAAACCTACAACATCATCTTGCAGCAGATGGAGTCACTGTGCATCGTTTAACCATTCGGCGCACTTTACACAAGGAGATGCTGTATGCGAGAGTGATGCAGAGGAAGCCTTTTCTCCGCCCACAGCACAAACAGAGCCGCTTGAGGTATGCTCAAGCACATTTGGACAAGCCAGCCTCATTTTGGAATAAGGTGCTGTGGACTGATGGAACTAAAATTGAGTTATTTGGGCATAACAAGGGGCGTTATGCATGGAGGAAAAAGAACACAGCATTCCAAGAAAAACACCTGCTACCTACAGTAAAATATGGTGGTGGTTCCATCATGCTGTGGGGCTGTGTGGCCAGTGCAGGGACTGGGAATCTTGTCAAAGTTGAGGGACGCATGGATTCCACTCAGTACCAGCAGATTCTGGAGACCAATGTCCAGGAATCAGTGACAAAGCTGAAGCTGCGCCGGGGCTGGATCTTTCAACAAGACAATGATCCGAAACACTGCTCAAAATCCACTAAGGCATTCATGCAGAGGAACAAGTACAGCGTTCTGGAATGGCCATCTCAGTCCCCAGACCTGAATATAACTGAAAATCTGTGGTGTGAGTTAAAGAGAGCTGTCCATGCTCGGAAGCCATCAAACCTGAATGAACTAGAGATGTTTTGTAAAGAGGAATGGTCCAAAATACCTTCAACCACAATCCAGACTCTCATTGGAACCTACAGGAAGTGTTTAGAAGCTGTAATTTCTGCAAAAGGCGGATCTACTAAATATTGATTTCATTTCTTTTTTGTGGTGCCCAAATTTATGCACCTGCCTGATTTTGTTTGAACAATTATTGCACACTTTCTGTAAATCCAATAAACTTCATTTAACTTCTCAAATATCACTGTGTGTGTCTCCTATATGATATATTTAACTGACATTTTTTATCGTAACAACCAACGATTTATACAGGAAAATAATAACTATTAACAAGGTTGCCCAAACTTTTGCATCCCACTGTATTCGATTATCTCCTCTTCTAGACTCCTAGTAATGGTTTGTACATTTTTAGCACAATTCTCTTTCTGAACAGTAGAGGGCATTGTTACACCAGAGGAGAACTTGAGTGCTCTTAGCAATAGCTGAAAAGAAAAAGGGCGCAACCCGTGTAAATGCCACAAGAGACTTGAGTGTTAAAGTTTGGAAATTACTGTCTTTTTAAGGCATGGGACATACTAACTACCAGCATAAACAAACAAATTCAGAGATTTTCAAAGTTGAGCCATGGGAGACATTACAATTAACAATGAGACTAAAATTAGTAACAGCTATCTGTTCATTTACTTCATTATATAATACAAGCAATGAGGAAAATTCCTTTAAAAGCATGCTTTCTATTAAACAGCAGCATAGTTCTAAACGTTGATCAGAATATGTGAAAATAAGGAGCTGGATTACCGCATTTAATGCTGGCTATCTCAGTGAATTTATTTACTTTAAATACATACCTGGCCCCAGCTTGGCAACAGCACACAGCAAATCATAATTGATGACCGGTGTTGCATCCTCAATCTGACTCCAGCCCACTGGTGGGGAGGCGGGTGGCGAGATGAGGAACTGTTTGACAGGCTGAGGAGGTGCCAAGTAAGATTTGTCCATGTCTTCACTGGTGTTCTGCACCTGATTTATGAAAATAAACACAAGGAGATCAGGGGAAAAGTCAGCACAAAAGCCTTCACCACTAAACACCTGACTGATATGCAATAGAGCACACAGTCATATGCAGGAAAAAAAATGATTAAATACAGAAGAATTGTGAGTCAGGATTTAATTAAAACATTACTGACCTAGAAAGTGGTGTTCTGTAGGCACAAAAAAGTAGTTAATATCAAGCACCAGGCTATAAAGCATTCCAAAGCAAGAGAGGAAACGGGTCCAGAATGCACACAAGTGAACCAGTGTGACTTTGTAGGCCATTGACAGCAGATGTCACACTGCCATAAGGTTCTTAATCAAACACATATTAGCCTTCTTGATAACAGATGTGAAAAAGCATGCGACAGGTGCTAGTTTTACCTGTGCAAAGTAAAGTTTGAGTTTTTTTCCATTAAACTCTGATTCATGAAGCTCTATTCTGGCTCTGGCTGCGGTTTCTGGTGTGCTGAAGTTGATTCGCACCCTTCTAAAGCTTTTGAAGAGCTGGAATGTGACATGTTCGTCATAGATTCGGAAGAGAGCCTCAAATCGTTCCTAGAGGGAATAACACAAAATTCAGAAATGAGTATCAAGCTACTTAACCTTCACTTTTGAAAAGAGTGAATGATGCATCTGAACAAGTTAAGAAAAAAAAATTCAGACCAGATGTAAAAACTACAGCTTAAATTTTTTCTACAATCTAAAGTTGATTTGGAAAGAGCAGGACTTGATCCAAAAATCTTTCAGGAAATATTCCATTGATTATGTAATCAGCTGCACCTTGTAATAAAAAATAGAAGCTAGAAAGGCAAAAGAGACAAATGCGTTTGTTTATAGACTATTCTTTCATCCAAAGGTTTTTAGAATTTTTTAGAACAATGAACTACTAATTACCACTGGCATACCTACATTAATGGCAGGCGGAGCCCTTCTTCCAAAGTGCAAGAAGTTAAGTAAGTAGTAAACTTGCCTCAATAAGGAATATGGCATTACCTGTATATATTATTATTTTTTATGTAATGATATTATATTATGAGTATTTGTTTACGTTCCTGCTTTCCTAATATTTGATGCTGATGTTGAGATATCTTGTAATACTATCTGTCATTGGGTGGTTGTACAGTATGACAAAGTAATACAGTATACAGATCTTCATTTTGTGTCATTTTTATGGCATTTTCTGGCTAACATTTTATCATCACAGTTGCTGGTGGCCTAATAAATTCTGAATACTAAAGCTTCATCCACACATAAAGCTTACTGCATCCTTTGCTGCCCTCCATGGCCATTACAACCCCTTCAGTTTTGCACTGCCCCTTTATTGCAGCACCAGTGATCTTTTCTTTATCGCATCCTCACACACATACACATTCCTACCGCCATCTCCGTCTCACAATGCTCACTTGGCCTCAGAGGTAATAACATCTGTACTCACTTTCCCCAACTCTGTCAGTCAATCCGAGCCAGGATCTCCTTATTTACTGGCGGCCATGTACATAGACCAGCGGATTTAAGCAGGTCTCAAGAGTGCTGCTCTTTAAGTGTTTGATCATCTCTCTGTCTGCCACATCCCGCTCTCATTCACTCTTTCTCAAACATCCAGATGGCTCTGAGCCTTCTGACAGCATCTCTCTTAACAGGCTTTTGTTACGTCCACCCGAATTTTCATGACAAAAACACCCCTACTGCCAATATGAACCACACATCTCTTAACGAGTGAATGATTATAAATGTATTTGTTAGACCGGTCTGGCAGATTTGCACTCCAGTGGCATCTGAATCATGGTAGTTTTAGACTGTATATGCCTAACTGAATGAAGCAAGAGATTTCAATGCAGTTTGTGTCTGCCATGCCCAGGATGTGGCACAATTTTCAGATTGCTGTGCTTGTCTTCTAACAGAAATGAATATTATTACTCACCATAAACATTTTTTACCCACAATTCTTTTTAAATTTATTATAAAATTTTCAACCACATCTGCGTTTTCATATTTTAGGGTGTTATAACATAATCTGCATTGTGCTGGTGTCTGATTCATTTATGCCTTGTGCCCAGTGACACCAGTACAGGTTATGCTCTCCTTTGGGCTGAAATTCGATCGACATACTTGAGAATGCTGTTGCATACAGATACAAAGTATTGAACCACTCTCCAGTGACCATCTAAACAGATGATCGTGCAAACCGTGGTCTTCACAAGACACAGAATTAGATGAACGAAGTCCACTGTAAGAGAATTGTGTTTCTGGGACAAAAACACCACTTACAAATAACACAGAACTGGGCAACGTCATACAGAATGCCTTCATAATTTCCTTTATTGTGTGCCAGTGTGGGTAGTACAAGGGTCACCAGGGAGTGTTATGTTCTGTATGTGTGCTGGGTGCCCTGGAAGGACAAGAGATAGGAGCACCCATATGTAGAAGAGAGAGATGCCACCTAGGCAGAAGCACATAGTGCTTTCCCAGGATGCTGAAGAGCTGGTGACCCATCTGTAGGCAGGTATATGTGTTGTTCCTATAAAAGAGAATGAAGCGAGGCAGGGAATCCGAGTAATACAGGCCACATGGTCCCAGAAGGGAATATTTGGGACTATGTTGTTGTTGTAAAAGACCAGGTGGCATGGATGCTGCCAGGGAGATCCAGACTTGTAAAGGCAACTAAAGGGCAACTAACAGTTCAGCGGTGCAAGCTGCCCGAGGGAGTTCTAGCCTTATGTTCCTGGAGTAGATACAGGGTCAACACCAACCCAAGAAATGATGAGGTGGTATATTTAAGTCTGGAGTAGAGACAGTTGGTGACAAAAGCTCAATTGATGGGAGGATGACAAGGCAGTGATTGTGTGTAGCATTATGGTGGGTAAGTGGGTGAGCTACTGTATCTTGCAGGACAAATGAGGGTAGGCCCTGAAGGACAGCCAAGTTTTGGTTTATTTATTTGTACTTTTCACTATCCCAGTTGTGATGCTTACACCTTTGGATTATTTAATGAAGGTTGTGCACATATTTTTTGCACGTTTTGCTACAATTTAAAACTATTATTTTTATATTTATATAACTTGTGGTGGGCAGGCGCCCTGCCCGGGATTTGTTCCCTGCCTTGTGCCCTGTGTTGGCTGAGATTGGCTCCAGCAGACCCCCGTGACGCTATAGTTAGGATATAGTGGGTTGGATAATGGATGGATGGATAACATTTATGCCACCATTTTATGTACTGTTTACTCCTGCATTCAGTCGCCATTTTGTACATTTTTCAAAATGTCATACAGAATGCCTTCATAATTTCCTTTGTGTGCCAGGGTGGATAGTACAAGGGTCACCAGGGAGTGTTATGTTCCGTATGTGTGCTGGGTGCCCTGGAAGGACAAGAGATAGGAGCACCCATATGTAGAAGAGAGAGATGCCACTTAGGCAGAAGCATGCAGTGCTTTCCTGGGATGCTGAAGAGCTGGTGATCCATCTGTTGGGAGGTATGTGTGTTGTTCCTATAAAAGAGAATGAACATATGATGACTATAAAGCTTTGTGGTCACAGATCACCATGTTCGTTGCATTATGATGTCATCTTCGAGCGCCTATACTTAGCAATGGTCTGAACTACCTGAACTATTATGACGTGTGCTGTTTTCCAATGAAGAGTCCTTGCAAACGTCCCTCTTCTGTATTTTTTGATTTAATGCTTACGCTTTGACTCTTTGGTTGGCTAGATCTTGTCGTTTCTGATTCTGGCATGGCTTTAGGCTTTGGTTTGTTCCTGCATCTTTGGGGCTGTCAGGCGGAGTGGTGGCTCTGAGGCTAGGGATCTGCACTGGCATTCGGAAGGTTGAAGGTTCGAATCCCATAAATGCCAAAAGGGACTCTGCTCTGTTGGGCCCTTGAGCAAGGCCCTTAATCTGCAATTGCTGAGTGCTTTGAGTAGTGAGAAAAGTGCTATATAAATGCAAAGAATTATTATTATTATTATTATTCCTCACAACTAAGCTGTGACCATTTCTTGTGGGCAGAGTACAATGCATGTAGTCATCTCTCCCTTTTATTATTTTATTTCACTTTACTGACAACCAGCTTTAAGGGGATGTGTAAAAGTGCATTGCCAAGACATTGACAGTTCTGGAAAGTGCAGTAGTGTAATACAAATGCAAAACTGAGCATCCATATTAGAAGGAACTTATCAGGAAGGGAATCAATATGCTTATAGGAGCTCTTCCATGGCAAAGTTAGGCGGCAGTATCCACAAAGCAATAATGTTCTGGGTGCATAATACTGTAAATCTCACCATCTTGTATGAGTGATAAAGAGAAAGCTACTGTTAAAAAAAACACTCACCTGAAATATTATAGAAGGCGTGTGAAAGACTGAAACAAAATAAAATTTTTTTTTTTTTTTTTGCTTATTTAGTACTACTTTTACCACAAGTAAATGCCCTATGGTGCACTGGTTAGTGCTGCTGCCACAAATCTCTAGTGCCCTGGGTTAAATTTCCAGTGCAGTTTGTGTGGTTTTCCTTATCGACTTTTGTGTTTTCTCTGGAGACTCTGATTTCCTCGTACATCCCAAAAACAAGCACAATAGGCTGACAGGTGACTCTAAATTGTTTCTCAATGAGTAAATATGCCTGCAGTGGACTGGCACTGGCTGCTAAGTTAGGCTGTGGCAGCCGGTATTGGAATAAGTGGGTTTGGAAAATGAATTATTAAGAATAATACCACATATTATCCTGAGAATATTATCCCCTACTGTGCCATGTAGCTTTGGCAACATCATCATCATCCTCCTATGGGGATGTTTCTTTATATTTGGGTGTGAAAAGTTCAGAAAATAGAAAGTAAAGTGAACACAAAAATGCACATCATGTAGCTGGACAGAAGCTGGAGTTTGACAGAAGATTAATTTTTTCTATCATTTTCACCTATAATTTTCACCAAAGCAGACACTAACAAGTAAAGACTTGAGAAAAGAATATGTTATCTTTGGGTTTTTTGTGTGTCTATATTATTTGGAGAATTTTATTCCTGTTTGCATTATAGGGCTTTTGTGTTTATTAGTGTCATAAAAGCCCAGTTGAATACAATAACATTTCTCATATAATATGATTAATGTTTATCGCCACAGTGTAATGTTACAAAGGGAAACCACTTGAAAGTCAACTGGTATTCAAGGAAGAGTGTTGAGTGAAAAAGAGCTGTAACTCTAAGGTAGTAGCAGTACGCAACCAAGCAGAGGATATTTTTTAGGATAACAGTAACAATCCTGTTTTCATTCTTGCTAAACAAAGGACTACAACAATGCAAATCATGTCTAAAAATGTAGGCGACTTTACATCCTTTGAAGCATTCAATTTAAATATTAAAACAGATTCCAACACAATTATAGTGCTAGTCTACAGACCTCCAGGGCCATATTCATTGTTCATGACTGAATTTAGCAACCTTTTATCTAATTTGGCTATAAATTATCATCACGTAGTACTGATGGGGAATTTTAATGTACACATTGATGTGGAAACTGACACATTTAGCAAATGTTTTACTTCCATCCATCCATTTTCCAACCTGTTAAATCCAAACATAGGGTCACGGGGGTCTGCTGGAGCCAATCCCAGCCAACACAGGGTGCAAGGCAGGAAACAAACCCGGGCAGGGCGCCAACCCACCGCAGATGTTTTACTTATTTGTTAAATTCAGTAGGATTTTGTCACAATGTCAAAGGTCCAACTCATAATCATAACCACACATTAGATTTAATTATAACTTAAAAAGTTGAAATTCAAAATTAAAATATTACTCCATTAAATTATTTCCGATCACTACTTAATTACATTTGATTTAGTCCTGCTCTTGTCAACGCACTCACAGATTAAAACAAAGATAGTGCAACATCTAGATTGTAACTCTGTTTCAAAATTTATAGATACTTTGAGTAAGTTGAGTGTAATTGTGGAAAACCATTTAGATCAGTTAACATCAAATGTAAACATGGAAAACAATTTAGATCAGCTAACATCACATTATAATGTGACCTTGAGAGATGCTCTGGACACAGTGGCTCCCCTTAAAACAAAAGTGATCAAAGCACATAGAAACTCTCCCTGGTTTAATGAAAACACTCGAGCTCTTAAATTAGAGTGTTGAAAACTGGAGTGCAGATGGAGAACAACAAAGCTACATGTCTTTCAAATTGCATGGACTGAGAGTGTTAAAAAATTTAAAAAAGCTCTCTTTAAAGCTCGCTCAGAATACTATTCTACAATAATAGATAGCAATAATAAAAATCCTCGGTACTGTTTAGAACAGTGGCTAAATTAACAAATGGAATTTCAGATCTACAGTGCAAAATACCAACAGATATTAGCAGTACAGACTTTATGAACTTCTTCAATGAGAAAATTAAAATATAAGATCCCAGATCTCAGCATCACAGTACAAACCAAATACTAGCTTAGCAGACCCTGTCTCACATTGCATTCAGCACTTTAATAATTTTAATCCTGTAACTGAGCAGGAAGTCTTAACTTTAATTTCTAAAATGAAGCCCACTACTTGTTCCCTAGATCCAGTGCCAACAAAACTAGTAAAAAGTGCAATGGATGTTCTTGCAGCCTATTCTAACCATTATCAATAGTTCATTATTGCATGGCACAGTACCTGATGCACTAAAAGTGTCAGTCATTAAACCATTACTTAAAAAGTCAGACCTAGACCCACACATACTAAATAATTATAGGCCTATTTCAAATTTACCCTTTCTCTCTAAAATACTAGAAAAGTAGTCGCCAATCAGCTTCAGTCACACCTTACGCATTACAATTTATTTGAGAAATTCCAGTCTGGTTTCCGCACTAGTCATAGTACAGAAAGGCACTAACACGGGTTGTAAATGACATTCTGATATCCTCTGATGAAGGAAACTCCACTGTAATTATGTTGTTAGACTTAAGTGCAGCATTTGACACCATTGACCATTCTATTTTACTGCACAGGCTAGAAAATGATGTTGGGCTTACAGGCACTGTGCTCACTTGGTTTAGTTCTTATTTATCAAATCGATTCCAGTATGTACAGAAATGTGCTGACAGTACTCCATCATTATACACAGAAGTTCGAATATGGTGTCCCACAGGGCTCAGTACTGGTACCTTTACTGTTCTCAATTTACATGCTATCATTAGGAAATATAATGTTAATTTTCACTCATATGCAGATGACACCCAGTTATACCTTTCATTTAAATCAAATGAAGTTTCTCCGATGTTGTCTTTAATTAGTTGTGTTAGTGAATTAAAGGAGTGGATGGATGAGAACTACTTGTCTTTAAATACAGATAAAACAGAGATGTTAATTGTTGGAGGGAATGACGCTGATCACAACAATATTTTGTCATCATTTAACTCAGTTGGAATCCCATAAATTTCACTGAATCAGCCCGAAATCTAGGAGTTATCTTTGACTCTAGCATGTCATTTAAAGCATATTACAAAGTGTCCAAATCATGTTTCTTCCATCTTAAAAATGTTGGGAAATTAAGGCACTTTCTAAATAAACAGGATTCTGAGAAATGAATTCACGCATTTATTTCTAGTAGGATTGACTACTGCAATGCGGTGTTCACTGGATGTTCAAACTAAAATGATGCTGCAAGAATTATTACAAGAACAAGAAAATACAAACACATCACTCCAGTTCTTAAATCTTTACACCGGCCTCCCAGTTAAGTTTAGGGCAGATTTCAAAATCCTCCTTTTAACATATAAAGCATTAAATGGCCAAGGTCCGCTTACTTGTCTGAACTTATCATGACTTACAAACCAGAGCACATTAAGATCTCAAGATGCCGGTCTGCTTATGATTCCAAGGATTAATAAAATAACAGTGGGAGGTCGAGCTTTTAGTTACAGGGCCCCTAAACTGTGGAATGGTCTGCCTGCTACAATAAGAGATGCCCCTTCGGTCTCAGCTTTTAAATCCCAGCTGAAGACTCACTAGTTCAGTTTAGCATATCCTGACTAGAGCTGCTGATTAACTGTAAAGACTGCTTCTCTGCTGTTAGTCATTAGCACTAAAACATAAGTAACATGATAGTTATAATTTGATACTAACCCTCACCTATTCTGTTTCTCTTCATGGTACTCAAATGTGGCACTTGGTGCCACAGCCCACCTGCCAAGTTGTTTGCCTGCCTAAGGTAAAGTCATCCCTGATGGAGGATCACAGGAATCATTGGAAAGAGGGGTCTTTTCATCGGATTAGCGCTATTTCAGCTGTGGAATGGCCAAATCGGGGAGGTAGCTTGATGGATGAGGTCTCCAGGACACTAAACAAATCCAAATCATATTATGTGATATCATGTACTGTTAAATTCTACTCTGTATTTCTAAAATTTTTTATTTTTATACTGTACTGAGGATTTGTTCTGTTCTGTGTATTGTACTGTATTGTATTGACCCCCTTCTTTTTGACACCCACTGCACGCCCAACCTACCTGGAAAGGGGTCTCTCTTTGAACTGCCTTTCCCAAGGTTTCTTCCATTTTTTTTCCCTACAAGGGTTTTTTTGGATGTTTTTCTTGTCTTCTTAGAGAGTCAAGGCTGGGGTACTGTCAAGAGTCAGGGCCTGTCAAAGTCCATTGCGGCACTTCTTGTTAAATTAAACCACATAGGAAGAGTAAGTTAGGATCCCAAAAATTCTAGGAGTCATTGGCAGATTCATTTTCTCAAGCACCCCCACTTTTTTGGTATTACTTCTTACAGAACTCTTCAGTTAGAGAAGACAAAGCCAGACTTGGCCACAAAAGCTTTTGATTAAGGAATTTCTATTAGGGAGAATTTCTAGGCTAACCCAAGGGGCTAAAAGCTTAAATATTTTAAGGATGATTATGTAATTTAACTGGGGTGACCACCACTTCATTCCAAAGCATATTCAATTAAGAGATTAAGTACTGCACTTGAAGAAACAAAATATTCTGTGGAAGTTGAAAAGAAAACAACAAATGTAAATAATTAATGGGCTTTGGATTCTATTCAGAACAACGTGACACCAAGAGAACTTCCAAGACTAATCAGGAAATGGCCAAATGTCAAGTTGAGCAGCCATCTGCCAAGCATTACACCGCTACTGTGTCACTGGAAAAGGGACAACATGTTACGTTATACTGCTTTGCATGCTGATTTTTTTTTTTAACAACTTTGACAAAGATATATTTCCATTAGGTAAAATAATCTTTTTTTGGAATGCCAAAGTTGTAACTTTTGAAGACTGAAACAGCACAACAGTGTTGTGGTTCTTCTGGTAGTATGACACCCTGTTTACCAGTTATGATTGCATCAAGGAGACAGCAATGCCTTGTACATTCATCCATTATACTTGGAGTGAGGATAACCTCAGCTTCATGTGTGGGAGCGAGTCAAGAGACAAGAAAGGACAGCTGCTGGGAAACAGAAGGGCTTGGATTCCAGTGTAGTGCATTTTCCTTTGAAAAAAAGACAGTAAAGCTACATGATGATACATTCTGATGTGTCTTTGTGTAGAAAATGTGCAGCTGGTCACAGTTTAATAAGCACACTGTGCTTCTCCACTGTGAGAGCTTTTAATATATAATTGATTTTCCATGGGTGCTGCAGGTTACCTGCATTAAAAAGCTGGATGAATAAGTGTGAACAGGGCTTTGGGGAGCAGTATTCTTGGTATTCCCTCTAAACCTTTAAAAACCCCGTAACGACTCTCTTTTTAATGAGTTTTGCTTTTCCAGATTTTAAAATTCTATTCAAATATTAGCATCAATTTTGCAAAGCTGTATGCTAAATGAAACTTGGCTGTTTTGCTCATCACGACTTACTAGAATTAAATCCTTTGTTGTTGGGCTGGCCAGAATATTGTTAAAATAACCTTTAGGAAGTACAGCCATTTTCTGGCATTTATTTGACTGCCTTGCACAAAATGTTCTAACAGATGGATCAACAGTGTGTTAGTATTTCTGTTGCAATGCAATGCAGTGTCTCTCTCCAACATCCATTGGTGCAATTATTTAAGAACTTTTTAAAGTACATGCTTTTTATTAAGCTCGATAAATAACATGGGGAGAAATGTGTTTTTTAGAAGAGGCTCATTAAATCAATACACAGATAAATAAAAATAGGTATACAGACACACAAAGGTCCAGAAGAATGGAAAAGGAAGAAAGTTAAAAAGAAAGAAACACTTCTGACTTTATAGGTACAGTCCCAGTGAGGCATTATGCAGGCATATTGCTGTTGGTATAAAGGAGCCCTATTTGCGTTTATTGACACACTTTTGGTGGATAATTTGTTGGATGAAAGTCCTCAGTGTTAGTGTGTCAGAGAGAGGGTGTGCAGCATTGTTCATAATGCCTATCAGTTTTGTTTTAATTCTCTCCTTCACTATTACTTCCAGGAATTCCAGAGTGTGTCCCATAACTAATCCTGCTTTTTTTAATTAGCTTGTTGATTCGGTGAGCTTCTCTTGAAGTGATGTTACCGGCCCAGCACAACACAGCGCAGAAAATCACACGGGCAATCACAGAGTTATAGAACATGTGAAGGATATCATTAACCACATTAAAAGAGTGTAGCCTCTTAAGAATAAAACAGTCTGCTCTGCCCTTTCTTATGTAGTTCCTCTGTGTTATGAGACCAGTGCAGGCTGTCATTGATATGGACCCTCAAGTACTTACTTACTAGGGCAGGGGTGGGTAGATTCAGTCCTGGAAGGCCGCAGTGGCTGCAGGTTTTTGCTCCAACCCAGTTGCTTAATCAGAAGCATTGGTCTTGCTTGTTAAGATTTCAAACCCTTATGGCTTATTTTAGTCTTAAACAGCTGTGGTCTTGGTTTTTAATTGCTCCTAATTAGCAATAAGATGCAAATGACAAAAGAAACTAGCATTTCTCCATTTAGCTTGTTACCATTTACACCTGTGTGTATTTCTTGTGCACTATTGGGTTTAATTAAATACTTGGAAGGAAAGTGAAAAGAAAAAAGTGAAGCAATGAGAATAACTCATCTGTTTTAGACTTCAAATCATTTGGATGATATCCTTAGAATGGAAAAAAATCTAGGATATGAGAATGACCTGACATAGCAGAGTTAAAGCACTAAAGAGCCCTGAAATTAAATAATTGGCAAGAATTGTTTTTTAATTAAGTAACTGGGTTGGAACAAAAACCTGCAACCACTGCGGCCCTCCAGGACTGACTTTGCCCACCCATGTACTAGGGGGTCACTACCTCTATATCCACTCCCTAAGTAGTGACCACCAGACAGAGAGGTTCTGGCACAGTGAAAGTCAATAACCAGTTCCTTGGTTTTGCTGATGTTTAGTTGAAGACTATATATATATATATATATATATATATATATATATATATATATATATATATATATATATATATATATATATATATATATATACTGTATATATATATATATAAAATTGAGAGAGAGAGAGAATTCTTTTAGTAAATCACAAAAAAAGTACAAAAGGCATGTCTCAAATGCACTCTGTATGATGAATAAAGATTAACCTCTAGCTGTAAAAAAGGATACCAGATTTAGAAGGGCAGTAAACTTTATCCGTCTTCAATAAATTGTATTTTTTCTAATTTCACATAACCATTTTTAATGTAGAGTTGGCACTGGGAATTTTTATTAATTAAAATTGGATTTCAAGCTATTATTATTGGCAGTTACATTAGGATGATCACTAAAAATGGATACTTTATCAAGGATTATAAAATAATGTCTGTTGATATTCCAGTCGTCTTTGGCACTAATCTTTGGCAGATTTTCAATAAAAGGTGAAGCCAAAACAAGTGGTCAAGGGAGGGAGGAACCTGGAAGGCCTTTTTACATGTGTTGTTTATAAAGAATTATAAGGTACAGTATACCATTTTTAATTCTGTTATTCCATGTCCAACGAAGATTGATGAAGAATGTATTCTTTAAAAAATGGATTTCTAGCTCATTATCTGTAGCTGTTGTTGTAAGGTCTTCTTCTCAATGTTGTTTTACAAAATCTAATGGTAAGCTGCTTTGTAGATGCTGTTCTTTTCTAAATAACTCTTTAGTCTTGAAGCTGCTATTTTTTATATGCCTTTTGTGTTGATCTGCCATTGATTAATGTAATTAACGAAATTGAGAATGAAGCCCTACACAGTGTCCATAAGGTTGATAAAGTTCTTTTTAAAAGTAAGATAAGTTATGGTCAACAAAATAGTGAAACGGCTAATCAGTATTTGTCACATGGTTGTGCAAATGATGTGGAAGGATCCAATACAGTGGGGAGAAGTGCATTTGACAGTAATACATCTGTGTCAAAGAGTCTGTTTTTATTGATCCCAGATTCATATGAGCTTTCAACCTGTTGATAATGTCAGGTAATGCACAACATTTAAAGATGAAGAGATATGAAGCCCCCTTTCCATTGCAGCTTGTTGCTGGAACACACATACAGTGTAATAACTAGTACACCACGCCTGCTCGTCAAGTCAAGATATAGATGTTAACATTATAAGCTGAAACTACAAGTTTTACACTGCGTCAAAACAGATGAATATTCATTTTGCTATGAGAAAAACATTATCAGTTGCTGTCCATTGATGTAAAGCATGAAAGCTACAGTATCTGTGTCAGGACATTGGTATCTCTAAAATTGAACTGACAGTTCTTCGACAGGGGGAAGGCAGTCTGTGCCATTTTCAATGGTTTCTACTGAAATCACTTAGACAATGCCACATAGAATGGCATTGTGTAAAAATAAACAGAGCCAGAGACAGTTGGTGTGTGCATGTGTGTGTCTTAAAGAGAAAATGAGAGAGATGCCCGTTTCCACAAAGTGAATGGTAGGAAATTAATTACTTGCATCTTTAAATAAATGCCCATTTCCAGCCAGCCTGCCATAAACAGTCCTCAGGTGCTGTTTATCTCTTTTATCATAAAAGTAAAATGGCAATTATGCTATCTTGCATTATACCAATCTAATCTATTCATTTTCCGTTTTTACCACAGAATACTGAAAACCCTTTAATGGAGTAGTTATGCACAATCAAACCTTATAATATCAAATCCAGATTGCTTGCTAGTTACACAGTGTTCATTGCTGCATATTGTTAACGTTGCTTAATGTTTAAACACCTTCACTTGCAGAATTCATCTTAACATCTTAAACTCATCAACAGGAAGGTTCATCTGTTGCACAGAGTTTGGTTCCACTGGCAATAAATAAATTATGGAAAAGAGGAAAAAGGTTCAACACCAAGACAGCAAGTCTATGAAAACAACCTAGTTTTGCTTCACTTGTATGGTGCCATGTAGCATTCAGTCAACACAGTCAAGTAATACATTAAAAAGTTTTACTCAAATGAAACATATTCACTATACTCTGTTGCCTACCGGAAAAATAGTGTTTCTATGTTTTATTCACCTAAGTCAGGGTCCTCAATCCCAGTCCTGGAGAGCCGCAGTGGCTGCAGGTTTTTGTTCTGACCTGGTTGCTTAATTAGAAAGCAATTCTTGCCAATAAAGCACTAACAAGCTATGAAATTAAATTAACTCTGCTATGTCAGGTCATTCTCATATCCTAGATTTTCTTTCCCTTTCTATCATGCAAATGATTTGAAGGCTAAAATGGACGAGTAATTCTCAGTCCTTCACTTTTTTCTCTTCATTTTTCTTCCAAGTATTTAATTAAACCCAATAGTGCAGCTAAATACACACAGGTATAAATGTAAATAAGCTAAATGGAGAAATGCTGCTCTCTCTTATCATTTGCATGTTATTGATAATAAGGAGTAATTAAAATAGCTGTTTAAGACAAAATTGAGCAATAAGGGCTCAAAATCACTAAAGTGAAGCAGAAGTGTTACTTTAGCAATAAGTGCTTTTTATTAAGCAACTGGGTTGAAGCAAAAACCTGCAGCCACTGCGGCTCTCCAGGACCGTGATTGAGGACCCCTGACCTAAGTTATAATAAGCTTTGTATTTACGGTAAAAGACACTATATAAAATAAATATATGGTTTATTGAGATGCTTTAATACAGTGTCAAACCAAAAGCTACAAAATATTGGATGGATTTTTAAAGTTAAATGTGTTCAAACTTCAAGGAAGCCAACAAAAATCAGTCCAATTCCCCTAAGTGTAATTTTGTCTTTTACCATGGCTATACTTGGTAAAATGGCCCATTTTGAGCCCACAAGAGTGTGTCATTATTGGTTTCTCAAATGAGGCGCCAGTGTCCCTCACAGATCAAAGGGCCCAGGTTTAACTCCAAGCTCATTCAATACCTGTGTGTAGCACACACATTAAATATGCACATGGCTCCTCTATGAAAATTCTAGATTCCATCCCACATTCCAAAGATCTGTCTGTTACGTACGGGTGACTTTAAACTCAACCAGCACATCTAGTACCCAACTTAAAACTGGCTCCTGACATGCATCAGAATGGATTCCAGCTTTGAGCAGCCTATTACTGGAAAAGGTCAATTCACAAAATGAATGAATGGATGGATTTTTTTTTTTTCCAAAAGAATTCATGCGCTGTACACCATTCAGCTCACTTAAATAGCTGATGACATTTTACAACTTGATAGTGGCTCTTTACTTATTTATATGTCCATGTAGGCCTTCCTGAGAAGAGGATGAAGTTACAGACGTGCAAAACACCTGCCTCATCTACCCAAGTCACATCATACTGCGCGCTTCATACAACTAAACACCAATTCTTTTAGTCCTCTTAGGGCTCCAAAAAATTATTTTAGCAAGGCATCCCAGATAGGAATTCACAAAAATCTCAGATCCAATTTAGATAAAAAATGCTTTTTGCCTACTGGCACCGATTATGGAGACTAATTCTAATTTGTCTAATCTAAAGTTTTTAATGGCTACAGTTGTCCTTTTAATTTAGATATTGCCATCAGTTACTTCATGACTAATAAAAAAAACAGGTGTAGATATTTAGGGATAAAATAATTCTTATTAAAACTATTCACTCTGTCAGAAACATGACATAAATAGAACAGCAATTAAAAGATGATTGTCCTCATTGCACAAGTCTGTCCTCGGTTTCATGACAATTAATGACCCGGGTTAAAGAAGATGCCAACCAACACTACAGTTAACCGGACATCATAGATTTAGGAACTGTAAAATAAAACAGCCATACTGAAATAGTTTTATATCATATAGACTGTTGAAGTCATAACATTCTTCTCCTTATTATTATTATTACTGTGTTTTTAATAAGATCATATTCCACTACAACAGCTTACATATATTTTGTAGAACTGGTTCACAGGCAGGTCAAATAACTTCTTAGACCAGATTTATACTTCACACAACGCATTCTCCAGGGGACACTTCTGCTACGCAAGCGTTGTACTGTTTATACTTGCGCACGTAAATCTGGAGGAATCCAGCAGGTGGCAGTGCGAGATATTATCACGGTGAGAACAGGTTCAGCTTTGCTGTGTTGTGAATTGCCTGGAACACCCATTAAATTTCGATGACACCTTACCGCAGTATCTGTGAAAAGGATGTTTAATGATTAGATCCATCAGTCCAGGGAGGTGTCCATTCCAGCTAGCATTGGGCACGAGGCTGAAACAATCCCTGGATGAGGCATCAGCTCATCGCAAGGTGAATACAAGCACTCACCTACACTAGCGTCATTTTAGTGTCACCAAATCTGCTTATCTTTGGAAGGAAACCGGAGCACACCGAGGAAACCCAGCAGGAAAACATGGCAGAGAACACCAGCGATGTGACTCCCTGCAAGACAGCAGTGCTACCGCTCTGCTACTGTGTCACCCCGTGAGTGTAATTATTAACAGTATTCATTATTTAAATGAAATTAACAATTTACTGTAAAATGTAACACACATACTTTAATGCGTTTCATCATGAAAGTGACATCAAGTATAAATCTAAGGATTCTAAATGTGCAGAGAGTTGGAATACCATACATTTAATGTGTTCTGTGTGGCGATCTATTGCTGTTTGCTGCTGCTGTCAGGTCAGGAGGAAGCCCTAAAAAAAAGACTGCACAACAGATGGTATGCGAGACTTTTAAAATGAATCGTGTCATTACGATCGGGAATATGCAACGCTTGAATATAAAAGCACCACGAATACATTTGTATGTCGGCATTTTGCTTCACCACATCAAACCATTCATCAAACATTGAAGCGCACACATCGATCCCGTAGGATCTGCAGAGAGCCTTTCTGTCACATGTAGATAGTAAACAGAGACTCTTGCGTCACATTCCAGCTTTTAGCACACTCGCCCGACTTTTGCTGGTACTGCAACTCGTGCACACATCGTGTTAATTTCTGAGGACCTGCTCAGAGGACGTGTCAAATGAACGCTGGGAACGCGTGGCAGCCATGATGCGTGCGCATACGTATTCTGAGCGTGAAGTATAAACAAGCCCTTAGGGTTACACAGTCTGCCAGAGCTGGGGACTCTCTGGTTGAAAGGCCAATGCCCTGGGCACTATTCCACTCTGCCTACAATATACAAACCACATACAGAAATGGCTAGGCAATCAGGTACTTAATAGTACGAAACATATCTAGAAATTAGGAGCCACAAAATTAATTTAACGTTTGTGTGGATTTAAAAAAATTATTGGCACCTATGATTAACATGAACAAAAAAGTCACATAAAATTAACAGTACGGATAATAAGACATATTTTATTTCTATAAAAGTGGCAGAGCTAAACAGCATTTATTCTGCTTCATTTACCTAAAAAAAAAAATTGACTTTTTTCCGCAAACAATATTTGCAAATGTCACTCAATTAAATTCATGGCTGTGGGGAGCTGCAGCATATCCTTGTAGCACTGTGCATGTGACACGAGTCCGCTGCAGAGCCTGGTTAGGCACATAATCACACTCACTCATGCCCATCAGTTTAAAATATCCACCATTTACATCTTTGACTAATTGAGAGGAGGACAGGACTACCCTTACAAAAATACACAAAAGTACAGAGAGACTCTGCAAACTCCACTCAGACCACAAGAGGGCATGAGGTTCAAATCCCAGCTTCTGGATCTAGGAGGCAGCAGAGCCGAACTACTGTGACATCCCATCTCCACAATGTATATATCAAAAGTAGTCGTTTACCACACATTTCTTTTTGTTTTAAGAAAATGAAAAACATTAAATCTGCAGTATGCGTCTCTTTTATTTACATAGAACTTTGCCAGAAGGAACACTTTATGGATCTCCTGTTGTATCAACATAATATATTTTTGATAAATCTTCCGGTGATCAGCATATAAATGTATGACAGATTTCAAGCTGTCATGTAAATAAGTGTAAGCAAATCACACATTTACATTTATATGTTGTAAACTTTAAAAGATACTGATTTAATTTGAAAATCATCATCATTTTCATTCTCTTTGCCCTGATGTGGACCCACTGAGCTACTAGATACAGAAATAGAAACCTTTCGATCGATCCTATTATGGCACAACACCTTCTTTCAAAACCAAGAATTCAGAAGCACATCAGTTATTATTATTACTATTGTTCCCCTTTATCACCCCAGTCCCAAAGGTATCACGTCCTGGTGAGCTGAATGACTTCAGGCCTTTCGCCCTGACGTCACATGTGATGAAGACCATGGAGCGACTGCTGCTTCACCACCTGAGGCCACAGGTCCGCCATGCCCTCGACCAGCTGCAGTTTGCATACCAGGAGAATGTGGAAGCAGAGGATGCCATCATCTACATAATACACTGATCCCTCTCCCACTTGGACAGAGGCAGTGGTGCAGTAAGAATTATGTTTCTAGACTTTTCTAGCGCCTTCAACACCATCCAACCTCTGCTCCTTAGGGACAAGCTGACAGAGATGGGAGTAGACTCACACCTGGTGGCATGGATCATGGACTATCTTACAGACAGACCTCAATATGTGCGTCTCAGGAACTGCAGGTCTGACATTGTGGTCAGCAGCACAGGAGCGCCGCAGGGGACTGTACTTTCTCCGGTCCTGTTCAGCCTATATACATCAGACTTCCAATACAACTCGGAGTCCTGCCACGCGCAAAAGTTCGCTGATGACACTGCTATCGTGGGCTGCATCAGGAGCGGGCAGTAGGAGGAGTATAGGACCATAATCAAGGACTTTGTTAAATGGTGCGACTAAAACTGCTTACAACTGAACACCAGCAAAACCAAGGAGCTGGTGGTGGATTTTGGGAGGCCCAGGCCCCTCATGGACCCTGTGATCATCAGAGGTGACTGTGTGCAGAGGGTGCAGACCTTTAAATATCTGGGAGTGCAGCTGGATGACAAATTGGACTGGACTGCCAATACTGATGCTCTGTGCAAGAGAGGACAGAGCCGACTATACTTCCTTAGAAGACTGGCGTCCTTCAACATTTGCAATAAGATCAGACGGTTGTGGCGAGCGCTCTCTTCTATGCTGTGGTGGCAGCATAAAGAAGAAGGACGCCTCACACCTGGACAAACTGGTGAGGAAGGCAGGCTCCGTTGCAAACACGGAGCTGGACAGTTTGACATCCGTGGCAGAGCGACGGGCCCTGAGCAGGCTTCTGTCAATCATAGAGAATCCACTGCATCCACTGAACAGGATCATCTCCAGACAGAGGAGCAGCTTCAGCGTCAGACTGTTGTCACCGTCCTGCTAAACGGACAGACTAAGGAGATCGTTCCTCCCCCACACTATGCAACTCTTCAGTTCCACCCGGGGGGGTAAACGTTAACATTATATTAGTTATTGTCTGTTTTACCTGCATTTTTATCACTCTTTAATTTAATATTGTTTATTTTTATCAGTATGCTGCTGCTGGAGTATGTGAATTTCCCCTTGGGATTAATAAAGTATCTATCTATCTATGGTTGACACCTTCATCAAAGGAAATTTACAGGTTTAGAATACAGTAAAATTGTATCTATGCGTTTTTTTTTTTTACTTTTTTTTATTACATGTATGTTAAGTGACCTGCTCAGGAGGCAGATATTGACCTGTCATCCCCAGAGCTCACGATCTAATGTCTAATGCATTATGCTACACCACCTGTTGTATTTGCAATAAATATAGCAGTATTTACTGACATGTAGAGAATTAACAGACTGTCTGTGGAGGAATTACATTACGCCTCCCGGGAGGGGAAAAGTCAAAAGTTATGAGAAATATGTGTGCAATAAACAGATTAATACACCTACTGTTCTCCTAACATTCAGATGTCAGTATGCTTCAATGTTGACAGAATTCTGATTTGAAGATAGCAATAGAATAAAAAAGAAAAGAAACATGTTGGATGCTATAGTGACTAGCACTTGAAGTGCATTGTTCCAAATTCTTTATAAATTGTCAATACCAGCACCTCAGAGCACATCTGTAAACGACTTCTACTGTGTAAACGTGAGAGAGAGATCTTACGCCAGACTGGTGCTCATTTGGTCAAGACCTCACTTCACATCACTTGTGACTGTTTCATTTAGTTTTACAGCATTTGTTCAACAATTAAAATGAAACTGCAGTACACACCTTTTTCTTTTCATATATTAGAATTGCTTTTGCTTTTTGTTAATCTTCATTAAACTCGACTCTTTATCTCTCTTATTTATTTTGTACTGTTAACATACTAGCTGAAATACCCAGCGTTGCCCAGGAGGAAAATAAAGTTTTTTATTGTTTGATAATAACATAATTAAAAAAAAAAAAACTTTAAAATAAAAATAAATTAACAAACAATAAACCTGGGTTTGCTTCCGAGGTCCTCCCTGCGTGGAGTTTGCATGTTCTCCCCGTGTCTGCATGTGTTTTCTGCGGTGGGCTGGCACCCTGCCTGGTGTTTGTTTCCTGCCTTACGCCCAGTGTTGGCTGGGATTGGCTCCAGCAGACCCTAGTGACCCTGTAGTTAGGACATAACGGGTTGGATAATGGATGGATAAAGACTCACTAATGTGTTTGTCTTGTGGTGTTGTATGTATATTATCATCCAGTTGACGCTTCAACCGGCCAACTGTATTTAATTTGAAAAGCAACAGGGGTGCAGTGGTGGTCAAACATAAAGAATGTTGGTAGTCACGTTCAGTTCGCCCTCGTGTTTTTTTTAAATTGTTTGAGAAAAACATAATTAAAAAAACACAACGTTAAAAATAAAAATAAATTAAGAAACAAAGACTCACTAATGTCCTTGTCTTGTGGCCTTGTATGTATGTTATCATCTAGTTGACGCTTGGAACTGGCCAACTCTATTTAAATTGAAAAGCAACAGGGGCGCGCGGTGGTGCTCAAAAATAAAGAATGCTGGCAGTCACCTGGTATACACTGTGTAAACGGGATCCTAGAAAGTACTGAAATCGTCAGAACTGTTCTGGGCATCTCTCTGCTAGAAGTATTCATGTTGCCGAAGTGCTCTCATCGTTTGTGCATTAGCTGTTTTTCTTAGAAGGTTTTCTTTTGCCGGTGTACTGGGCTTGCTTGCGCATCCTCAGAGCTGGAGCCCTCACCCCGACTCTACGTCTCACTTCTGGGCTGGACAGACACACACACTTCCACGTGTAGAACTCTATTTAATTTCAAAAGCAACATAAAGAATGCTGGCAACACCTCCAGTTTACCCTCTGGTGGTCGTTCCAAGTGTCAACTGGATGATAACATGCATACAAGACCACAAGATCACCCCCCACCCTAACCAGAAGGGGGTGGGTTATGGCTGATTTCACCCTACAGTATTTTTACTTGACCAATGAGGAACATGTGTGCCAAGTTTCATGAAAATCGCTCCAGCCGTTCAGACATGATGCTGGAACATACATACACACATTGACTTTTATATATATAGATTTCCATTCACATCTGTGTTAACTGATTGTATTGCTTACTCAATGTCTGGGTAACACAGTAATAGTATTTTTAGCACTACAGCTACAAGGATCTAGGTTCAGTTCTAGTGTCATCTGCATTCTCCCCATGTCCATGTAGATTTTCTCTAGGTACGGTGACATACAGTTAGGTCCATAAATATTTGGACAGCGACAATTTCTTTCTAATTTTGGTCCTGTAAATTACCACAATGAATTTTAAATGAAACAACTCAGATGCAGTTGAAGTGCAGCTTTTCAGCTTTAATTCAGTGTGTTGAACAAAACGATTGCATAAAAATGTGAGGCAACTGAAGCATTTTTTAACACAATCCCTTTATTTCAGGGGCTCAAAAGTAATTGGACAAATTAAATAACTGGAAATAAAATGTTCATTTCTAATACTTGGTTGAAAACCCTTTGCTGGCAATGGCAGCCTGAAGTCTTGAACTCATGGACATCACCAGATGCTGGGTTTCCTTCGGCTTTCAGTTGCTGTTTGCTTGTTGGCCTTTCTGTCCAAAGTTTAGTCTTCAACAAGTGAAATGCACGCTCAATTGGGTTAAGATCAGGTGACTGACTTGGCCATTCAAGATTTTTCCACTTCTTTGCTTTAATAAACTCCTGGGTTGCTTTGGCTGTATGTTTTGGGTCATTGTCCATCTGTATCATGAAATGCCGCCCAATCAATTTGACTGTAATTAGCTGGATTTGAGCAGACAGTATGTCTCTGAACACCTCAGAGTTCACTCGGCTGCTTCTGTGCTGTGTCACATCATCAATAAACGCTAGTGTCCCAGTGCCATTGGCAGCCATGCACGCCCACGCCATCACACTGCCTGACTGCACCGTGTTTTACAGATGATGTGGTATGCTTTGGATAATGAGCTGTTCCACGCCTTCTCCATACTTTTTTCTTGCCATCATTCTGGTAGAGGTTGATCTTGGTTTCATCTGTCCAAAGAATGTTTTTCCAGAACCGTGCTGGCTTTTGTAGATGTTCTTTAGCAAAGTCCAATCTAGCCTTTCTATTCTTGAGGCTTATGAGTGGCTTGCACCTTGCAGTACACCCTCTGTATTTACTTTCATGCAGTCTTCTCTTTATGGTAGACTTGGACATCGATACGCCTACCCACTGGAGAGTGTTGTTCACTTGGTTGGCTGTTGTGAAGGGGTTTCTCTTCACCATGGAAATGATTCTGCAATCATCCACCACTGTCTTCTGTGGACTTCCGTCCAGGTCTTTTTGCGTTGCTGAGTTCACCAGTGCTTGCTTTCTTTCTCAGGATGTACCAAACTGTAGATTTTGCCACTCGTAATATTGTAGCAATTTCTCGGATGGGTTTTTTCTGTTTTCGCAGCTTAAGGATGGCTTCTTTCACCTGCATGGAGAGCTCCTTTGACCGCATGTTGTCTGTTTACAGCAAAACCTTTCACATGCAAACACCACACCTCAAAACAACTCCAGGCCTTTTATCTGCTTAATTGATAAGACGTAACGACAGACTTGCCCACATCTGCCCATGAAAGAGCCTTTGAGTCAATTGTCCAATTACTTCTGAGCCCCTGAAATGAAGGGATTGTGTTTAAAAATGCTTTAGTTGCCTCACATTTTTATGCAATCATTTTGTTCAGCCCACTGAATTAAAGCTGAAAGTCTGCACTTCAACTGCATCTGAGTTGTTTCATTTAAAATTCATTGTGGTAATGTACAGAACCAAAATTAGAAAAAAGTTGTCTCTGTCCAAATATTTATGGACCTAACTGTATGCTGTCATTTAAAAAGGTGCACATATTACAATAGTGGCTGATACTAAAATGGCTTGGAGTGGATGTGTGCGCATTAATGTGACATGTGATGGATTAACATCCTGTTGAAATCTGGTTACTAAATGATGTGGCGTCATTTCTAACCTGCACCTTGGGTTTGTCAACATACACTACATACTCGCATGCTTGGTTAGTTCATAATATGTTTATTTTAAAAATGTATTCCTTTTTTATCAGATTACACTGTAAAGTAACCTGCTATAGTATCCTCTGTTAAGTGCGCTGTATAGAATTAGGACCAAAATAAGGTTTGGGAATCAAGGTGTAGAACATCATGGAATCTTTTGTGTGGCTTTTATGTTTGTACTAGTAGGAGTACCCGGCGTTGCCCAGGAATCTACAACCGGTGAATTTCCCAAATGAAAGAAACAGAACATAGAAATAGAACAAACAGTTTTCTGATTGACATTTTATTGTAAGTTCATCCACTCTGGATTCTGTCTGCTGTGGCGTTTAAAATGCCCCTGAAATAGACTTTCTTGTGGCATCTGAAGTGGACCTGCCAATTCTGCGTCTTTTTTTCGTGGCATGGGCCAAAAGCCGGACAATTATAATGTGTTACATGGTATTACGTACGGAATAAGCACCACAGTGAGATGAATTTATGTTATTTACAAAATGTCAGAAAGCAAACAAATAGCAGCAGTCAGTAAGAAAGTGCAACACTGAAATCGTAGTATGAGTCAGAAAGCGAGCAAATAGCACCACAAATACGGAAAGCCAGTGAGAAAGAGTAACACTGAAACCATACTGGGAAAAATGGCGGGGAGGGGTGCTCTGTTTGTAAGGAGCATCTGTGCTGAACCGTGATGCCATCTAACGGACATTGGCGATGGTAACTACAGAGAGAAGTGACATACAACCGGTGCTGCATTTCGGGAAAATGGTGGGGGAAGGATGTTGTCTTTTTAAGGCGAGTCTCCGTTCAAACGTGCTTGCATATAACGAATGTTGGCGAATGAAAGACAGCAATATCAGTGTGTGTGGGAGGTTGACGTGCGGAAACGCGGATGTGTCAGCCGGTCACGCGCACTGGGTCGTTGACGTTTTATATCCATACGCCAGATCCCTTTCACCCGATCAAAGCAGTCAGCCTTGCAACACTTGCGCCATCTCTTGGCAATTTAAAGAAACATGGGTAAAGAGCGACGCACAGAGGCCAAAGCTGTCGCTAGATGGCGCCGCGGTGAACGTCTGTTGCAACATGCGGCCATCTTGTCGATGATAAGTATGGGGACGTGTGCCGAACTTTGTGTTGGTGAAAAGGTGCCCTGTGGTTCACCAGGAACGTTTTTCCCAACCAAACATACCCCATGACCTTCTCCTTGTCACAAAGCAGCCCCATCCCCAGTTTGGTGTCGATCAGATGCCCGGTGCAGATTTGTATGGTGGACAAACAAACATACATACACACATACATAGACTCTGTTTTATATATTAGATAGATTAGTTTGCTTTCAAAGTTTTAATGGTTTGATGTAGCAGTGTACGCATGCATATATCTAGCATGGAAGTGAAGTCTACCTCTTATTAGCTCATGCATATGGTGACTAACCCTGGTTGGAAGGCAGATCCATCATAGCACAAGATGTCAAATCTGAAATTTGTCACATTTAATGTTCATTATCATATTGTTCATTATTTGTTTAAAGTAGCATCCTTGGCACTGTGGTCAGTTCGGCTGCCTAATGGATTCCATATCCTGGATTTAAATCTCCACCCACTCACTTTCTTTGTGGAGTTTATATGTTCTCCTCATGCATGTATTGGCACATTGCTCAGGGTTGCTGCTAACTTCGGATCCAGGAAAATTGATAGATGCATTATTTGTTTTTCTGGTTTAATTTGTCACTTAACATATATAATGTAATTATTCACTCTGTTTAGTCACACTTTTAGTTATCTTTCTGGACATAGGAAAATGCCCACTTAATTGATTGGGAACAAGATAAAAAACATTGGCAAGAGCAGTAGCATTTTCCATGATAAAAACAGTATCCCTAAAGCACTTGAGACTATTGCATGATTTTTACAGAAAAAACATATTTATGCAGAGGGAACAGTGGCGGGTTAAATGAGGTCACACAGAGAGTCAGCGGAGAAATCTGAACCCAAGCCCCTTGTGGTCTCAAATCCCAAATCTTTAGTCATGCTGCACTGACCGCATGCTCTGCTGGCATCAGCTGCTAAGGTAATTAGTTTAATGTAGTTGTGGTCCAGTGTGCTGTTTCATTAAAAAAAAATGCTCACAAGGAAAAAAAATGTTGAACACCACAAACTACTATAGTGACTTTACAAAAGCAAGCATATACTGGAATACGAATAATACAATTATAAAAACCCACCAGATTTCTTACATAAGTGTCCCCCAGGGCCCTTCTTCCAGCCCTGTTTCAGTTGCCCTTCTAGCCTGCTGTTAATCATGAGAATGACCTACCACCTTCGATGATAGCTTTGTAACCCAAGCTGAACAAAACAGCCAAGCAAAATTTTAATTTAAGAACATAACTTTGCATTATAGTTTTGTAGGACTGCTGCCTCAAATATCCAGTGACTTATGTGCAGTTTGCACACTCTTTGTGTGAAGTTTGTAAATTCTCCCTTGGACCAAAGAAGTGTGTGTTGCATTTGCATCCCACCCAAAGAGGTGCCTGCTTTGTGTACAGAATCTTATAATGGAAAATGCCGATTTAAAAAATGCTTTCCATATGGCATGTGAGGGATGACATGTTGGGACCGGCGTCCCAGACAAAATTGATTTGGGATCCTGCCTGGCTGGGACACCAGTATCATGGAAGGACAGTGGAAGGCAATATATTCAGGTAATTGTCTCCCCCCACACACTAGGTGGTAGCATCCCTGGGCTACAGTACCCCTGTGGATACAGTGAGGCATCATGGGAATCGTAGTTCTTTGGAACCCATGGGAGCAGCCAGGGGTACTGAAGGGACTAGAGAGCTCTAGTTTGTGGGACTTCAAACGTACCCAGAAGTACTTCCGAGCCACAGTTTCGGGACACTGGAAGTACTTCAGGGTCTGCAATAAAAGTGGCCACATTGCCTTGTCCAAGTGAGTCAGAGCTGGGAGAGGAGACAGACAACAGTTGCCTTGAAGGAGTAGCAATGCGGCATTGAGAAGAATAATTATAATTGTCAAGTGAAGGTATTACTTTGAAATAATCCTTTTCTTTTGAACTTGGGGCTTATGTATGTATTCGTGTTTGGGGGTTGGTGCTCGGTGGTGCCCCCTGCTGATCACAGGTGTTACAGAATTCATCAATTACAGAAATATGAAAGGATTTGAAAGACTGGTCATCAATATATTGAAGAGGAGTTTCATCACTTTGCTATATTAATAGCCAGAATGCACTTTGGCTACAAACAGCCATGGAAAAAAACTGGACAGTTCTAACTCCGCTTGTGAACACTTCAAGGGAAAAAAAATATGATCTTGTTTGCCAGACTTAATTGTAGATAACCAGCAAACGTCATAACTTCAGTGCTGTTTAAATGATGCCTAACAGAAAACAAAAAAAAAAAAAACCTTGAGCGATCTGTGATGTCAAACTGGGATGATAGAAAGTTTGGGCTGTCGACTTGTAAACAAGATTTATATAAACATTTAGTTTGTCACCCACTGCTTTATTTAAAGCAACACAATCCTCACCAGAAATTGAGTTTTCCTATGTGAATCAGTGGTGTTAAGTTTTCCAGTGATTTGTTTCCCCACGTCTCTTGTCTGTTTCTCTCTCTCTCTCTCTGGCATGTTTCCTAATGGTTCAAAGTCGGCTTTGAAGGATTCCGTGTTCCATTATGAGAATACACAAAGAGACCACATCCCTCTGGACGAGAGGAAAGTCAGAGACTTTCTTGTTCAAGTTGCAAAATCCCCAGGCAGGAAAGGGAATGGAAACTTTAATTTAGCCCCATAGGTATCAATCACCATGCTTACAATCTCTGCCGAGCAGGCAAAATTACAGAAGGTTATGTAAGGTTTACAGACTACATTTTTGCAAATAATCATAGGATTAATTTGTGACTCATGAAACAGACACACAATTTTGAGTTTCATCATTTCCATGAGGAAGAATAGCCAGGATTGCACCTACTAGACAAATATACTTACTATGCTACACTAATTTAACTCTGAAATCTTTCAAGGAACTTTATACTGCAGTTGTTTTTACTTTTGAGGCTTTAGCAGGAAAAGGAAATGGATATTGATTTTGACAAATCACAAGCACCAAAACAAAAATGTGCAAGATTGCACGCGCACGCCTTTGTAAAGTGCCATTCCGTGTTTGAGAACTCTCTTTTTTGTTATGTTTCCTGTAGATAAGGTCAAATCTGTATGAACCATTTCAGTTTGTCTCTTTAGCGAGAGCCTCGGGGTCGTGGTGCTGTCACTCCTCTTGCATGTGTTGACGACATAGTTAACAGGTCTGGGTAATGGCAATTCCAATCAGAGAAACAAGGGATATTATTTAAACAATCTCCTCTGGGATAATTACTAGGACTCACCACCCTAGTTTCCCCCACATACAGTGTGTTTAATTTGTTTTAATAGAGGATGTACAGTAATTGTTTGGATGCTTTGGAGATTTATATTTTGAAGTAAAAATTGCTAAGCAGCCTTCTAGCTTTTCAGACAAACTAAACTGACCAAAAACACTTAGAGAAAGAAAGAAGACTTATAAAGTATATCCATAGGTCGGCATTGTTAAATGAACTGTAAGATCTACATGCATTTCAGTAAATAATGATATAAAGTTATAGGCATGTTCACATTTATTACTGTACATCTTTCTAGTGCTTTACTTTATTTAACCATACAGGACTTTTATGTTTTTCACATTACTTCAATTTCTTTGCACATGCACATTAGGATAATTGCGGTCTCTAAATTGGTCTGATGCACATGAGTGTGAATGTGTGCCTTGTGATACGCTTTGTGTTCAGTCCAGTGTTGATTTCTGCCTTTCGCTTGTCACTATCTGAATGGACCTGGGCTTCTTATTAACCTGTAGTGGATTTAGTACTCCTAGAAAAAGGATGGACTCATTTTCAGATGAATTGAACTGCCTATTAGGCATAGCCTGGCCAATATGATCACCTGAGTACCATGTGCCACAGTAATTTTGAGGAGTTAGCTTGTTTTTAAAATAGAAATTTGTAATTTTCTTGGAGAAAGATACAGCTATAGAGGTGAGGATTGAAACTGTCCACAACTTCTAGAACACAGCCATGTAGTTGGCTATTTCCTTCAGTCTAACATAAATAGGAACGACTGCTTAGCTTGCATGATTACATAAGCCTCCTCTCTGATGAAGAATGAACTACTCCCTGGGAGCATTACCCAGGCAAGAAGAATAGACACTGTACTGGTGTTGTAGGCTCTGACCGGGCAATCCCAAAACTCTACACACATTTTTCTTTAGTCATTCCAACAAAGACTTGTTTGTGGGTTTCAGATCACTTTCTCTCTGTATGACCCAGATGCGCCTCAGCTTTAGCTCAGTGATTGATGGCCTTACATTTTCCTAAGAAATCCTCTGACACAGAATACGCAGAATGTATAGTTTTAATAATGATGGAAAATCCTACCGGTTCTACTGCACAAAATAAAACTAAACCATAATGCTGCAGTGCTTGACTGGTGGGGTGCGAATCTTACTTCACAATGCAGGTTCAGGCAGTGCCTAGACATAATCTGACCCTACACAGGGATGGCTGTCCTCTCTGCATCCCTTCTTTATTGAACACCATATCTTTGATGCCTCTGCATGCATTCTGCTTTATGTAAAATAACACTGTATCTATATCATTTGAAAATCGGAATAGTGAGTATTCCCCTAATAGCTCATGTAGAGAAAAGCCAAACAAAATGACACCTTTTCTTGGCTAACTAAAAAGATTAGAATATGCAAGCTTTCAAGGCAACTCAGGCCCCTTCTTCAGAAGAATCTTTTTAGTTAGTTAATCTTTTTTTAGTTAGTTAATCTTTTTTTTAGTTAGTTAATCTTTTTCGTTAGCCAATAAAAGGTGTCATTTTGCTTGGCTTTTCTCTACATTCATAATGGCTAACACGGTACAACACCCTAGTACTACCTAATAGCTCATAGTATTTTCATTTTCTTCAGTCAATGTTTCTTCACTATATATCATTTAATTGATAAGAATTCAATTAATTGATTAATTGGTTAAAAGTAAATACATTAGTCTGTTAGTCTGAAGGTGAACAACAAATCATACATTTTGAATATGTGCCTGTCTTTTACAAACCAATTTAATGTATCACCGTGTGTATATTTTTGTGGCATTCCTTGACTATCCCATAGGATATTTCAAAGTCTAAAATCTAAAAGTATAAACAAATGACCAAATTAAGCAAAGAGTTTCACTAAAAGAAAAGATGCACGCTCAGTCTGTGCTTGAGCACTGGTTATTTGTTTGGAAACATATTATGCTATTCCTATGTTACAATATTTATTCTAACATAACCATACCATCTGTCTATCCATCCATTTTTGAATCTGCTTCTTCCATTGCAGAGATGACATCAACCATAAACAGGATCGAGTATACATTTGGAATCATGCCAGTGAACTTAGTACATCTTTGGGATGATCCAAACAAAAGTAAATTAGTTGGACATAACGCCATGGAGGTAAGGACAGACATTTCCAGAGTGATCAAGCCTAGAAGCAAACTCGGGCCCCAAGATGTGTAAAACACTAGGACTACCATACTGGTTAGTGTGTCCCTTCCTACGCCAAAAAGGTTAGTTCAGTTTAGTTCTATTTATAACGTTCACCTTCAGGTATAATAAGCTCTGTGTGTTAAACACCAAGTGCAAATGCAGTATAAACCTGTTTAAGTAATATATTACAAAATGATGTATATCTAAAACACGAAATACAATGTTGAAGCATTGAATAAAAATACATATATGCACAGGTTTCTTTTAAAATATTGATAATGATTTCTCAAAGTCTCAACAGATTGCTTTAATTCTAGGTTGATCTGTTCTAATGTAATGGATCAGGATATAGGTATTTAGAGGTTTATTTATGTAGGCTTTGCTGCAGCATATAAGTGATATTTAAAAATGCACTTCATGTACATTCACGCTTTATTAAGACCAAAACTGAACTACACTGCTTCTTACTTACTTATTTTACAGCATTGGTCCTGGAAAGCTGACTCAGACAATCAAGGAATGCTCTTCTATCTGAGGGAGAAAACCGCAATCTTTTATGAAACAAACTCACATGAGCATTGTTTCTAAGGATGCACAAAATCAACTGGACTAAAAATAAAGGAATACATTTTAGATTGGTTTTCATAAAATTTGAAAAGCATCTTCTTGTCATACTGTCATGCCTGTCTGTCTGCATTAAAGGGCTTGGCTCCCATTGGACTCATTCTGTTGAAATTTAATACGTTCACTCTCCAAGGAAATTTGTCAAGAACATTTCATTTTTGTTGACCAGAGCACTATGATTACATTTTTGAAATTGGACAAACTTTAACAAAGAAACAATTCCATGCAACCTCATTTACTGATTATTTACTTTTTCGGTTTACCTTGAGAGGGGTAACTGCAGCTTGTATATTTTGGATATTTTCTACTTTTGCTTGTCCAATAGCTGGCAAAACATATTCACAATATGAGTTATTAAAATGCCAGAAAAGTTGCATGCACAGCAGGGAGCAGGCTTTCACATTATTGGCCTTTGTGAACCTTTTCCAAAAACACCTAATTTCCCCTGTTGTTCCAGGTATGTTAAATGATCTTCATAACCACTGCATAAAAATGCAAGCCAAGAAAACAAGTCACTTCAATTATCTAGAAATAAAAGGAAGAAGAAAAGAACCCCTAAGCATGGGTCTGTGAGCTGTTACGTGTGCAATGAATAAACATGTACAAAGGGTTTACTTTACGGTGAAAACAACTTAGTGGCTAATGTATCACCAGATTATAATGATTTAGTATTTCTATGACATTATACAGTAAGTTATTGGCAAAGCGCCACAATGACTTTCTATCAATCGTGACATGTTGTAGCCAACAATTTTATTTGGAGACTTTAAAATAGATTTTAAACTTTCTATCAGACACTTCTTAAAAAACTTTTTATGCTTAAGAAATATAAACTACAGTTAGCCTTAAACCCTCCACAACCAACCACTAACAATAGTACAAAAAATATTTTTGTACTACTACAAATGCAATCTGGTGTCTCGGAGAGCTATTACAGTTACAACAAGTCTATTTGGCTCATTTTTAACTACAAGATATTGTAAAATGTTATTAAAGTGTATTATGTACTGAAGTAATACATTTAATTATATTCTGTTATCACTATTTTTTTGGATATACCTGATTATTATTTCAGTGCGTACATTGTTGCTCACTTGTTCTTTCTAATAACTCAAACAGATTTCATAGATTGTTGATGTGCATAGTTTTGAAAGCTCACAGATCACATTCCCAGCAATGTATTGTATGCTTAGTTTCTACTATACCCAACTACACTTTACAGGCAGTAATTGACGGTAGTTGAAAAAGCATTATTGCAATTTTTATCCAGCCTTAGATTAATTTTAAAATGAAATTTTTAAAACATAAGAAATGTAACAAATTAGTCCATCAAGCTCTTTAGTTTAGCTGATACAGTAGCTAAGCGGTTACAATATTTCATCCCAACACTTCCTAAAGGTTGTCAGGGTTTCTGTTTCACCTCAATATCTCAGCTGTTTGTTGCAGATTCCTAAAACTCTTTGTGTTCTTCCTGGTTTCAGTCCTAAATGCACTTCTAATTAATTGCCACTGGTGTCCTTGGGTATGTAATGCAGGCTTTATCAAAGCCTTTGAGAATTTAAAGACCTGGGGCATCAGGCATAATGGCGTGCATAGAATTCACACTATAACATGGCGTACGGACAAAAGTGGAAATGTGCGTATGCACAAAAAAAAATCCAGATGCATAAATCTGTGCATATGCCAGATCAGACCTGGTCAGTGTGAAAAGTAACGCACATGCACGCGCCTGCTATCCCACCCCGTCTCCTCCCACAATTACACTTCTTTGAATATGCAACTCAATATAAATAGCCCTTAAGCTCAGCATTCTGTGAAAAGACAATTGCAAAAGCACAGGGGAAAATAAAAATATTTCAGCGAATACCAAGTGGAGGCAAGGAAAAACATACTATTTGTTGGTTTAAACAGTGATATAAACAACAAAAGGAAGTTGATCGAGTGACATAGCATGTCAGAGAAACTTGAAAGCACAAGTTCACAAGAAGTCACATATCAAAGTCGCCGTGAAAAGGCGAGTTGTAGCCCATCGTCTGAGCGTCATATGGAAGCTTATTATGGTACAGAGAAAAGAAAAAAGGAAAAAAAAAAATACGGACACAGTGGGGAAAAAAAGCTTGAAATATCAACTTAGTCACATAGTTTTTGTCATTAAAGTAGACAAGTAAACTTCATCTTAAAATCATTTGATTTACTAGTTTCTCAAATACCATCGTAACTAAAGTAGCATGTTAAATGCTATGTTTTGTGTGTGTTCTTCTATGTGTGTGAATCACTACATGTTTCTTAAACGGGCTTTCTTTTTCTCCAACAGGACACAGAATTCATTACATTTGTGATATTACAGCTCTATGAATAATTTAAATACTGAGATGTATACTTAATATCATTTTCATGATTATAGGAATTAAAGCATGTTTTAAACATGGGAACACAGTGGCGCAGTGATGGTGACGAGCTGGCGCCCACCGTCCAGAGATTGTTCCTGCCTCCCACAAGATGCTTGGTGTGCCGTGCATGACCTTCAATGAAATAATTTATTGCAGCAGTACTGTCTCTCTCAAACATACTAACCCCCAATTCCTGTCCTTTCTTTTGTGTCTCCAAGTACCCAATCGCCACACAATTAGCTCTGTAATAGATGTCAAGCCATCTGTAAGCTTAGATCGCCGATTGTTCAAAACTTTTAAGGAACATTGAAATATCCTCATAATACATGTTTAATTATTCTATCCATCTATACATCCAGTGTTGCGGCAGTCCCAGCAAGAATACAGCGCTAGCACTGCAACACTGTGTCCTTCCATATTTATTATTATTAACAATGTAGATCATTTAAATGATGTTGAAATTTTGTCTGTATAATGTAATAAACATATTTTGCTGCATTTCATCTTAAAAATGATATCGTTATCATATGTAAATATGCGCTTTATAAAGTGGCAATATTATAACTGTATCGCAAGTTTACAGTGAGGCAATTGTACTTATAAGTACAAAGTGTTCTACAAGGAGCACTTGATGGACTGATTGAGTGCATTTATAGTTCTTGGGATTAAACTGTTTCTGAAACACGAGGTCAGTACAGCAAAGGCTCTGAAGCGTTTGTCGTGTGTGCATATCTGAGGCAGGGTGTGCTTGATGCTGTATCCCGATAATTCTCTTTCCGATCAGCTGCTGTAGAGCTGTGATTTCACATTCAGATACAGTGGGATAAATACTCTGAGTGGTGCATTGAGAGGAACAATGCTAAAGCAGCTATGGTATCTGGAATAGTGTGGCCATTCTGTGGACCATTATATTGTTACAGGTTAATTACAATCAGATGCCTTAAGCTAATAAACAATATGCGATTAATTGCAGTTTATTTGATAAAGCCGCGTCAGGATGTGGATCTAAAAAAGAAAGGCAAACCACACTGGAACAAAAGCACCGCTTTGATGCTGGGTGCTGCTAGTTTGCAAAACTGAGTGGAGAACTTGCCTAGACCAGGGATTGAGCTGGCGTGAAACTGTGCGTGGCTTTATGCCAAGTTCAGATTTTATACATCGCGATCTGAGCATGAAAACGGGCGTATGCAACATTTGTGTGCATAAGCACTGTTTATATATGAGGCTCCTGGATTAGGGCCCCACAGAGTTTCCTCTGTTCAAGACTACACAGATTAAATCCACTGAGTCTTGCGGAGTAGAGTATGTCCATAAATATATTGCAGTCCACTGCACCTCTTCACTGTCACACAATACTCCAGATACGGTCTCACTACTACATTATATAGTCTTGAATATCAATTTATATTCAACAGTTTTAAGATATAGCCTTATTTGCCTTTTTAATAACTTCTGTGCATTGCTCAGATGAGTAAAATGATGCGTCAACATCCATCCATCCATTATCCAACCCACTATATCCTAACTACAGGGTCATGGGGGTCCGCTGGAGCCAATCCCAGCCAACACAGAGTGCAAAGCAGGAAACAAACCCTGGGCAGGACGCCAGCCCACCGCAGGGCGCGCGCACACACACACACACACCAAGCACACACCAGGGACAATTTAGAGACAATTTAGAATTGCCAATGCACCTAACCTACATGTCTTTGGACTGTGGGAGGAAACCCACGCAGACACGGGGAGAACATGCAAACTCCACAAAGGGAGGACCCGGGAAGAGAACATGGGTTCTCTCTCATGGGTTCTCTCTAACTGCGAGGAAGCAGCGCTACCTAATGCTCCACTGTGCCGCCCCTATGTGTCAACATAAACTCTTAACTCCTTTACAGAGGTTGCTTCCTTTTGGACAGTTTTTCCATCTTGTAAAAAGTAACAAGTAACAGTTGAGCAATATTTAAGAAATCCCATCTCATAACTTAAATGAAGCCATGAAACCACAGGACACAAAATATTACTTTCCCACAGTTGGAAAAACTAACTACCGTATATTCCTGGAAACAGCAGAAGCCTAATTAGGGCCATGTGCTCTGTGAATTACAGCGGGGCTTCACTGGTATCTCTGAGAGCTACTGCACCTATCACATGTTTATTTGGCTAATTTTTAACGCCAAGATATTGTGAAATGTTATTAAAAAAGTGTATTATGTACTCTACTGATACATTAAATTATATTCTATTATACTGTTGTTTTGGATGTACCCAATTGTTATTTCAGTGCGTACATTGTTGTTTACTTCTGCTTTCTAAGAACTCAAACAGGATTCATATATTGTTGATGTGCATAGCTTTGAAAGCTCACAGATCGGTTTTTCAGCAATATGCTGTATGCATGTTTCCTACTACAGTATACCTAAATGCAATTTGATGTTAAAACCTAATAAATTTTATTTATATAGTGCCTTTCCCATGCTCAAGACGCTTGTAAAACCTAAATAGATTGTGATAGACAGAAAGAAATAATTAGAAATGCCATTTAGTAAAATATAGGTGAGAAGAAAGTGAAAACAATCGATAATCCATCACATTCACACATGAACTTTAATGACTATACATACAGTAAATATTAGTAACAATAAAGTGAAGAAACAATGACATACATAATGCTTCTTAAGTTTTAACCTTTGCAGTATATCACAGCAAAATATTGGAAGGTTATTAGAGAGGACGATTGTATGTATAGAGAATGAACTGTGGCAATTATGGACTTCATTTTGTACTATATTTGTGTCATAACCCATTCTTCGTTTCTGGTGTCTGTTCAAGAATTAAAAAAATAAGGTGCATTGGCAATATAAAGAACAGCAGCTCACTACCCTGATACGGTCAGTTATTTTCTAACCTGATTAGTCATGAACAGGGCTGTGGGCCTCTGCTGGAGCCTATCCCAGCTAGCATAGGGTGCAAGGCAGGAACAAACCCAAGACAGGGTGTCAAGCCATCGCTGGGCAAACACACACATCTGCCCTACCCACACACTAGGGCCAATTTAGGATTGACAGTTCATCTCACCTGCATGTCTTTAGACTGTGGGAGGAAACCCATATAGACATGGGAGAACATGCCAGCTCCACGCAGGGAGGACCCAGGATGTGAACCCTGGTCTCCTTACTGCGACGCAGCAGCGCCACCACTGCGCTCTACTTACACAGAACATTATGAGGAATCTGAGACTAAGCAACACATGATATATAAAAGGCCTTTCATCTATCTGTACATTCAGTTCCCTTGTATAAGTGATAGAATAAGAAAAAGAACACTTCTATTATCTAACCTCCACCACCTGCTTCCACGGATGCTCCTATCTGATTTAAATTTTTGTATTTTAGTTTCGTTTATAAATGTGTGTTTTATCTATTGTTTGGTGTCCTTGAGTGTTTAGAAAGGTGCCTATGAATAAATAAAATGTATTATTATTATTATTGCTACTATACAGTACAGCTGGTCCTTAGAACCCATACAAAAAAAAAATCTCACAGTCACTTTTAAAGTTTGTGCATCACTCTGCTTCACTTCTAGAAATACTAATTGGTGCTAAAGGGGATCCCTGTATTTACTGTATGTCTTTCCTGGAACTGCTTTGGGGTGGTCTCCCCTGTCCCCCTGAGAGTAGAACCTAAAGTGTGCTCACGTCCCTGGTATCACAGAGGGCTGTCTCCAGCAACATTCCACTTTGTTTTACCTGCTTGTTCAGCCTTCCCCCGGTACTCCTTTTAAGGCCTTTAAAAGGTGGTTTACCCTCCGGAGCACATCTGACTGTAATTAACCTTGATTGCCATTGTGCCTTTAGCACAGAGCCATTAACCAACTAATTAAGTTTATTTTAAACAGTGCAGCAGACAGTTTTAATGGTAGCTATGCTACCTGGCAACGGCCACCAGTTGAGGTCAGTGATCTTATAAAAGACTTGTCATCACTATGTGGACACACTTCTAACTAGACTTCCCTTTGCTGAAAGAGACAAGACACTACAAAAACTTCCAAAACAGTGTGTCCAGTGCTACAATACATCAGAGAAAAACACAGATACTTGGAAGTCCATGTGTTATCCTAAAAAGTATCAGAAGAGATGTAAGGGCATGTCAAGTCCTACAGAAAGTACACCATAATAGCTGTACATGTCTACGTGCCAGCATAAACATGCATTTGTTTCCTTAAAGGAATGCTCCACCCAAAAATCATACCCTATCTAGTCTGTAGGGATGGCCAGAAAAAACTTTTCACCTCATATGCGCATGCAGAATGAGACAAAAATTTTTATGATATAATAGAACCCAGTGGTGACTAATGCTGTACAGCTGCAAACGATGTGAAAAAACATCCAGTGCAATTGTCACGTTGCTTGTGTCACATAATTCACATGTCTGTTATCCAGTTGTATGCTCAAAACATGCAAAATGCATGCATTATTTGTTAAAATATTATTAATAGTCCCCCCCCCCCAAAAAAAAAAAAACTAGGAATGGCAGTCCCATAATACTGTACTTTTGTGTTAAAGATCTGTCTCTCTTCCTCATTCATTGGTCCTATCTTCAATTCAAAAGCATAATATTTTGGGAATGCCTTACCTGTTTATGTTTTACTCTGGTTTTTCCAGATGCAACTATTAATAATATTTTAGCAAAAAATGCATGCTTGATCATGCGATGGAATAATGGACATGTAAATTATGCAACACGAGTAGTGATAACGAAAGCATTTTTTTTCTTTTTACCATGGACATTTGTCACATCTTTTGCTATTGTACAGCATTGGTCACCATTAGGTTCTATTATAAAATAAACGTTTGTCTCTTGTATTACATGAAATCATGAGAATTAAACATTTTTCTTGACTATCACTACAAACTACATAGTGACATATACAGACATGTAAAAAAAATATGTTTAGGTGAAACATCCCATTATTGCTACCATCAGCTAATGTCTGAAGCCTTGAGTATGAAGACGGTGACAATCGCTCTCAATCAGTTCCACATCCATTACACCAGTGGCTTATATCCTTCTTCTTAAATTTGTGTCAGTGCTATCAACATTATACTTAAGTGCAAAGTAATGTTAATCATGTCTACCTTTTTCCTCTAACCTATATTACATACACATGTATTGTAATTTTGTGTATTCTCTGCTCTGAATTAAAAATGAAAAATCTTGTATCCATCCTGCCATATTTTATGCTAAGATTCTTACCAGGTCCATAGTATTATTGTATGCAGTACCCAACCTGGTCATCAATTCTCTGTCTGTGTCTTACTGTGTGTATTTTAGACACTAAAAGTAGGGAGCCGTGTGATCGTTCACCATGGATGGAGATGCAATAGTGAAGCTGTGTTGGCCAATCACTTTTACCTCTCCTTTTTCATGCACTCCCTCCTGACACTCCACTGCAAACACGGCTATGCTCTCCGGTCACTCTTTCCTTCCCAGCTGCATTTTGAGTTGTGTTTTTTATCGAGTCTCCATTTCAACAACGTGCTTCTGGTTAAATTACCTAATGGTAACTAACATCCGATGAAAACATGGAACTCTATTGAAAGAACCTCCAGTATCATAACACTGGCAGCTGTGTTTAAGGCCTTACTCACAAAATTCTCCATGCAGAGATTTGTGTTTTTACGCATGTTAATGCCTGGGTGTTTTCTGCCTTTTTCCCCATTGTTGCACATAGGTTCATGTGCTTTCATGACCTAGTCAGCATGTATCTGCCTGTTGTTTGGGATAAAAATGAAGTTCTTTTAAATAAAGCTACTACAATGCCTGTTTTGCCAATGAGGATGGCAATCATAGCAATTACATTCCTGAAGATCCATAGGAGATACAGGCATTAACATTAATTTTCCATGGTTGGATTATGAAAGCCTACTACTTTGCTCACACATTCACGTTAATGCATTTTTATGGAAAAGAGCTGTAGTCTCAGCAGACAGCACAGGCCCACAGCATGAAACAGGAAAGTTGCTAGGGCAAGGTAAGGGGTGAGCTTCCTGTGCAGTGTTTCCTGGCTAAAATATGAGCTAAAAGACGCAATACAGTGTTGTATGAAAAAGTTTGGGAACCCCTCTTAATTCTTTGGATTTTTGTTTATCATTGGCTGAGCTTTCAAAGTAGCAACTTCCTTTTAATATATGACATGCCTTATGGAAACAGTAGCATTTCAGCAGTGACATTAAGTTTATTGGATTAACAGAAAATATGCAATATGCATCACAACAAAATTAGACAGGTGCATAAATGTGGGCACCCCAACAGAGATATGACATCAATACTTAGTTGAGTCTCGTTTTGCAAATATAACAGCCTGTAGACGCCTCCTATAGCCTTTGATGAGTGTCTGGATTCTGAATGGAGGTATTTTTGACCATTCTTCCATACAAAATCTCTCCAGCTCAGTTAAATTTGATGGCTGTCTAGCATGGACAGCCTGCTTCAAATCATCCCATAGATTTTCGATGATATTCAAGTCAGGGGACTGTGACGGCCATTCCAGAACATTGTACTTCTCCCTCTGCATGAATGCCTTTGTAGATTTCGAACTGTGTTTTGGGTCATTGTCTTGTTGGAATATCCAACCCCTGCGTAACTTCAACTTTGTGACTGATGCTTGAACATTATCCTGAAGAATTTGTTGATATTGGGTTGAATTCATCTGACCCTTGACTTTAACAAGGGCCACAGTCCCTGAACTAGCCACACAGCCCCACAGCATGATGGAACCTCCACCAAATTTGACAGTAGGTAGCAGGTGTTTTTCTTGGAATGTGGTGTTCTTCTTCCATCATGCAAAGTGCTTTTTGTTATGACCAAATAACTCATTTTTTGTCTCATCAGTCCAAAGCACTTTGCTCCAAAATGAATCTGGTTTGTCTAAATGAGCATTTACATACAACAAGCGACTCTGTTTGTGGAGTGAGTGCAGAAAGGGCTTCTTTCTCATCACCCTGCCATACAGATGATCGTTGTGCAAATTACGCTGAATTGTAGAACAATGTACAGATACACCATCTGCAGCAAGATGTTCTTGCAGGTCTTTGGAGGTGATCTGTGGGCTGTCTGTAACCTCACAATCTTGCGCATATGCCGCTCCTGTATTTTTCTTGGCCTGCCAGACCTGCTGAGTTTAACAGCAACTGTGCCTGTGGCCTTCCATTTCCTGATTACATTCCTTACAGTTGAAACTGACAGTTTAAACCTCTGGGATAGCTTTCTGTAGCCTTCCCCTAAACCAGAATACTGAACAATCTTTGTTTTCAGATCTTCTGAGAGTTGCTTTGAGGATCCCATGCTGTCAGTCTTCAGAGGAGAGTCAAAGGGAAGCACAACTTGCAATTGACCACCTTAAATACCTTTTCTCATGATTGGACACACCTGTCTATGAAGTTCAAGGCTTAACGAGCTAATCCAACCAATTTGGTGTTGCAAGTAATCAGTACTGAGCAGTTACAGGCATTCAAATCAGCAAAATTACAAGGGGACCCACATTTTTGCACAGCCAGTTTTTCACATTTGAATTAATTTCATACAACTAAATACTGTGTCACTAAAAATCTTTGTTCAGAAAACACCCCATTACTCCGATGTTCCTAGGAAATGAAAGACATACCACTGTTATCTTTTTTATTGAAAGTAGGGTAAATTATTATGCAGGCTGAGAGGGGTTCCCAAATTTTTTCAAATGATGTATGTATGTATGTTAGTTATCTTTTGGGGGTTTTGAAGATGCAGAATTTAATTTTACACTTAGTTCTTTATTTCAATTTCATTTTGAAGGGATTATATTTTTAACGTTTGGTGGCAGTGGTCATTCTGTTATTGACTACAGCTCCCTGTTACTATTATGAGGTGACTGGAAGCTGCAACACGTGATGACTATTTACTTTAAGTATAGAATATAATTCATTTGGCTGGTGTGTGGTGGATCCCTCATGGTATGTTGATGCTCAAGTAGCATTGGTGTGAATGTAACCTAAATTACAAAAAACTGTCATGCAATAAACGGACAGTACAACACAGAAATCGCACTGTGTGCCACTGCACCTGCTACTCCGTTTGGATGCCCTTGTCCCCACTCTAAGGAGAACTCCATGAAGGGCTGTTGTAGTAGAGCAGAGAATTCAGTAGAACATATTTATAGAACAAGTTTTCCAATTAAACAGTTCCAGTGACATGCACATGAAATCATTTGCAATAAGAACAAAGCAGACCTTACTTAAGTTAATTTAATTTTCATGTATTTCTGGCATGTTTGCTGCTCAAACAGTAAGGACACTGGACTTAACTGTCAGTAACTCTTGAATGCTGGTGATGGTGGCTGCCTATTCAAATAAGTACAGTAGATTTTTTTCTACTTGCACTAACGTGAACACGTGTGAGTAAATACAGACAAAATGCCCATGATAATTTCTGTGTAGCTTCATGCATGCTACTATAAATATGTAAATATATTTGCGTATAGTTAAGAAACTTAATTATCAAGTAACATGATTTTCATAATTTACAAAACGTAGTGATGGGTTTAAACAACTGTCAAACTTTGAGACCATGGTGCAAAATGGCTGGGTAGAATTAATGGAAATGGGGTAAAGACACTTTATTAATGAAAACAAAAAACAGCTCAATAACTGTTATAAAACTGTAAGTCATTTGAATAGTTTACCAATAAATCCAACTAAATGATAAGTTCGAAGACCTTGGCAAAAGGCCTATATGGAGCCAATGAAAATGGGGGGTTAGGGAAGGAAAATCTATAACAAAATCAATAGGTGCTAGCGCTTCGAGTATTAAATGGAAGACAGTGTAGTCTAGAAGGTAAGTCAAGGCAATGGCTTTAAAAATTTCAGTTTTTTAAGTTTATTCTCAACCTGTCACTCGATACAGTGGCCTGAACAAGTCAATTAATGTACCGTAATCATTCTCCGACCCGCTGTATCCTAACACAGGGTCACGGGGGTCTGCTGGAGCCAATCCCAGCCAACACAGTAAAAGTAAACAATTGAACTATCTGTACTACTAAATTAACCCTAACTTAAGTACAAATCAACCTAATTGAACCATTGTGCTTGAGAGCACTTTTATTACACAAGATACAAAATAAAGTTTAGATGGTTTTTTTTTTTGTATTTAAACATTCAGTAGAGTAGTATTGTTGAATCCCCAGACGTATGAGCAACATTACAGAATACATTTTTTATGTAGGCGGTAATGCATTTTTATGGAAATGCTCATTTTCAACCATTGTATGATATAGATATTACTTCAATATTCTAATTTGATACAGAACTCTTTTCTTTTAAGAACTGAGCCACAGAAAGATCTTAACACAGCGTGTAACATATGAGTGACATAATGGAGGTATGAATGTTTTCAGATGCTTACATTTCTAAAATCCAATGGTGACTGCACGCTTAGGTCTGTTCAAAGGCCTTAAGTCCTGTGGTAGCACATGGGGATGAGTGAGTACTTTCATCTGTGAAAAGTGTGTATATATAGAGTGGAGATAATTATACAGTAGATACCTGATGTCATGGCAACTCATTTAAGTAATTTTAATCTTTTAATCTACATGTGATTTCATTTATTGCACTTTTACTGATGTCATTCATAATTTCACTTTATTTAAACCTGCAGATGTGCTGGCAAACATTCTGCTTTCAGCTATTTCTGTTTCTTTTTTATGTACAGCATTTTGAGAGATTATTGACTGCGTTACTACCAGCAGTTTGTACGGAGAATGAACTTGTGTTTCTGATTTCACATTTCAGAACAACTGTATATCATTTCAACAGAATACAATGCTCTGAAACTCCATGATGGCTCTCATTTTGTATACCGCATTTTTATAAAAGCAGAAATAGAATTGCAATTGTAATTTTGTTCAGGATTTCAAAGTATGGCTAATACATTCTTGGGATAGCTACACTGATTTACCAGGGGTGTTATATGGTTATTTAGATGAAAAATAAACAAAAGACACAGTGGCACTATTTCCACTTATCAACAATATGTAAGGAAATAAGAACATATTTTTTGAATATTGGAATGCAAATATGGCACCATTGTGGCACAGTGTTCAGTGATTCTGCTCTGCATGGTTGATGACCGAGATCAGTACAGTTTAATTTTGGCATACACTGTTTCAATATGCACACTTCTAAGGGTGACTTTAACACTGTCCAGAACTACAGTCTTTAATTATTAACCAAGTTTAATTTCTCGCAGTGACTTCTTAAAATACTTTAGAAAAGGTACCAGTATTATAGTACAAGATTAAACTACAGTATACAATGTACTAAGAGTACAAACAAATTTAAAGAAATTGGCACTGGTAAATTTTTTTTCACTGAATGTTTTTTTGTGTAATGAAATCTCAAACTAAAAAAAAGAACAGTTTCCAAAACTTGTTGAAACTAACGCTGGGTCATTGAAGGGAGTACCTAATCACAGCATCATCTGGTACGAAGGAGAAAGGAACTTGGGCAAGCAATGAATTCATGTAGTATTAAGAAATACCAAGAAGTAGCGGCCAGTGGTTCAGCTGGATGGTTACTGGTCAGTGACAGTGGTTGCTGGAGGAGGTCTCAATCTTTTCAATCTTTTTGTCTTTCCCCTTAGTATTTTAGTTTTGTGGCCTGCTATCTTCTGTCATGGCTGTTCCGACACTTTCCTTTCTTTTCTCCTTTTATTGACTTCTCCTTACAGGGCTAGGATGAGAGAAGGATGTTGGTAGAGGAAGGATCTTCCATTTTATCGGTTTGATTGAAACTTGGCAATAAGTGGTCATTTATTGAATGTTTTTAAATATAAAACTGACCAAAAAAGCAACGCATTGTAGTACAAAGGCTGATCGACCATGTTCTAATAATTTTTATGGGCACTATCAATTAGGTGAAGTAATGCCTCCCTACACACTGCTGTCATCTCTAACAGCTACTCTGCTGTATCTGGTGGAACACACAAGGGTGAAGACACCTTGACATTCTGCTTTTCATTTGGCCGTAAGTGCTGTATGGTTCATTTAACCAGGAACATTGAACAGGTGTGGAGAAAGAATTCAGATCCTCATTAATTCAATGCCATGTAACGTACAAGTGGGCAATTAGGATAATAGCGGACATTTTCCATTGCACTTCCTCCAGCCAATACAGTATTATAGTCAGAATTATTTTGCCCTGCATTATGTCATTGATACTGTGTGATCTACAGTGTAAACAGTATTGTGATCCATTTTTGAAAGATCAAAAATATATAAAAAGCCTTTATACTAGTATAAAACAAAATCCTGTTTGCAGCATTTTTATTACAGCCAGTCATTTTTAGGCACTGTTCTGTGTAGCATGGAAGTCAAAATTGTAATATGCCCATCTCACTTCTTTTTTTAACAGTACATAATGCTGATTTTTTTTTTCTTCGTTGTAATGGGTTGTGCTAGAGTTAGACATTAACTTTTGCATCATGAGATGAATGAACTAACTTTATTTTTTGAAATTTGCTATTTACAGAACATTAGTTTTGCATTCTGCGTTTAGGCAATAGGCATGTATTTTAAAGTGCAATTAATGAACCAAGTTTTAGCCAAGGTGGATTATAATCTTCTTTGTTGGTTTAATCTTCCATCCATCCATCCATCCATCCATCCATCCATTGTCTAACCCGCTGAATCCAAATAGGGTCACGGGGGTCTGCTGGAGCCAATCCCAGCCAACACAGGGCACAAGGCAGGAACCAATCCTGGGCAGGGTGCCAACCCACCACAGGACACACACAAACACACCCACACACCAAGCACACACTAGGGCCAATTTAGAATCGCCAAGCCACCTAACCTGCATGTCTTTGGATTGTGGGAGGAAACCGGAGCGCCCGGAGGAAACCCATGCAGAGAGGACCTGGGAAGCGAACCCGGGTCTCCTAACTGCGAGGCAGCAGCGCTACCACTGCGCCACCGTGCCGCCTGCTGGTTTAATCTTCTAGGTTAAAAAACAACGTTCTAAACTTTTTCAGAATAATTCATTTGAAAGTACATAACATTTAAAAATTGTTAAGTTTTACATTCTTCAGTAACTGCAGTCAAGATAGCAACAGCTATTTAACTTGCAAGCTAAGCTACTGTGTTTACAGAACAAATTCTAATGTAGTTTTATTCCGGTATAATGGCAGAGACACAGAGGGCTCCAATCATGTGAGAACGCTGCGAGACCCAACATAAAAATAAAATAAACGGCGTAGGCGATTATGGAGCAGGCAATTGACAGGAGTGAGCAGTCAGATGACAGCCTGTAGGAAAGTTATGGGACTTAATTATTAGAATTATAATATACACATCTATTATGTAATCAAACAAAGAACTAAATAGTTCAATAGTAGTATCGGTTTTGTTCCAGTTACCAAATTATATAACTAAAGAGCCGTTCAAAAAAGCAAACCGGCAGTGTACACCCATAGCACACACATGGGTTCTTTCCACCTCAAGGGCAAAACCCTGGCTGATCACTTAAAACTCTGCCGTGGTATAGATGACTTCCTTAAAGAAGAAGAAGAATTTATTTAGTCCTAATACTAACCATTGCTACTTTCAGCTACTCCACTATGACTGACTTGCATATTAAATATTTTAACAGTACTATATGCAAAATTGCCTGTCAGTGCAAGTTGCTTCAAAACTTTAAGAGAATAAAACATGTCAGGCCAAAAGTGAGTCAGTATGGAATTAAAACTTTGCGGCAGCAGGCAAATATAGGATCAAGTCTTGCGGAAGTGAGAGTGACAAATCACTTCCATGATAGCCTCTAGAAGAGGCCGCATCAGCCCCCTATACTTCAGCAGAATACAAAACGTCATAGAATTGGTTCAGCACAACTGTGTAACTTTATATATTATATATCTACAAGTATTTCATAACTGGGAATAAAACTTTGATACACAGCAATAACTCAGAATCCAAACAGTAATATTAATGGAAACATCTAGATATTGTAAATGACAAAAAAATTATAGTTCCAAGACTGTTCCAGCAAGAACAGTTTTGTATGATGTTGACAGTGCAGTAGTATTGACTACTTGCCTCAAAATCCTTCCATCCATTTTCCAAATGTGTTTATCCACATGCCTCAAAATTCCCACCAAGTTGCACTGGCTTGCTTTGACACTTGTGGTGGTCAGTCAAGGAAGGCACAGTGACTGCCCTTACATGGCACAGGGTGCAAAGGCTGCTCTGTGAAAGCAGATATTCAAAGATCTCTCACATCAACTCCATTCAGAAATGGTGGCATACAACTACCGCCTGTTCACTAATTAAATATCACATTAACACAATTAAAACCCAGTCCCATTCTAAATGCAGTTAGTATAGCATTCCAGACAATGAAGATACATTAAATCATAATCAACACTTGATGTCCACCCCTACCCAGTGTGGAGTCCTAACCAAAAGCCCCTTATAAGATAGTTCCTTGTGAATACTGAAATATCAAAAAAGTAGAACAGAGGTATATTCTTGCTGATTCTGAAAAATAACTTTCACATTTTTCTTTTGGTTTTAAATGGTCTATGACATCACTTTCCCATTAAATTATAGAGGGTGGGTTAGGATTCTTACAGTTAAGCAAAGTAAGTCGGAGTGTGAACAAAGCAGTATAGGAGACCACAATAAATGTATGATTGCATAATGTTTTTCCTTCATCTGTTGTTACTCTAAATAGTACTATTTAAGAATTAGAAGTAAGTGTGATTCCTGTACTGTATGACAATTAAGCTAAGATTTTTCTTCTAAAGGGTCTTCGTGCAGGACATTCCCTAAATGTATGACCTAGTGAGACTGTTATTTGATGATATTGTTTACAGCTAAAATCCTGTCCCTGTTCGATTTTAGATAATTTTAATCTTACAAGATGTGTGTAATAATGTACAATTCTGTTTAATTACTCCATTCCTTGCACATACCAAAGAACAGTGTTCATGATAGATTATTGAATTCCATTCCTTTTCCAACATTACTTGAGAGGTTCATTTCCCATTGCTTCCTAGGATTGTCTATGTATGCGCACCGTGGAATTAGTTGAAATTATTTTAAAAATACTACCTACATCTTCATCATTGCTACAAGCAGTATGTTGCTTGATGTCGGTCTATATTGTTGATCAAAGAAGGCATGCCCTCTGTACCAAGTTCCCTATATGTCGTAATATCTAACGTCTTCCATGAATTAATTACTTTATAGATTAAGCAAGGCTGGGAATATATGGTTTTCACACACCAGAGCAGCAGAGAATAACATCTGCCTTCAAGTGTCATTGGGTATTTACTGTATGTACTTCAAATGGAGTTGTGGCATGCTGTGATGTGAAGTCTGCATCAAAGATTGCACTTATACAGTACAGCATAAAAGTTCTTTAGACAATCAAACTGCCAGCTTATGAAATTAATGAAGTGTTGACTTCACTAGTAAGAGTAAAGAGGTTTCACAGAGAACATAAAAAGTTTAGAAAACAGTGAACACTGGATGACTGCTCCTTTAGGGGACATACAGCAAGACTTTAGGTGTACGCAGTGTAAACAGGTATGCAGAGCTTTGGGTTTTAAGATGTATTATTTAGTAACAAGAGTCGTGAGCATTATTCTTAAATGAATGGGAGGAAGTTGATCATATCTACCAAAAGGATACATTTAACTGTTACATTTTTTATCCATCTGTTGCTTGGTAATACTATTTTGCAAGAGAATAGAAATCTAGTAATCCATCCTAAAAGTGAAAATCAGAAAAAGCATTTATATCTAACACACTGGAGGAGGGTCAAAGTTCAAGCCACTTGCAATGATGGCTCCAAACTTGGCCACAAAGCAGCACTGATGCAGTTAGTAGGGTTGATATGAGAAATTGTCTTCTTGTATTGCTTTTTATATGACACGCTAAAGGCCACCAGTCTGTTGTGAAAGGGAGCTGCACCACTGCTAGTACATTGCTAACTGCCAATGGACCAATTTTGTTGATTTTAGGTATGCTAATTCTTCAAGGAAATTTGTCAGAAAAAAAAAAATTTTGTGCAGGTTATATGAAATAAAGCTGTCTGCAAGAATGTTTGAAATTGGAAAAACTCCACATTAAAAAAAAGAGTTGGTTAATTTTCAAATGCTCCATCTGCAATTATTACATAAACAATTTGCCTTGAGAGAATTTACTTCCGCTTGTGCATTTTCCTCGCATATACATCTGATAGTTGCTCCTAACTGCAAAATAGATCCCTAAAAACAGGTTTTTGAAACATCAGCAGAATCACATGTGCACATGCATGAGTGGGTTTATGAAGTCCCCTAATGCACCCAAATGTTATACCATGTACACATTATTTAATATCTTTATTATTAGTAGCATCAGGTTTGTGACCATAACATGGGGAACAACAGAGCACAAGAGTGTGGCACAGTCAGGAAGGTCATTTTTTCTTTTTAAGGGAAAATAAGTTTCAGGGTCTTGCCATGATGATGTGGAGCCAGAAGTTCCAGCCACAGCCTTTAGACTCGCTGTTCAAGGGTGAAACAAGTCACAGCAAATTGCTTTGTGCATTTCCTCCTTAGTGATGTCTTTGTCTATGTGTAAGAGAAGCCTGGACACAAAGCCTGAATCTGCACACTGGTCAGCTAATACCTTCAAAAATAAAAAAATGGCGGACTAAAGGCCTAGGAAGTAGTATGGATAGAGTCCCATAAGTAACTGGCATTTGCTATATTCTGAATGTCAATCATGCCTTAGTGGCTGCCAGTAGTGTACTACCACAGCCTCGTATTTTCCTTCCTTGCAGCCTTAAGTAAAAACGTGAAGGCACCTGGTTGGAACCAGCAATCTTTGTTTTTGAAGCATACTGTAGTTACTCAAGCTTGCTACTGTTTAGTAAGTAGTAGGTTATACTCAGTTTATGTTTCTGGAAGGACGAACATGCTAAATTGGCAAAAGCCCATCCAGTCATTCATTTTGTTAATTCCTATACAATATTTTGTTACAGGAAAATGTGACTTGCATGCAATGTGTTAGATAATAGATGAGAGAACAGTCTATTTAAGATAGTTTGTTAATTTATTAGAAAAGCTGTTATAGCATCTCATCTGGATACTTTTTAAAAGCTGCCAGGATTTCTGCCTCAACTACACGACTTAGTACAGCAGTATCAAGCGATAGCAGGCTGCACTCCTTGTGACGTCATTCTCAAAGTTTTCAAGTTGTTCACCTGTAAGGTCAAAGTGAACAAGCACAGAAAATAAAATTGCAGCACATGCAGTTAATACTTAAATAGGTAACTTATTTGTAAGAATCCTTAAGTTACTCTGTGAATGTAATAATCTCTGGGTGTTTTTATTGTTATTATTATTACTACATAACAACAGTAACATTCTGAGAGGTGCTTAATTCATTTTTTTTAATAAGCTGAAAGTTTCAAGGTCCTACTGTGCCGCCATTTTTGGCAGTCTTCCAGGCTCCAGTCTTCCATCAGACTTCATCTTCTCCAGAGTTTACCTGGAAATTTCTAGGTTACTTCCTTCTGTGTGTTAGCTAAAACCATTAACCCATTTACTTTCTATACCTGGATAACAGGGCCATTTATAATCCATTCATTGCTACTATCAGTTTGTAACATTTAAAGAAATAATTATTACCCAGGAGTGACATACAAACAGGCAGTGCTTAATATAATGTACGTGGCATGGTCTCTGACACAGAACACTTTCATGTTTCATTGTGCAGTGGTATCCATAATCTTGCGATGCTGGATGGATCATAGGCAGAATATCTCTCTGGTCAAAGAAGGCTGAATTAAACAATATTTAGGATTTGTGTAGTACAAAGCAAATGGATTAAACTATAGACCCAACTGTTTTTTCAAGGTTTCAGTTACATCATTTCACAAAGAGTACAAAAAAAAAGATGTGAATACTCCATGTGGAGTGAAGTTCCTCAGAAGTCTGTCCTGGGACCATTACTTTTTGCAATTTATATTAATGACATATATTTCAGTATAGTTAGTAAACGTGAAATCTGGAGATGACAGAAGAACTGACGGAATGATAAACACTGAGGAGGCATCAAAAAACAATTCAAGAAGACCTGGACAAGCTTCAGAACTGGGCGAACACTTGAATAATTAATTTTAATGTAGAACAATGCAACTTGCTACATGTGTGCAAAATAAACGTCAGTTATATGATGGGTGACACTATCTTACAGTAGGCAACCTCTGAAAAGGATTTAGGGGTTTATGTTGACACAACCTTCTCATCGTCTAAACAATGAGAAGAAGACATCAAAAAGGTGATTACAATGTTAGGTTATAAAACTGTTAAAATTGTTAAAATAAACTGAGGTACGCGACTTTCACTACTGTGACTGTATCTGGAGTATTTATTGTGTTCAGTTCCGGTCATGACACTACTTCTTTACACAAAGAGGTGTGGGATTCTAAAACAAGCACCTGAGCCATGTACAGTATGTGAAACAGAAATCTTGACAACCTTTAAGAAGTATCTGGATGACGTATTGGGACATGTTGGCTAAACAAATGAGCTCGATGGACTGAATGGTTTCTTGTTGGTCACATTTCTAACATTCTAGTTTAGATAGTGGAAGAACCAAGGTCAGCCAAGAACACCCTGTTTGCAAGGAAGTACTTATAAGAGAAAGAAACCCTGTCAATGCAAAAAAAGTATTTTGGTTACCCTAAAATGTAACATTTTTCTTGCTGCGTGTAATGCCTCTGATCACTTGAAAAAATTGCACACTTCCAAAATGTTTTTTAAAACCTGATCAGCTACCCAGAAATCTGCATGTTTTAGGGACATTCAAGCCTGCATAACCCAGTTGTAGAGATACACAAGGCTGGAGCTTATTCTGTCAGTACTGTGCACAGGGCAAGAATAAAAACTGCTGGGGCTGTCACACACACACACACACACGCACACACACACACGCACACACGCATACCTGCACTTCCTCTCACTGGTTTAGTTTGGAGTTGGAAATTCTAGCAAAAACATCTTTGAGGTATAGGAGGACAACTGGATTACCTGGAGAAAGACCCTTGTATACAAGGGAGAGAGCAGATTCGACATTTGGTATTTGAATTGGGTCAATAAGCCATCTTTTTATTCAGACAACTTTTTGGTTTCATGTAATATCACACAGTTCTGTAGGTACAATCAACACTTAAATGTTTATACACTTTATACCGCTGCAGGTTAGTTTTAGAATGAAACTCTTATATTCCATGCACTGATGTAAAGCAATAATGTAAGCAAAATGATACGGTGTCTGCAAAATGGCTGAAGAAGTGGAATAGTTGAAGTAGTTTAAGCAAACTTTTATTTTATTAGTGTTTAGACAGAATATTTCCACTTCTTCATTTGTCAGCACGGAAAGAAACAAAAGCCCTTAGTAACAAAGGGAGTGCAGCTTTTCAGACACTGAGAATATGGTGAAAAAAAACGAGCTGCAGTGTACCGATTGAGCAAAGCATCAAGCTGGTGAGGATGTGGTCAGTCATAGGCAAAAAAGAACAAGTCATAAAACAGTATACAACCAATGATAAGTGAGCCTATCATAAAGTAAAGGTCAAAAAATAAGAGCAAAAGATCAAAGCATAAGAAACTAGAAATACTGTGAACTCTAAACTCTGCAAAGTGCAAGGAGGCTGCTTAAATATATGACCAATTAGGACTAAAAAAAGCCTCAACTTAAAGTGCAATTCTTGTAATTCACAAATTAGATAAGACAGAGAGTAAGGAGTAGGCTTGGCTAGGAAGCAGAACAGTTCCTCTTGTAACAAATATTAATAGTTTATCAGATATATGCAACAAACTCCAAAACTATATAGGAGTCCAAAGCTGCCCCAGGTACACTTTATTTTTTTCCAGGGTAGAATTAAATTTCAGATCCTAGTGATCCCAAAAAATGCCTAAAATTAAACTTGCCAGGAGCTAATGCCTAAGCTGATTACTCATGTTTGACAAATAGAACTAGATTTTCTGAAACTGTCCTTTAGGTCACCGAGTATCATATGCCCTCTCTTTTCGAGAATAATTTTTTTTTTGGTTTATTTCGCCTTATACAATTTCTTGTATTAGGAATTTGTTAGTTTTCGCCCCTGGAGCAATTGAAGGTTAAGGGTCTTGCTCAAGGGCACAACAGGATCTCTTTTGGCAGTGACAGGGATTTGAACCGGCAACCTTCGGGATACCAGCGCAGAGCCTTAGCCTCCAAGCCACCACTCCGCCCTAATGGAATGAGTAATGGAAAATTTAATATTTAAACTGAAGAACATGATTTCTGCATTGTTTATAATGAACCTAAAATCCTGCACATCTTATATGATTTCAAGTTGACTTTATTGTCAACATGCTGTGCATTATTTTGTTTCTGTACTAATACAGTGCTAATTGTCAGGTACACTGACATTAGAGGAGATTTATACCTCAATGTTATAGATAAACTGAAACAGATAAGTCTTAATTTATTTTGTTCTAACAAAAATAAATGTGTTGGAAGAAACTGTTTTTAAGAATTTAAAGGCTTGAACAGTATAAAAAATAAGAATACACAGTATTTTAAAACATACATTTACGCTTATGGACAGACAATTCATGATGGATTAAGTTAGCTAAATGGTTGCTCACTATTTATTGTTGTTTTTAACTAGGTGACATCTGAGTAACATTATCGTCATACACAACACAACAATGCAGTAATTATTTGGTACGAAAGCCAATTTCTGGAATACAACACCACTTTTAAACTAAGATCAATATTCACTTTATATCAAAAAAACTAACATAAACAAGAAAAGAAGCACAAGCAATGCACTCGGCCATGTTGTACAAGTGTGAAAAGTAATTTGAACAGTGTAATCACTGATTCCCACCAGGCGGACGCTTGGCATCCCAGCGAGCAGACACAAGTTTGCTGGGTTCTGTTGGACAATGAGAGGGGAACAAAAGAAGAAACCTTCATCCTGTTTCACTGATCAAGCAAGACAAAAAAAATGCCTATGGGCTAATAAGGTGTTGTACCTGAAACAAATTGTAACAATGGCAGTGAAGTCACTTAATGAAAAGAAATCAAAGTAAAGCATGCTCTGTAGTTTCAGAGTGAACCAATTTTCACAGATAAACTGGGAACATAAAAAGTGTGATGATAATAAGAAGATATAAATCATAAATAATTGTGTAGTAAAATTTTCCATGTCTTCCTGAATATAAAAAAAATCTAACCTGAATATAATAATTGTAATATGTTCACCTGGGACATGACATGATGTTTACAGTACCACTTTCATGAAATCTCTGATTTGTTAGTAAAATAAAGCAACAATGAAATGCTTCAAATGAATTCACAGATTATGCTGTACAGTACTTGGTATAGGAACCGCGAGATATTTTTTGCTGTATACTCAAGGTATTTGGATATTTCAGTTGGAAAGAAGTCTCCCATGGGACAGTGCTCTGGCTAAGCAGGTTTAAAAAATGGATGGCTGGACGGGTGATAAGTCCAAAAAAAAACAGCAAATGAAAATGGCTACAGTAGGTTAGAAAATCATCTGAAAAGAACAAAATTAAAGTATGGTGATAGGCATGATGCTGACATGTTGCATTTATTTGTATCACTTTAGATTCATTTGGTCTCATGTTTATTATGCCCTCCTAAAATGACCACAGCTGGTAGTATAATTGTGTATAGATAGTCAAAAGTTAAAAAAGGCATTCTGTAACTTTGTCTGATCCCACCTATTTACCTGAAATCTGAATTGCATGTGCATATAGCAAGAAATCTTTCTTCAGCGACCCAAAAATTATTCACAATGTAATATATCTATTGCCTGTCAATTTGTACCGCATAGCTGTATCTCCATTTGAACCATTACAGATTTACAGGCAAATATTCAGCATATCAGAAAGCTTACCTCATATGCAAAAACATGGCAGATATCATTGTGTTACTCTGCATAAACCATGCAACAACAGTGCTTAGCCAGCACTCTCTCTATTTTTGTAATATTTAATACTGTGTGGTTTAACTAAATGGACAAAAGGGCATTTCAGGTATTGTATTTTTAGAACTATTAATTTGAAAAGATGCAGTAAAAAATGAAAAGGGCATTTACAGGAGTCTGTCTGCAGCTGTCCTTTATCCTGACTTTTCAGTTCATCACAATCAATCAGGGAGTCCAGGCAGCCACAGTTGGGCCGTAGCCAGCAGTGGATTTGGCTGCTCACTCTACCTGCAGTCCTGACCTGTCTTTATGCACTGCAAAAGCTTACCATGGAGACATGAAAGAAGAAAATGCACTGACTCAGAACCAAATCCAGGCTTTCAATAAACAACAGATTTTTCATCCAGCTGACTTGGTGTACTACACAAAAATTAAGCACATGAAAAAGTAAACTGCCACATTATTAACATATTAATCATTATGAGGAAGCAAGTCAGCTGTTGTACACCCCCAACCCCCTCACCAGTCTGTTTTGGTATCTTTAATGCGCATTTATGAGCATCTGCTGGTATTAAAGTAGTGCTGGGACTGAGATTTTTCTTTGTGAATTTTAGCTTCCAATAATAATAATAAAAATAGCAAAATAAAAACTTGCATTCTTTTCTTTACATAAAAAACGTTTTCTGCCTTGTGTATAGTGCTGCCTGGATAGGCTCTGGCTCCCAAACAAACTTGAAGTGGATTAAGCGGGTGCTGCTGTGTCATGATCATGTCATATCTCCTACTGCAACTATCAGGAAAAAGTTTGTGAACCCTTTGTAGTTTTCTGGATCTCTGCATAAACGGTTCACAAATGTGATCTTATGTGATAAGATTGTCTGATTAAACAGTTAGCACACACACATGAGATTTAAGTATTCCGGGACAGGAATGCAAACATAATTATTTAACTGGTGACAAGTATTCCATTTAAATTTGGGTATGGATCTAAGGCATTCTACCCTAAAAAAAACAAATAAAAAACCTAACTCTTCCCAACAGGGATCTGTTGAAATTCAAAACTGCCTGATCAAAAGGCATTTGTGAAGACCGCAGAAGAAGAGTTTTTGAATCTTATAAAACAATAAAGGGCTATGAAAGAATCAAGAATTACAAGGTTGGGTGGAAATTTGGTACCACTGGAGTGGGTGACCTGGAAATTACAATAAGTATAATGCATATCATGTTCAACAGGGTCACAAAGGACCCCAAGATCTGCAGGTGTCTGTTTCCCTTGGTGTATTGCTCCATTAGTTTAGGACATGAAAAGCACTAAAAAAGATTGATGATCATGGATGTCCGCCACACAGGAATCTCCTGCTCTCCACAAAGAAAACAAAAATCTCTAGTTTTCATAAAGACTACCAGTCTGTTCCACAAAAAAACATTACTGGAACAATATTCTCAATCAATCAATCAATCAACATTTATTTATATAGCACATATTCATACAAAAAAAATGTAGCTCAAAGTGCTTTACAAAATGCACAGATGACACAAAACTGGGAAACCAAAACACTGCACACCAACACCAAAACCCCATCCCAATTGTTAAACATAAAGGAGGAAACATTAATTGTTAAAAAGAAAAAAATCTGCAGTCTGGTTGGACCACAACAACAGTCCTATTGAAATATTTTGGTATGATATCCCAGAAATGCAAAGTAAATCATCTGGTTTTGTATGCAGAAATGGGTCAAAAGACCATTGAAATACTGTACATATCAGAGGAGTAGCTACAGGATCCATGTGTTTGCAACGTTTTCTTCTAAAGGAGGTCTTATTGTTCTTTTTTGGCCATTTTTCCTTGTAAGGATAAGGTTGCTATTTTTAAAGTTGAAGTAATTTCTTTTTACAATCATGGTATATATTAATTTGCCAGAAACAAACTGTGTTGTAAAATGAAGCATATTTTATACATTTAAAAAAAAAAATAACTAGCCTGCTCTTTGGTTTTATAATCTGTGCCTGGGTCCCAGTGGGAAAACAAGCCTTAAAGCTTACAGACTAAATAAAAGCATTCAATTTTTGAAAGAGCCAAGCTGCCGGCACATTGCACTTTCTGTGGCATGGACATGCACAATAAAAAAAAAATACTTAGAAAATGAAAAAGGCAGAGAGAGTGATAGAGCAAAGCCATGAGGAAATAGTTTGGAGTGCCATAAACCAATTATTTATTTATTTATTTTTTTTGACACTCGATGAGTCTCTCTTGCTGAGGATATAGTAATGAAAGAACTGAGGACAAGGGTTTTGTGCAAGTAAAACCACTGGCACTCATGGATACCAATCAGCCGGTTAAATTTACAATCAGAATGTGCAAACTCCATGTAGAAGCTGGTGCTGTGAGGCAGGAACGTCAGCTCTGCGCTACCACTCTGCCTATGCTAAAACATCCATGCCAGACTTAGTAAACTTCAACCTGATTACAAGTAAATGTCTGTTCAGTTCTTGTCACTTGAATGTATAGTGCGTGCATATTTTATCTTTCTCTCATTGGACCTCTGAAGTACACATGTACATTATGATAATGGTGGCAGCAGGCAATATCTTTGTGAAATAACAAAATAAGCTTCCTTATAGTAAAAGAATGTGAGCAGTCCTAAGTGGCAGTTTATTAATTCTTGGCTGGCTGTGTGCAGAACAGAGACAGCAATTTACATCTGGACATCTACATTTAATAAAGTCCATAACAGTGCTTGGTGATGGCTTTCCAAGGTGAATCCACACTCCTGGGGCTGAAAGGCTGCTATAGAGGAAGACAGGCAGGGAAGTAAAGTACACAGCAAGATTTATTTTTTAAAATGGGTGAATCTCACAAGTTTGCTTTTCTTTTTCTCTTCTTAAAAGAACATGGATATCCTGTTTTGCAGCATGTGTACAATCTCAAGTCCCTGATCAACATACAATAACATTTTTGACTTGAAGAATAGATGTACTGTATATGGTAAGTTTTAAAGCTTTTTTTCCCCACTTTTGGACCCTGGTACCCATTAGCCTCATTATTAAATATTTTCAAGTGTATAAAATGTACTTCACTTTAACATGCAATTTCATGAGTCAAATTAAAACATACCATGATTGTGAAGAACTAACTATGACTGGAACAACACCAAACATATGCTTTAAAATGTAAGCAATGCAGATATTACAATGTGCAGTTTTTAGTATATTATTTTTACATTTTAGAAAACATTTATGCAGGAATTAAAAAAAAAAAAAAACCCAAAAACTCCACAAATATTTCTCAAAACTGTCCAATTCTCTCCCATTTGGCTACTCCCCAACTCATAATCTTCAGTCCCAGAATAGGTCTAATTCCGTAATAACCATTGTAGTGGTTTGGAAAGCACACATGTCAGAAAATGTGAGTTTTGTGTAGTCTGCAGTACCTGAAGAGCAGTTGGGAGTGCGTGCTTACTTTTAACAACTTTTTTTTCCTCCATTATTGGTTCAACCCCCTTTTTTTTCTTTATGTACTGTTATTTGTAAAGCATGGACAGCTACACGTCTCTATGAAAATACGCTAAGTAAATTATGTTTTTTTTCTCAGTTTACCTGCTGTTGAGAGCCACTCGCTGGTTTTGGAGAGTTGATGATGAGTGAAGGCGTTTTATCCATCTATTTTGAGTTGCCATTCAGATTTTATAGTTTTTTATGGCCTGCTCATACTTATGTCACCAGTTAAGTGATAAGTGTGACCGGAGTTTGAAACTGTGGAACATGGTACCAACTGCACTATGAAGTACAGCACTCCTTCAAGCCATATTGATTTCTGTTGTGAAGCTTTACTGCCTTCTCGTTGGTTAATTATTAATAAATAGATGTACGATTCAACACACACACACCTCCAAAGAGAACCTTACTTTTTACTCTTTGCACATTATTTTTTTCTGTGTTATTCAAAAGATCCAAGTGTAATTTTTTAAAATTCTAGGCACCTGTGAAGCTTGATTTTTGTTTTTCCTTTCCTGGCATTATGGTCTAAATAGCACATGCAGATGAATGTGAGCTGCTCAGAAACAATACAGATTAGCTGTGATCTGTGCACTGCCAAATCTCACTACTGCCACTGTTGAGATCTTGCTGGAGGCATTTTACACTTAGAGTGGCAGTATTTTGCACTGTCGTTTTTAAAAATCACTACCTACTGCTTTTCCACCAGTGGTGATGTTGGTATTCTGGTGCATCTCAGGTGAGAAAGAGAGAAAAAGATAGGCTGAAAGGAGGCAAGTCTCCTTGATCCAATTTCACTTTGGGCCAGCAGGGTGATTGATGCTTGTGGAATGAGTTGTAGAAAGGAAATTCATTTCCTTTGTGGAAACAAAATTGAGTTAGAAGTACTGTTTCAGTCTACTGAGTTGGAAACACTGTTTGAGCCTGCAGCTGATATTACAAATACACAAGAGGGAAAATGGTGGCTGAACTACAATTAGAGTCGTTTAGAAATTAAGACAAATAGGAGCTCGGAAGACAGGTTAAACAGAGACTGTAGAACGCTCAGGGATCAAGTGGGGGCACAAAATTAACAAAATGTTACAGGGAGAATGGCCCTCAAGACTCTAGAGAAAATATTGGAGACCAGAGAAGCAGAAATCACACTAATCACCGTTCAACATTAGGACTTTTATCCCAGAGCCATAGCACAGGCTAAACATTTCAAACTAGAATGAAAAATGTGAAAGGAAAACTGGGTAAGGTACTCATCTCATACAAAGATATCTTATGTTTTTCTCATTCAGAATAATGCAAAATAATGTATAATCTGCCTTTTTCAGGTAATACAGAAAAAAATATGAAAAATGCTTGAAGTTAAACTGCCCTCCTGCATTACATCTCATGAATGCAGCTTGAGAAGCAATCAGACTGACATTGAACCTTCAGGGCTGAAAGCATGGTATTAAAATTTCATAGTTGTAACCAAAACACTAATTAGGTCATCCATACAAGGTCAGCTCTCTTGTCTGATATATAATCCCCCCTTCTGTCTTTTTCACATTAAAGAAAGTTTTTAAAACAAAAATAACTTTTCTGTGAGGAGTTTGCTCTCACCCGCCACTGGGTTTCCTTCCAAAACGAAGGATGGGTGTATCTTTCAGAGCAGATACCCACCTTGCTTCAGTTGCTTGTAAATTCAACTCAGATTCTTCAGCATCCCCAGGTTACACTAAAAGGACTTGAGGAGGAATGGAATCCTGCCTGTGCAGTGACATATGAAAATGTCACTCATTTACTTTCGGTGCTGCACCTAGAAAGCATTTATTTTCCTAAATTCAGTGAGATGAAGATTTAATGATATCTGGGATCAAATTTAATATAAGTAACCATCACTCTACATAACACAAGGCACATTTTGTAATAAAAAGTTCACGTTGCTCTAGAAGCAAAATTTTGTCAAATAATTACATGAAAACTTTCTTCTCTTTTTGTGGTCATTTATTTTGTTATGGAAAATTATCAGCACTTAAAAGGTGCAGCATACTGCCTCCAATTTTATATTATCTAGTAACGGTGAGGTTAAAATGATTCTTTTTTGTGTATCATTCATATGTGTGAAAACCAGAGTGCTCAAGGATGAATTTCTCTCTGTGACAGTGGCAATGCTAAACCTGCGTGCCATATCTCAGTCGCGACTGAGGAACAGTCAATGGTAATAAGAAATACACCTTCAGAATATAACATGGCAACATTTACACATTCTTTAGCTACTTTATTTTACATTAATTCTATACAGAAATCATGAACATATGAAAGAAATATGGAATTAAGGACCTCCAGAGCAGGGAGACAATTGTTCTAGCTTAATGGAGGAAAAATTTACCGTTGTGATGGAAAAGCCAAATTGGTTCAAAGGACCAGAGTTTTAAGACCATTGTTGAAGTGGATCATTATATAACTCTAAAGGTATGAAAATGACTAAATGTATATCAACATGGTTGTGACTGTAGATAAAATAATAGGATACCAACATTTCAAAATAAAAAGCTTATGTCATGTTTTTCACTTTCTCATGATTTAAATAAATAAATAAAAATGTACAAGTATGTATATCCTATGTGACATATTAGCATGATGAAGTTTTGCCATTTTGCTTAACTACCATCATGAGTTAGAATAATGCAATGTTATTAATTAAACCTGCTTATTGGGTCTTTCTGATCCTAAATTATGTTTTTGCTCATAGTCATACCCGCACTGCTTTGTATTGTACAAGTAATAGTATGAATGTAATCTTCTTTTCTCTTATTTCTTCAACAGTCTATTTAAGTTGCCCCAATTCATATCATTTGACCCATGCCCTTCCAATGTTTTAGCTAATTTAAGTCAAAAATAGTACATGGTTTATCTAAAAATCATGTGGGATGGGGGATGTTATTTATTGTTATCCTAAGAAGACAAAAGTTTAGCTTGTCGATGTGGGGCATGGTTATATACTCCACGCTTAAAATGTGAGAAAAGTTTGTGAGGGTTTAAATATATCAAGCATGCCTGGATTGCTTTGACAGCTCAAATGTATAGTTTAAGCTACACTTTTCACTTTTATGCAATCCTATTATTTTTAATTGCTGAGGAAGGCATGAGTGGTCAGTCCTGGAAACATCATATGCATTGCTTTATGCATATAAGCTGACATTCTGGTTGTGTCAGGGAGCAGACTAAGAGCTGTACATCAATAAATTACGAGTGTATTAGGCTGATTTAGTATCATCTGTGAGGGTACCTCTGCCTGATGCCCCGGGGGAATGGGAAGGTGTTCAGTATATATACTGATCTATTTAATGCTGCTTCTCTGTTTCCATCTTGGCATGCAGAGGACCCCCTACTGTTGCCTGGTGTGGTTCTGTTTATCCTCTGAAAATCAAATGTGTGGACTTTATGCTACAACATGCTATCATAGTGGTGCTTCTGGCAACCTCTTGCCAGCAAGGCAAGGCTTCTTTATATACATCAACCTCTGAACAATCCACCACTGTAACGTTGAGTGTCAGGTTAGAATGACCAAGGGATCTTTAGTCCTTGTACGGAAGTACCCCTTATGGCCGCTAGTGTTGTTTTCAACCTTTATTACAGTAGTAGGGGTCTAGGATTCATGCCTCAGGCTCTCCCTGCATGGAGTTTGCATGTTCTCGACAAGTCAATGTGGGTTTCCTCAGGGTGCTCAGGTTTCCTCCCACAGTTCAAAGACATAAAGGTTAATTGAATAGTCATTGCTTAACTGGCTCAGGGATTGTTCCTGCCTGGTGCCCACTGCATGCCACAGCATTGCTCAGGATATGTGGATTTGGTAAATGGATGAAAAATATTAGCATTTGTTAAACACTGAAGAAAAAACATAATTTATATTACCCTAATATCACTTGGTTATATATGGCTACAATGAAGAGCATATTAAACCGTCCTATCAACAATGGCTACAACATTGGGTGGAATTCATTTGTTTACTTACCATTTTTTAAAAATTTTTTGCACTACAACATCTTTAATATTCAGAATATACTAAGATGAGGAATATTACTTGATTATGTTGTTGCATTGTGAGCCTGATTAAAAAAAATACACAAAAACCCTATGTACTGAAAACTGTAAGGAACTCATGAATAATATTCCTCATTTTTTAGGTATGAGACTTTATATCAGGTTTCCAGGACTTAAAACCTCTGTCTATTATAAGCCAGCTCACTCACACACACTTACCTTTTCTACATTTATTTTCATCCCTGGCAAACTAAAAACTCCCTACCTTTTTTACAGTTTCTTAGACTCTGCCACCTCTGCAATGATGAGGGTGACTTCAGTAATGATACACTCAGAATGAGGAGTTTCTTCATTGATAGAGGGTACCCTTCTTATACTGTGGACTGAGCCCCCAATTAAGCCAGGAGCAGGCCTTTGTAACATTCACTCTAAGAAGAACCGCAATAATGAAACCCACATCCTGCTGGTCCCTCCTTTCCATCCTGACACCCTCTCTCTCAGACAAGTTTATTAAACAAAATGTCCCCATCTTGCAGACTGATGCTTCCAAAGAAGTCTTTTTTTCATAATCCTCACTTGATCGCTTTCCATCGACCACCTAACCTAAGCAAACCTCTCATCTGCAGCTCACTTCGCAGAGCAGAGCCACTTTTCCCAACAGGCACTTTGAACTGCAACAGGAGTCGATGTGCCCCTTTAAAATATGTTACCAACTATACCCTTGTGTCTGCTCAACCTGGTAAATTCAATATTAGACAATGAAGCTCTTGCCAGTCTAACAATCTTACTTACTACAGTTCTACCTGTACATACAGTAGGTGAAACAGAGAAATGGCTAGCAAACTGTTTCAGGCCGCACATTCAAGCCATTAACATCAAAAACCTTACAAAGCCTATTGAAGACTACTTGACAGCACCCGCTCTTAAAAATAACAGTTCTTTAATGACTTATTATGGTTCTTTACAGGGTTGTGTGGTTCCTCATAGAACTGTTGCTTAACAAAGCGCCATTTCATTCTTTGTAGATGAAGTTGGTTCTTTGTGCTTTGAAAAACTTTCTAATATGTAGAAAAAACCTAAACTACCTAGCAGGAGACTAACAGATAAAGAAAACCTGAAAATAGCCTGTGTTATGGTATGCAGCAAGAATACTTTTAACATCATGACCCATTAATATTTCAGAAATCTGTGACCATTTACTCGTGGTTATTTAGTGCATGGAGTCTGTTTACGAATCTAAATAAATAAAGGTTCTTTCTTGAACCTTCATATGGATGTGTCTTTTAGTAACAAAAATGGTTCCCATATGATATGAAGAACTATGCACACAGTATTTCTCCATGTCTGAATGACCGATTAACTTTTTAATCTCTTCTTTCATCTTCTCACACTTCCTTTAGCTTAATCTCCTTTCACCTGCCCTGGCTTTGCTCCCTTCTTCCCCTCCTGTATACATATTACCTGCTTTTTCCTTTTCAGTTACACACCTGATGAAGGCTACACTCACCGGCCACTTTATTAGGTACAACTTGCTAGTACTAGATTGGACCCCCCTTTTGCCTTTAGAACTGTTGTAATTCTTTGTGGCATGGATTCAACAAAGTGCTGGAAACATTCCTCAGGGATTTTGGTCCATATTAACATGATAGCTTCATGCAGTTGCTGCAGCTTTGTCAACTGCACTTCCATGACGCAAATCTCTCATTCAACCTACTCCCAAAGGTACTGTATTGGATTGAGATCTGGTCACTGTGGAGGCCATTTGAGTACAGTGAACTCATCGCCATGTTCAAGAAACCAGTTTGAGATCGTGTGAGCTTCGTCACATGGCACGTTATCCTGCTGGAAATAGCCATCAGAAGACTGCAGTCATAAAGAGATGGACATAGTCAGCAACAGTACTCAGGTAAACTGGCATTTAAATTATGCTCAGTTGGTTCTAAGGAGCCCCAAGTGTGCCAAGAAAATATCCCCCACACAATTACACCACCAGAAGCACCCTGAACTATTGATACAAGGAAGAAGGGATCCATGCTTTCATGTTATTTTTTCTGATCCTACCATCTGAACGTCACAGTAGAAATCGAGAGTCAATTATTACAATCTTCTGTTGTCCAGTTTTGGTGAGCTTGTGTGAATTGTGAGTTGCCTGTTCTTAGCAGACAGGAGTGGCACCCAGTGTAGTCTCCTGCTGCTGTAGCCCATCTGCTTCAAGATTTGACGTGTTGCGTGTTCTAAGATGCTTCTTGGCATACCTCCGTTGTGATGAGTAGTTATTTAAGTTACTGTTGCCTTTCTATTAGCTCCAATCAGCCTGTCCATTCTCCTCTGACCTCTGGCATCAACAAAGCTTTTTGCCAGGAGAAGTGCTGCTCACTGGATATTTTCGCTTTCTTGGACCATTCTCAGCAGTTTCTGAAATACTCAGTCCATCCCATCTGGCACCAACGATCATGCTACCTTCAAAGTCACTTAAGTTACCTTTCATCCCCCTTTTGATGCTCAGTTTATACTTCAGCAGGTCGTCTTGACAATGTCTACATGTCTGAATTGCTGCCATGTGACTCACCAGTTAGAGATTTGCTTTAACACGGAGTTGAACAGGTGTACCTAAAAAAATGGCCGGTGAATAGATACTGTCGAAATGTTGTTTCTTTAGCTGCTTTCCTTATTCAACTATTCAACTAGGAAATAACATTTAACCCCCTTGTTTATTTGCAGATGCACACAGTTGCAGCACTTCACTATATATATATATATATATATATATATATATATATATATATATATATATATATATATATATATATATATATATATATATATATATATATTTATACACACGCATATACTGTATATATATTTAATATAGTTTTAGTGAAGATTAAACTAATCTACAGATTTTATGCAAGTAATTTCACCCAATAAACAAGATACCATAAACCTAAACCTAACTGCAGGTATCACCGAATTCCTTTCAGGTATATCACTGTTAGGTTCCTGTGGTGTATAACCATATCATAATGTAATTGTTCCCTCAATTTGTACTTCAAAAACACAATCGCAGGCATGCAACGGTGAGTAATGCCGTGCTGTATATGCAAATATCATGCGTAAGTGGCTGTCAAGAGTACATAAGCAGGCAGCCTCACTATGAAATGTCATTTTAATCACTGACCTTAAGGAAGGTAACAATCATCTCATCAGGACAGCCAAACAAAAGATTAATATTCGCTTGGAAAACGTCTGAATGGCAGCCGTGCATGTTGATGACAGTACAGCATGCCTAAGTAGATGGTGTCAAACAATTCCCATCCAATCAGAATCAAGACGCACTGGAAGCAGTCTCATTTATTTAACTGCTGTATATGTATCTGGCAGTAAAATGTATTTTAATAGGCAGCACCGCAATGTTCAGATCGCATTTTGGAAGCAATGACTGAATTGCTGGTGCAGACCCGGTAAGCTACATTCAACTTGAGAAGTGTTTAATGCAAATTAGCTGTTTCCGAAGTGGCACATGCAGAGCAATCGGAAAACTGATCGGGCAGTCGAGCGCACACTGCAGGTACACGGATTCGGAAGAACGGACATAACAGGAATGTGGTGAAGTGAAAGAGCTGGATAGGAGCCAGCTGTGTCGCCGATCGCACTGTTTATTGGAGTGAAAAAAGCAATCAATGAGAACAAGGAGCGTCGGTAAACACCTAGATGTGTTATTTTTGGAAACATTCGCCACGCGCCGATTTACACCATTGTTAAACACTTCCTCACAATTGCGCTAAACCCTACACAACAAGCGCCAATGCGACATAAATCGGTGACACTGTATCACAGGGGGAACACAATACAAAAGCCAGGCTAATAGGTTTAGCAGCAGACATGGCCTCTCTAATAAATCAAAATAACTGATGGAGGTTACATTTCGATGAACTTGCTTCTGTTTTATGAATCTAAACCGTAGAGATGGTCCTTTACAGAAACATCTACCTGCAGTGACTGCCAGCCCTATAGCGCAGGGGGCACAGCTTCATGCATTGCAACGAGCACCGTTCTCTGCACTGATTGTACATATTTTCAGGTAAAGCGGGCGTTTCCTTTTTTAACTTTTATGTATTAGTATAACAAATCCAAACTTTCATTTAAAAAGTCCCACCTTTGTTTGCATAATCATTTGCCATTTACGACACTAGCTAATATTCTGCATACAACAGAGCTCGTGCTTCTCGTGATCTTTCAATATTTCGTATCTGCAATACAGAATAATGCAAATAATACTGTTGCCATGCACGATCTTTTTAGCTAGGCGCCAAGCTTGAAAAGGCATTCTTCCAATGCAGCGCAAGAGGCATCGCACAGTGCAAAGCATGCTTTAATGCTAGCATCTCCAATCATCCAAAAAATCAAGAAGCATACCCCCTTAAGGTACAGTACCTGCATCTTGTCATTTGTGAACACTTCCGAATCAACCTCGCAGGCAATCAGAGTCAGCAGTTGGAATTTCATGTTGAGAGCTGGCATTCCTCTTTATTTTGCCGAATGAAAGGAAGAGAAACAGAGTAAACAAACAAACAAACAAAAAAAAAGCCTTGTTCTTCTTTTTTCTTTTAATTTTTGTTTAAGTCCCGATACAAGCAGCAGCTTTTATTTTTTCCTTTGTTAGTCACCTAGGAAGATGCCTGCTGGACTGGCAGTAGTGCCGATGAGACGACTTATCCGCTCCTTCCTCCAGCGCTCTGAGGAGCACGCAGCCAGCGCAGCACATCTCCTAAAGACCAAGCTTGACGTCAATGCTTGCGAACCGACTGCTGCTCCGCTCTGTGCCTCAGTCGTCCGGCGCATGCAGAACAGTACAAATAGCTTCTAGCAGACCACCATCACCACTTCCTATCTGAACTGCAATATATCTGACAATTATTTTCATGCATTCTAAATCATTCCTAAATTTACAGATTCATAGTACACGTACTAAGCCCGTAATGTGAATTATTACAAGAGGCAACCCATATCAGATAAATGACAAATTTGTGTTAGTTTACTGTTGCATAACACACGAAATTCACATCATTGCCAAGGTGAATACCACATACCCTGGGACTCTGCGGCTCGTCGCGATTGCGATCAGAGACGCGAATCGATCGTTCCTGGCCATTCCTATTGCTCCTCAGTCATAGCATTGCTGAGACGCATATTTCTAAAACGATCATTTAAGCCTGATATAATGCAGACACAACCAGCAATTCGGGAATAAACGAGGGTTGTGCGGTGCCGTCTTCCTCGTGCATATGTGGCATTTGTTTCCAGTATTAGGGCACTTTGGGGAATAAATTCGCACGGTTTCTGACTAAAGAACGCAAATCAATACGTATTCAAGCTATGATTAAATATGGTGGTATACACAGTTCCAGAGTCCAGACCAAATAGCGGACAATAAATCAGTGCAGAGACGTAGAAAACCAACTTGTTGTTGATGAATGAACAGAACAAGGTGGTTTGGGTGCCTTATTTTGGATAGGTTGCATACAAATAATGAGTTTCAAGAGTTCAGTGCGTTTCAAAACAGAAATATTTATTGAAATAACTTGCACACACAAAAACAGCAAATAAACCCCTGTTTGATACTTGTGTGGTTTGCCTTCTGAGTGGAATGGGTGTGTTTTCTCCATTTACAAATGCGTTTATTCCTGAGGGTCCATATGCCTCCCACAGTCCAGACACATACTGTACAGCTGGCAGAGCAGCAGCTCACCGTGTTGGTGAATGTGCAGGACTGTGTCCTGTTACTGATCTAAGATTTGTTTCTTTCTTTTATTCAGTCCTGACAGAAAAGACAACTGCTCTGTGAAACCCTTTTCCAGATTATGAGAATTCATAAACAGATATAGTAAGATGGAAGTAAGTAACAATGAAGGAAGAATGAAAGCATGCATCGGGCAGCTTTGAAGTATGTCAAATCTACAACTAACTCTCTGAGTCTGTATATGTATGTCTTTCAATTCTAAAATTTATATGTAGAGTAAATGCCCATATTCTCTTTATAGTAAAAAAAAAAAAAAAAAAACATTGACCATTACCAAATATTCCATATTTTCTCTTCTGCTTTCCTTTTATCTAACCAGGCTGACTTTATACAGTATACATACTGTTATATGATAATCTATCTAATTCATGTGTACGTTAATTTGTTATTGTATCCATAGAAGAATTTTTCTGTTCTGTTCCTGTGAGAACACAGGTCCTTCTGCTTTGCAATTGACTCAGGGTTCTTATACCACTTCATTATGACTGCCTTCAGATTGAAATGGTAATGGATGTAATTTTGACTTGATAAGTAAAACTGTGGCACATTTACATTAGAAATGCTGGCTACTGTGTCAAGTATCTAATAGGTGAGGTGAATTTCAAATAACCCCATGCTCTGCGACTGAGGAGGACGGTGGAATGTGCAGTTCAATCACTGACATTCTATAGCTACTTTAAACAAGCCAATAACAAAAGCTGTAGTATAAAGGGAGATGGCAGCCATGAACCCACTGAGCCAGTCAAACGTATTCTCACACTCCACACCACTGTCCTCACATGTGTCATGATGTTATTAGCCTGATCTCGGACAACAACGGCATGTAATCAACAATATAAAATGTGTATGTTATCAGTTTTAAATCGTAATAGTCATCTGGAAAGTTTGAAGACATTCTGATCAGGAGTCTTGCAGTCTGAGAAACTGTTAATTAATCTGTACAAAATGCATGTTAGGTACAAACATCCATCCATCCATTATCCAACCCGCTATAACCTAACTACAGGGTCAGGGGGGTCTGCTGGAGCCAATCCCAGCCAACACCGGGCACAAGGCAGGAAACAAACCCCAGGCAGGGCGCCAGCCCACTGCAGAGGTACAAACATAATAATGAAAAAAAGAGAGGTGCACTTGAGCATAAACTTTTATATTTATTTTCTTCACACTGGCAGCAGATTTAAAAATAAATTAACATGTAATGCATTTAACTGCAACAGAGTTCATTCAGCCATTCATTTTATAAACCTACTTTTTCCAATGCATTATTAATAGCAGCTGTGGTCTGTCCTGACAGCACTGGATTCAGGGCAAAGGTCAGTCCTGGACTGGGTCCAGTCCATTGCAGGGTACACTTGGACGCACTTTACAGTTAATTTAGTATGTACATCTTTAAGATATGAGAAGAAACTGGAGTACCCAAAGAAAAAACCCATTGGCACTGAGAAAATGTGTAATCTCACTCAAACAACTGTCAAAATAGGAATCCTAATGAATAACCCCTGGAGTCGTGACACAGCAGCATTAACCGATGTGACACCTGGTAGCACACTACAGAAATGTGGCATTGATAAATAAGCCGACTGAAAAGCAATGACAGCAGCAGGGTTGACAACTTTGGATTATTGTAAATGTTCCACTTGAGTCAATATTGGAAGATGAAGAAGGAAAAAAAAAAGAAGAAAACCATTTATACCATTTACGTAAGTGGGTTGGTACGAGGCCTCGGGGACATTTTAGAAAGGCAATGATCACAGATCAGTTGCAGCTATAATATAATTGAAGTATACACCATAATATTGTTTGAGAGAGGAAGCCTCATTGATTATGATGATTTCTGCAGAGAGCTGCATGCAAACTCCTACAAGGATACATACAGTATATAAGGTAACAGCAAATAAATCAATCCACAGTGAACAAACTTCCATAAACTACATAGCATAATTTACTGAAGACAGAGTCAAAGTCCTCGATGGAATTAACTACAATAGGACATTCGTATCCAGTTTAAGATCACAGGGAGCTAAAGTCTATGCTGACTGTATCTGTGCAAAGCAGAATCCCGGTCCATCACACACATGTCTACACTCACACAATTTAAATGGGAGACCCCACCAAAAAAAAAAAAACACTCCTGTAGGAGAAACAAGTTTCACTCTTAAATTAGACGAGTGAATGCCAAGACTTTTAATTAACTTCAAACACTACCAATGTGTGATTTCCAGTTTTGTGAAAATAAGCACAGGTTTTTATATCGCAGCTGAAGTTAGTTTGTGCCAGGTCCTGCATGTAGATCCTATGGCATTTGGGTGTTGTATCCCTTTAATTACAAAATATGCCCTGAATCTGTAAAAAAATGAGTTTATTTGTATAGTCAGAGTGTGTGTCTTTGAGAAGGACAATTAAATGACTTGATCAATAAAAACTCATAACATCAAAGATTGACGGAGCAAGTAGATCAATGGTTGACAGAGTGCAGCCAAGTCCGCTTTAAAGAGTGAGGACTGACTACAATACCTGCCTCAAGTTTCATAACATTTTCTTTGACACTCTACAAACATATTAAATTAACTTACTAATTTGAACAACTTTCTTGAAGTAGCAGCATTGTGCCACTATGCTGTGGTTAAATGAAACGTATTTTACTAATAATTCTAATTGTAAGTCATGTGGCGTACGGGTGGGTGGGACGCCTCCAAGATGGAAGGACCTGGGGAGGGAGCATTACCTCCCTCGGAGAGCAAAGTGGCAGCGGTGCCTCAGCCTCTCGCAGGGCTCCATGGGAATTCGAGTTGGTTACAGCCCTTTTGGGATTCATGGGCACCACCAGGGGGTGCTATAGCAGCTGCTGAGCCCTTCTGGGCAGTTCTTCTGCCACACCACAACGAGCACCTTGAGCACTTTTATAAAAGGAGCCAGCAGTCACTACTCCTGGAGCCAGAGTCGGGTGGAGGGAGGCAAAAAGTGGAGGAGTAAAAAAAAAAAAAAAAAAGAGAAAGAGAAGAAGGAGAAATGTAGGTTGTGCGGTGCTTGGGAGGACTGTGCTAGACTTATGGGAAACAGGTGAAGACGTTTCCCACGAGGAAAAAATAAAAATAAAAAATAGTTTGTGGCTTGAACTTGTGTCCCGCATCTGTCTGTGTCGGGTCTGGGCGGCAGTGCGTCCTCTGCAGGCCACACTCAATAGGCTCATACGTAGCTAATAAAAACAAAGAGATAACACAAAAAAGGAGAAAAATGTCAAAAATAATCTAGTAGGCGCTATCACTTAGAACACAAAATAAGATGAGGGCAGTGTGGTCAAGGGCAGGGGTTCTCAACCGTTTTTCTTGGTGTACTACATCCAGGAATTGAAATGTTCCAAACTACCACAATTGTTTGTTTTTAAACTGTTAGATACCTAACTCATATTAGACATGACTAAGGGAGATGTTACTTTAACCCCTCCTACCCACCAAATGTTACATCTGAGGATTTTAACAAGGGTTTACAGATAGTGGCGGCACGGTGGCACAGTGGGTAGCACTGCTGCCTTACAGTAAGGAGACCTGGATTCGTTTCCCGGGTCCTCCCTGCATGGAGTTTTCATGTTCTCCCCTGTGTCTGCGTGGGTTTCCTCCCACAGTCCAAAGACATGCAGGTTAGGTGCATTGGCGATCCTAAATTGTCCCTAGTGTGTGCTTGGTGTGTGTGTGTGTGTGTGTGTGTGCACCCTGTGGTGGGCTGGCACCCTGCCTAGGGTTTGTTTCTTGCCTTGCTCCCTGTATTGGCTGGGATTGGCTCCAGCAGACCCCCGTGACCCTGTAGTTAGGATATACCGGGTTGGATAATGGATGGATGGATTACAGATAGTTTATTTAGGACCTGCAGGAAAAAAAATCAATTGATGTAGAAATCTAAATGCACATCTTTTCTGAATGTTAAAATTTTATGGACCCAATTTTCTCTTTTCTAAATTGTGGTATGTAAAAATGTAACCACTGTGTGCGCACACACATTGTTCTGGAGATGACGTACATAAACTTGTGATACACGTGATTGAGGGCACTGGGTGGTCATGGCTAATATAACAGGAAACTCTGCTAGTGTGAACTATGACGGCATTGAAGAAAATTACATTCATATCAGCCCCTTCTTCACTAAAGGCAAGCATCTGGACACATTTCAAAATTTATAGTCACCAAGGGAAGTAGGCACTTGACATGACTTATACAGTAGGAAAGCTGTGCAAGGCAAATGTGAAGTATTTTGGGAGTATTACAAACTGACGCATACCTGGTTTTAGCATTGAAGCAGAAAGGTTTTTCTCATCCGCTAAGGACAGAGTAACAGCTCAGCAGCGCACTCTCACTTTTTACAACACGTAGAGCAATTTCTCTTTCTGCAAAGTACTTAGACATTCCAGGACTGTATGCTCAGTAAACTACATTAAGTCGATCAGTGACAGCACTTTTGCAGCTACTTTATATATGCAGATTTATAACATCTAAAGGTATGCTCTTAAGACTATACAATTGTGCATTTTTGTGTTCATGAGAAACTGAAAATGCTTTTTACCTGTCCTATCTATGTAATATTTTTATTGTGTTTAGAAGGGTTACTTATACATACTTTGAAATCACTTCCGTTTTTTTATTTTTTACCAGAGCCTTTTGACTTACCTGTACGAGAAACCCCCACAAGACCACAAGCTTTTTGGAGTTTCCCCTCTATTTTGTCCCTCTAGACCTGAAAACCCTCTTTTGTAGCCCATTTGTGAGCTGTATGTTATGCACCCTTATGACAAACGGTAAACTAGTAGGTGTCTTCAGCAAAAATGATCAGACAGCATGAAGTTTTACATCTCACATCAACCCCCTAATAAGATGTAGGGGGTGAAAGCCAGTCCTTTTCATAAAACTTAATGTTTCATATTTGATACTTTACTGGTGGTCCTAGACCTCCCAGAAGTTTAAAAATGACACATTTCAAACATAAGCACTTTGGCTACAGTTTCACAGTACTTCAGGTTAATGATTACAAAAATGATGTCATTTTGGATTTTTGATTCCCCTGATAGAAGTCTATGGAGAACATTTACACTTTAAACATATAAATTGAAACACATGTTGTAATATTTAAAATATTTGATATTTATTATGTACTTCTGACTCATGAAGAAAATCAATGCATTTCTTATGAACACCCTGAATTAGAGTTTAGCTTAAATTATTTTTGGATATTGTTGAGATATACCAACAGCTGCTCCATGTTTTATCTGTGCTAATGTTCTAATTTTGCATTAAGAAATGTTAGCATTTGTCTTGAAGCTGCATTCAGTTTGATATGAATTTAAAATAAGAAAGTGTAAAACGTATATGTGTTTAATTTACAAAAATTATATAGGTACATTTGACTTTGGATTTGACTTATTTATCAAAATAATGTAACTTCCAAATGTTTCCAAGTCAATGTGAAGGTTGAGCCTGTTTCATGGTACTGAGGGTCTTTATGTCGGGGTCCAGTTTTGATAACTTTAAACAGTTTTGCTTCTCCATTGAGCCGATTCTTGTACTTATTACTTAAGGAAGGATGAAGGTAGCCAAACATTGTCATCTCTGTCAAAACAACAGTGTTCCTCTAGAATTATATTAAAATTAAAAATTAGATGTTTATCTTATTAGTGATAATTGTTAAAATTTGCCTTTGTCACTTGCTTTATATTCTTCTGCTTTATCCTGCCAAGTTATAGAACTGTTCTAAAAATTATGTTAGATCATAAATTTACCAAAACTAACAACATTGTAACGATGGTGGACCGGACCTGAGAGAGAGAATGAGATGCTGCACAGACTGCTCATGTAACTGAAGGGAGGTTGGGGTTGTAGAAAGAAAGTACTTGCCTGTTAAGACACTCTCCTCTTAAAAAACTGACCAGCTTTGGCACGTTATTCCTTGGGATCACAATACTGGCATGGATCTACTCAAGGAGGTGAGAAGCAAGAGAGAGCTCTTACTTTGGGCCCCATGTGAGCAGTGGGAGACTTCAATTTGGGTGGACACAGAAGAGGAGAATGAGGTCGGTGGGAAAGGAAAGGCGTGAAGTCCTGTAGCAGGGTCACTGTGAGATATAGAGGTAAAACTGAAGCTTAGCCAAGGATGCAGACTTGGGTTTGGATGCTGCGTAACCAGTGATTCTTTTAAGAGCTACGTTTTTCACACTTTTTTTGTTCCTTAGTTGAGAAAAACTGGTCTAGAGTCTAAGGTAAAGCAGTGGACTTTAAAGTTCAAGTCTGTTGGTTCAGTCCCCACCTACAACTTACTGTGTGACCCTGAGCAAGTCACTTAATCTGCCTGTAGTCCAGTTGTAAAAATACTGTATATGTAATCAATTGTATTACAACTCTGAACTTGTAAACAGAAGTGTAAAATAAGAAGTAATAGCTGTTTATGTTTGTGTGGATATGTACCAATTTAGCAGAAAACACTCTGACAAATTTTCCAAATGAATCCTCAGACACATGAGCAACATTGCAGAATAACCATTTTATGTAGGAAGCAACATTTTGTTTTACTATTATACTATTGGTCAAAATTTTAGAACACCTCAATTTTTCCAGTTTTTCTTCAAATGTAATCAGCTGAAATGCACCGAATGACCTAAAATGGTGAAAAGGTAAGCAGTAAACTGCCAAAGATTTAAAGTTTAGATTATTAAAAACTTAAAAAAAGGAAATTTCAGAATATTACAAATGGGCCTTCTTCAGGGAAGAACTAATAGATTACAACCTACAGATGTTCTGCAGCACTTAAAGTAAATGAAGCCTTGCAAATTGAAAACAATTTGCACAGGTGTCCCAACTTCTGTTGATTACTTAAAAACCTTCTATCTGTCTTAAAGCAGAGTTGGAACAGACTGTGTTACTACACCTTCTGAAGTGCTATTTGGACAATATGACACTAGCATAGAACAAATAAACAATGGCAAATTAAAAAAAAAAACAAAAAAACAAGTCAAGGAATCATTAAGCGTACAAAGTTTTATTCATTATGTTTGATTGCTGATATAACAGCCAAACTGTGGTAACCCTTTTGATTCAGAATGCCAGTCACTCTGTGCAAGTCAATCTGCCTCTAGCAAAAGACCCCCAGACCATCAAACTTCCTCCTTCGTGTTTGACAGTTCGTGTCACACACTGAGGAACCATTCTCTCACCAACTCAATGGCATACAAAAACTCTGTGTGAGGAACCGAAGATTTCAAATTTTGATTCATCGGTCCATGAGACTTTCTACCAGTCTGCAGTATTCTACAGCCGGTATTTCAAGGCCATTTCCTTTAAGTAATGGCTGTCTTACTGCCACTCGCACTGTCAAACCTGCAGCTCAAAGTCTCCTCTGTCTGCCTTTTCGACTACTTTTAAGCTGTGCTTGAAGCTGGTGTGCTGTGAGGCGCCTATCATGTAAGCTGGCGACCCTCACAAACTTGTCTTCTAATAGGGTTGTGACTTTGGGTCTGCCAGATCTCTTCCTATCAGAGTTTCTTCCAGTTTCCAATTGCCTTTGGATTGTGTAGGACACCATACTCACTGATACTTTGATTTTTTTTTTGCAGTTTCTCTAAATGAAAAGCGTACACTTCTAAGGGTATTAATGATCTGTTTCATTTAATTTGTTAATTGCTGTTTCCTTGCCATTATCAAAGGAATTTAGGGTGTAGAGGGTGTAGTAACACAGTCTGTCCCAACTTTGCTTTAAGACACACAGAGGGTTTTTAAGTAATCAACAGAAGTTGGGACACCTGTGCAAATTGTTTTCAACTTGCAAGGCTTCATTTACTTTAAGTGCTGCAGAACATCTGTAGGTTGTAATCTATTAGTTGTTCCCTGAAGAAGGCCCATTTGTAATCTTCTAAAATGTATTTTTTTCAGTTCTTGCTAACCTAAAATTTAAATTTAAACCTCTGGCATTTTGCTGCTCACATTTTCACCACTTCAGGCCATTCATTGCATTTCATCTGATTAAATTTGAAGAAAAACCGGAAAAACTGTGGTGTTCTAAAACTTTTGACCAGTATTGTAATAGTAAAAAATATATTGCTGTCTACATAAAATGGTTATTCTGCACTGTTGCTCATGTGCTGGGGGATTCAGTTGGAACATTTGGCAGAGTGTCTACTGCTGCTTTGGCAGATTTGTATAATATGGGTTCTCAACAACACAGACTAGGAAGACTAAAAGCAGATGATAGTTTTGAAATGAGCATATTCACGAGTCATAACTGGACCATATACAGTAAACATCTTAACACAATGTGGCACATATGGCGAATTCCACGTTTAACCACGGATTAACTGCAAACCATATTGCCCACCCACTACATTCAGTTGGAGTCATAAGCATGGAATGTAGAAAAGTTTATTGGTCACATACAGTTGAGAAACAGACAAAAATTACCAATTGATCTAAAATCAAATCAACTTAATCTTGTTCAGCTTCACAGGGGCCTTAGCCTATCCCAGTAACATCAGGTGCCAGAAAGGAACCGATCCCAAATAGCATGCCAGTTGACTGCTGGACATACTAACACTTAGACTCATACTCTCTTGTGGTTGCTAATTTAGAAGGACAAAATAACAGAATAAGCATTTCTTTGAGATGTGTGAGGAGAACCAGAGTACACAGAGTAAAACCCATAGACACACAGAGAGCATAAGCAAGCTCCACAAATGTGGTGAATGCACTGTGATTCAAAGCCAGGACTTTGAGCTATGAGGCAGCACTGATAATCAAGCCACTCTTCCATCCTATTTAATAAAACAACATAACAACACATTCAAACTAGTTCAGTTAACTTTTGGATTGTAGGGAAATGATCCTGTCCCAGACACAATGAGTAACACAGGAGCCAATAATTCAGAGCCTACTCACACAAGCACGAATATATACACACACAACACATTTGGAGTCATCAGTTTACTGTTTTGGTTGGTGACTTAATATAGGGTGGTCCAGATCTAATTATGCAATTTTCTTTACTCTACAACTTAAGTTTATTACATAGAAAATCACCTGAAAAATCCCGGATCATCGAGAAGGACGGACGACATGAAGAATCTTCTTCGCGATGAATTGGAATCGTCCCCGCATAAATCAAAGTCATCCAGACGATCTGGATCTGCATAATTAGATCTGGACCACCCTGTAGATTAGCAGATGCCCTGTTCTGATTGGGGTGATTTGTTTCTGAAATGTGCCTGTTGTCTTCCTAGGCTTCTTCTTTACAATAAATTCTTGCCTTGAACTATTAAGATACAGAGCTTGGTTGTTTTTTGTCCCTATACCGTGATGAACTGACTTCCTATCCAGGGTTAGTTCATATCTTGATCAAGTTGCTTCTTAATCAGTGTTTTAAATTTAAAATCAGTTAGAATATACTCAACTGAATAAAATAAACATGACAAACAAAACTTAAAAAAAAGACAAAAAATTCCAGAAATGTCAATAACATCAAAGATCCAGACCTCAGTGTTTCATCTAGCATCTTGTGTTCATGGCAACTTAAGTTTACTTGCATACGTTGCATTAATTGTTCTTTATTTCAAAATGATCCTCAACAATTGATGTCTTCCACCCACCCTCATTTATTTGCTTTGTTGATTCTATATCAACTTAGGTGACAAATGAGATCAAACAAAAATTTTGACTCCTCCAAAGGTTCTCTATATGACTTCTTTCTTTTGGCAATGAAGAAGACCTGCCTATCAGTAATTGTAACCCTGCTTTGGCAAGTCCCAACTACTGAAAGGCACTATACATTTTTGAAACGTACTAAAATGATTATAGTCTTCACAGATTGCTATATAGAACAAAAGTCACTATACAGTATTTCAGAATTCATAGATTGAAAGTGAGGGACATGGTGGCATGGCACCTTTTCACTGTAGCCTCACAGGTCCAAGAGTCTAGGTTTACATCCCAGCCTGGCCATTCATCTATGCAGATTTCGCATGTCGCTTCCTACATGCCAAAGACATCTAAAGTTCTGCCATGTACAGATGCTGCCACATTGTGAAGAGAAGGAGTGTATAAAGTAATATTTATTAGCTTACTTGGTTCTCCTAGGGAAGCATGCACTCTTACTTTGATCAGCTTTCCAGTATGGTTTTATCTGTTGTCACAACATGTCCTGTTTACTTGAAATTAACTCAGAGAATTCTAGTTTTCCCCATGCAGTGTTGGCAAGTTTATAGAATGCTTCGAGATTTGTCTAAAAGGTGGTATATAAAGAGATGACTAACCAATTGTTTCTTCTATTTTCTGTGAAACAATTTTACCAGTTAATTCACAGTAGAACCGCAGACAAGGCCTTTAAATGTTCATTTGTATTCTGTCTGGTAAATCACATCTTAAAGTACATTGCTAACAGACAGCATTCCTTACTGTTAAGATAGTGAGCCAGTGAAAATACGCTAACGCCAATGTGCCATCCGACTGATGATCCCTCTGGTGTACAAATGTCTACAAGGAAATCAATCCCATAATCTAAATCTGGAAGAGCTCCAGGGGCCCCTGCAGTGCTGAAACTTCACACAGACCTTCTTTCCAATAATCCAGCAGAGTCTTCAGTAAGTATGCCTCTGGAGGCCATGAGCTCATGCACGACTGTTAAAGAATATGCAAGAAAAAGAGAAATGCTGAATTAGAGCTATACAGCCAAGTTCCATGACCATATGGAAGTTCCCCCCCATCCTGTGGAATTTATTCTTCTCTGGCTTTAGCTCCATGTTAATTTTCCATCCTACTTTTGTTCCTTACTAGTTCTTGTACTAACTAAATTGCCAAATCCGGTCAGTTTTAAAGGACGTTAATCACCTACTGTTAGGTCTTTAACTTGAGTCGGGGCTTCCTTTACTCAATGCTTCTAGTGGTTTAGTTTCTGCTACACTTGCTGACCATGATTTTGGAATCTCATTTGCTTTTGTTTACCAAAGGTGCTGCCAAGTATTTTTTTGTAAGTCTGTCATTATGTGATTAAGTTGATAATGGCAAAAATGTCCTTTCCTGGCTAAAGTGTTTTGGTCAATATCACTGTCCCTAGTTTGGATTTGTTAATGTACGTATGAGAAAGTATTCTTGTAGAAAATATGAATAAGTTGCAAGCAAATGGACATGGAGATCAATTAAAATAAGTTAACGTATTAATGTAGACTGACTGTGTTCGGATTCAGCGGGTTGAAAAATGGATGGATGGATGGATTCATTTCCTCAGCATCAATATAATAAGTAATCACCACTGTTTTATTTTACTCTTTATTTTATGTTTTAATTGTATATACAATATGTGTAATACTTTTGGCTTGTCTCTAGGAATTGTGTCTGACATCTCCACAGTTCTGGGTTCAGATTGCGGAGAGTGAGTTTGTACTTTCTCCTTATCTATGTGGGTAATTCTTCCAAATCACAAAAACCATAGATGTTAAGCTAACTGGCAATTTCATACTGGCTTGGTGTAACTGAATACAGTCATATGAAAAAGTTTGGGAACCCCTCTTAATTCTTTGGATTTTTCTTTATCATTATATGAGCTTTCAAAGTATCAACTTCCTTTTAATATATGACATGTCTTATGGAAACAGTAGCATTTCAGCAGTGACATTAAGTTTATTGGATTAACAGAAAATATGCAATATGCATCATAACACAATTAGACAGGTGCATAAATTTGGGCACCTCAACAGAGATATTACATCAATACTTAGGTGAACCTCGTTTTGCAAATATAACAGCCTCTAGACGTCTCCTATAGCCTTTGATGAGTGTCTGGATTCTGGATGGAGGTATTTTTGACCATTCTTCCAGAAAATCTTTCCAGTTCTGTTAAATTTGATGGCTGCTTCAAATCATCCCATAGATTTTTGATGATATTCAAGTCAGGGGACTGTGACGGCCATTCCAGAACATTGTACTTCTCCCTCTGCATGAATGCCTTTGTAGAGTTTGAACTGTGTTTTGGGTCATTGTCTAGTTGGAATATCCAACCCCTGCGTATCTTCAACTTTGTGACTGATGCTTGAACATTATCCTGAAGAATTTGTTGATATTGGGTTGAATTCTGGTTGAATATTGGGTTGTTCTGACCAAATAACTCATTTTTTGTCTCATCAGTCCAAAGCACTTTGTTCCAAAATGAATCTGGTTTGTCTAAAAGAGCATTTGCATACAACAAGCGACTCTGTTTGTGGCGTGAGTGCAGAAAGGGCTTCTTTCTCATCACCCTGCCATACAGATGTTCTTTGTGCAAATTGCACTGAATTGTAGAACGATGTACAGATACACTATCTGCAGCAAGATGTTCTTGCAGGTCTTTGGAGGTGACCTGTGGATTGTCTGTAACCATTCTCACAATCCTGCACTTATGCAGCTCCTGTATTTTTCTTGGCCTGCCAGACCTGCTGAGTTTAACAGCAACTGTGCCTGTGGCCTTCCATTTCCTGATTACATTCCTTACAGTTGAAACTGACAGTTTAAACCTCCGAGAAAGCTTTCTGTAGCCTTCCCCTAAACCAGGATACTGAACAATCTTTGTTTTCAGATCATTTGAGAGTTGCTTTGAGGATCCCATGCTGTCACTCTTCAGAGGAGAGTCAAAGGGAAGCACAACTTGCAACTGACCACCTTAAATACCTTGTCATGATTGGACACACCTGTCTATGAAGTTCAAGGCTTAACGAGCTAATCCAACCAATTTGGTGTTGCAAGTAATCAGCATTGAGCAGTTACAGGCATTCAAATCAGCAAAATTACAAGGGGACCCACATATTTGCACAGTCAGTTTTTTTACATTTGATTTAATTTCATACAACTAAATACTGTTTCACTAAAAATCTTTGTTCGGAAAACACCCCAGTACTCCGATGTTCCTAGAAAATAAAAGACATCTCACCGTTATTGTTTTTGTTGAAAGTACAGCAAATTATTATGCAGGCTGAGAGGGGTTCGCAAACATTTCATATGACTGTAGATAGTAGGTGTTAGCGTTAGTGTGTTCTGAAACAGCGTGGTTCCACATCCATTGTTCTTACCAGTCTGGTGCCAGTTCCTTGCGCCTGTGACACTGCAGTGGACAGAAAGCCTACAGAAAATGGGTGTATAAGTATTAATTTCCATCCACTATATTCTTGTACAGCAAGGTAACCCAATGTTTGGTATCACCATTTCAAAGCCCTAGGAGGCCTGAATCGAGTTTGCTGTTGTCATGCAGTATCCATAACTGTAGCCAAGCAAAAGCTTTACAGACATAGGCTTGATTCTGGACCTGGTCACCCAGTGAAGTTTTAATGTTTTTGCTGAGTTTGCATTGGTTTTCTTCCAATATACCGTATTACTCCCATATTCGAAAGATACTGTATGTATGTTAGCAATGTGCGAGAACAGATTAGTGTCTTCCATCTCAAACTGATGGGTGCCTCCCTTCTGCCTGACACAGCTGGGATAGACCTCAGTCATTTATATTAAGATGCACCTTTACAGTAGTGTTAAAAACTATTTGCCCCCTTCCTGATTTCTTATTCTTTTGCATGTTTGTCACACAAAATGTTTCTGATCATCAAACACATTTAACCATTAGTCAAATATAACACAAGTAAACACAAAATGCAGTTTTAAATGATGGTTTTATTATTTAGGGAGAAAAAAATCCAAACCTACATGGCCCTGTGTGAAAAAGTAATTGCCCCTGAACCTAATAACTGGTTGGGCCACCCTTAGCAGCAATAACTGCAATCAAGCGTTTGCGATAACTTGCAATGAGTCTGTTACAGCGCTCTGGAGGAATTTTGGCCAACTCATCTTTGCAGAATTGTTGTAATTCAGCTTTATTTGAGGGTTTTCTAGCATGAACCGCCTTTTAAGGTCATGCCATAGCATCTCAATTGGATTCAGGTCAGGACTTTGAATAGGCCACTCCAAAGTCTTCATTTTGTTTTTCTTCAGCCATTCAGAGGTGGATTTGCTGGTGTGTTTTGGGTCATTGTCCTGTTGCAGCACCCAAGATCGCTTCAGCTTGAGTTGGCGAACAGATGGCCGGACATTCTCCTTCAGGATTTTTGGTAGACAGTAGAATTCATGGTTCCATCTATCACAGCAAGCCTTCCAGGTCCTGAAGCAGCAAAACAACCCCAGACCATCACACTACCACCACCATATTTTACTGTTGGTATGATGTTCTTTTTCTGAAATGCTGTGTTCCTTTTACGCCAGATGTAACGGGACATTTGCCTTCCAAAAACTTCAACTTTTGTCTCATCAGTCCACAAGGTATTTTCCCAAAAGTCTTGGCAATCATTGAGATGTTTCTTAGCAAAATTGAGATGAGCCCTAATGTTCTTTTGCTTAACAGTGGTTTGCGTCTTGGAAATCTGCCATGCAGGCCGTTTTTGCCCAGTCTCTTTCTTATGGTGGAGTCGTGAACACTGACCTTAATTGAGGCAAGTGAGGCCTGCAGTTCTTTAGATGTTGTCCTGGGGTCTTTTGTGACCTCTTGGATGAGTCATCTCTGCGCTCTTGGGGTAATTTTGGTCGGCCGGCCACTCCTGGGAAGGTTCACCACTGTTCCATGTTTTTGCCATTTGTGGATAATGACTCTCACTGTGGTTCGCTGGAGTCCCAAAGCTTTAGAAATGGCTTTATAACCTTTACCAGACTGATAGATCTCAATTACTTCTGTTCTCATTTGTTCCTGAATTTCTTTGGATCTTGGCATGATGTCTAGCTTTTGAGGTGCTTTTGGTCTACTTCTCTGTGTCAGGCAGCTCCTATTTAAGTGATTTCTTGATTGAAACAGGTGTGGCAGTAATCAGGAAATTGAACTCAGGTGTGATACACCACAGTTAGGTTATTTTTGAACAAGGGGCAATTACTTTTCACACAGGGCCATGTAGGTTTGGATTTTTTTTCTCCCTAAATAATAAAAACCATCATTTAAAAACTGCATTTTGTGTTTACTTGTTTTATATTTGACTAATGGTTAAATGTGTTTGATGATCAGAAACATTTTGTGTGTCAAATATGCAAAAGAATAAGAAATCAGGAAGGGGGCAAACAGTTTTTCACACCACTGTATTTAATGAATAAATTAGATTTGAAGGACTATAATGTTCTAGTAATATAATAAGTTCTCCCAATAAAGTACAATTTTTTTCAGAACAAAAAAAATGAACAAAATTTACCTGTATGGCATATATTTCAATGAAAATACGTGGAACAATAGAAACAAATCTAAAGAGACACAATTGTTTGATTCCAAGTGAAAATGCAGAAATAAATACATTGTCTTCTGCTCCAATCAGGTTAGGCTATTGCTTCCTGTACCTTAATGGAGCAAAAGCCTGATGTTTTATGCCTGTGGATAAACAAAAACCTTTTAAAACTCTGAAATGGAGTTATGTAAGCTTGATATGTTTTGCTTCTTGTTTATCTGGATTCTTCCTACATTGTGTTTTTTTTCTTGAACCAATTGCTCATTAAAGCATGTGCTTCCTTCCATTGTTAGACAAGACACATTTTCCATGCGAGCGTCACAAACACCAGAACACGCGACACAAAGCTTCCTTGAAATTATTACCAAATAGGATATGAGTAACCCTTGATACAAATGGCTGCATCCTCTGTGCTGCCTACACCACACTAACAACACATAAAGTCTACCATGCTTCTTTTAACTGGGTTAGGCAATTATGTCACTAGGATTCAAAACTACCAGACTGCTGGTAAATGTTTGCTCCCGCCACTACTGTAAGAGCTTCTATTAAATCAAACAGTAAAAAAAACAACAACAAAATAAATAAGGTATGTGTCAGCTACTAGCAAGCAGTCATGCTTGGAAACAAGAAATCAGAAAAAGGCAACACTTATCTCACACTTGACTTACCAAGGTGAGAGACTTAAATGGAAAAAAATGTGCTATGAATTTTACTCGGCTCAGTAATAAGCTACCACTAGCACTGGCCAAAACGATCAGAAGCAGAGCAGCGTGGTGCTCGGCTTGGTCGTTTGCCTAAGATGCATTGCTTTTAAACTAGGCCGTTCTATTTATACACTCAGCAACAAGCCATCCTGTTACACCATAAAAAAAATGAGGGTCCCTGTAGTGGGAGACAAATAACGTTGTCTTATTTATGAAGTCAAGCAGGCACACCTTTTCTGACAGAAGGCTGAAGAGACGGGATACAGCAACATCGTTCTAGTTAGACAGCACTAAAAGCAAAGCAAACACAGGAGAACACATACACAAAGTAAAGGCAAGGCAGACAGCAGGAAGCACTCCTTTATGAAACAAAGTAATGGCCCTTTGAATAAAATGTGTCTATTTAATGGTTTGAATAAGCACCCAGACTCCGTAAAGAAGCAACTAGATGATATATGTGACAACTGAAGTTATTAGATACCCAAATGAACCAGATGGCCTGAATGATCTCCTTTTGTTTTGTATATGTATGTTGCTAACAACCATTCAAGAACAAAGCCAGAAATGCTTAGCAGTCCATAAGTCATCCACTTCCTTTGAAGCTGGCGAGGGTGCCTGTCCGGTTCTGGTACTTAGTAACACTAAATTAGATGACTTGTATACTCCCTTTTTCTTGGAGTTTCTTTACTTTATACTAAATGTTATTGTTCTTACTCCTTGAACCAGAGGGTAACTTAGGAAAGAATTAAGAGAAACATAATACCAGTCTTCCCTTTCAAGGCATAGATGATGTTCTCTGTAGATCCAGTGCATGATCATTTTATACTTGAGCACTCTGTAACTTACATAGACTTTAATTTATGGAAGTCATTAGTTATCGAGACCTTTAGATATCGCTGTATTAATAATGTGTTCAAAACGTTTTTTCAACTATGTCTTAAAAATGTAATTCCTGCTACACCTACCTAGCTTTCTATATTTAAAAGTCAAATACCTTGTTAAGAGGAAACTGCCTAACTGCCCTAATCTCCCATCAGCATCCACACTAGAATATATTTTGGCTAAGAATGAGGGGTATAGTTGCAGTTATTTCTAGACTTAATCAATTAATGTCATGGTGTGTACCTCTATGTGATTTTAGGCCATGCTGGGAAAAAGAAACCTTTTGTATTAATACACAATGCTTTGCAATTGCTGTGTAATAAAACCATTTTTGGTGAAGGTTTTCACTTTTATATCAAACAGGACTGGATTTACAATTATTCCTTTCTTCAAATTGCACTGCTTGATGCAACAGCAAATGTGTAAGTTAATGCAGAGATAAACTTATTGTGATTTGCTAAACTACAATCTTAGTGTGTCTGCTAATTGTGCTTAACTGGAAGAATCGAAATGTACTTCCACAGCTCAATGGGAATAAGACATATTTATCTAAGTCCAGAAAATATCAAATTTTCTTTGGTAAGAATGTATCAGTGTTATTCTAAACTAATCTGTCAGGTCTTGGCTTCTGTTCTGATTTTATCTGTGGTTTTTATTTTATATGAGTAATTTTGTATAATGAGCTTTTTGTACATATAGTTCTAAACTGCAGGAGGCTTTAACCATTTACTATTGTATGATCCAATACATCTTTTTGATTTTTATGGAATCTTGTCAGTGGTGTTCATCGATTGCCATCCTGGAGTAGGCATTGGACAAGTAGGGAGAGCCACTGAATACAAAAATAAACGAAAACTTATGTTTACTGATTTTCCATTTGTTGGGTAGATAACCTTTACAGGTGAGCACTGGGTGTATTTTTGATTATAGTGTGTTTTACTTTTTGTAATGTGATCTTTATGGTATAGTGTTTCTGACCACTGTTATCTATACTAATAAAAGGCAAAGCCCTCACTGACTGACTGACTGACTCACTGACTCACCACTAATTCTCCAACTTCCCGTGTAGGTAGAAGGCTGAAATTTGGCAGGCTCATTCCTTACAGCTTACTTACAAAAGTTGGGCAGGTTTCATTTCGAAATTCTACGCATAAGGGTCATAACTGGAAGGTATTTTTCTCCATTAACTGTAATGGAGTTGAGCTGGAAGCGTGGGGGAGTTTTGTGTGACATCATCACGCCTCCCACGTAATCACATGAACTGACTGTCAACGCAGTGTGTAGAAAACCAGGAAGACCTCCAAAAAGCGCTGAAGAAAACATGCATTATATAATTGAGAAGACAGCGAAACAATAAGAAGTGAGCGAGTGACATATACTACCATAATTATGAGTGCTGCTACTTTGGAAAGAAAGCAAGGTGTAAACCTAAACTTTAAATTAAGTTCATAGACAGGCTGCCGCTGGCGTTTCTCATGCCCACGGGTAATGCGGCATACAAGTTTAATGAGAGGACGAGGATATAAGCGAGAGTTTTGATCACTTTGTAACTAAGTTAAAATTGTAGGTGAAGGGGTGTGCTTATGCAAATTCCGAGACTGTGTTTGTGGGGATTGACAGTTAAAGGCGGTGGGGAGTCCGTCATCATCTCCCCTCCCATTTACCTCATTTCGCTCTGAGCTGAGCTCAGCTAACGCCGTCTTCGAAGCAACCGTCAGACTGCCACCAAATACTCACAGAAAAATCCACAAGTTAATACACACGCTCTCTCTAGAGTTTCTCCACACTGAATCCTCCAGGCACTACTTACAAAAGGTTACATTGACAATCGTGTTACGTTATTTTTAAAATCTTTCCTTTTCTTAGCACAAGCACAGCTGAGAAGCTTCAATGCATGTGCTCCATAACGCATTAAAAATAATGCATTTAATCACACTTTGCATTACAAGCAAAGGGAGCTTTTGTCAATGCATGATTTCCTGGTACACGATTACATTGATCAAGCGCATCCCGATTCATTTTACCCTCGCACCACCTTAGTTTGAGAAGAAGTCTGAAAAATATGAGGTTAACACAGAAAAACATCACCAATTCAAGCTTTATGAATAATCGATTAAGCCATCAATAATTGTTTTGGTAAAGCCATCCTCCTTCCATTTTATAATTTTTCCGCTACTAGCCATGATTAAATGAGCGGTAAAAAGTAAGAGCAAAGCGAGGGTGACTTATTTAGGCAGGCATATATATGACAGCAACACTCATGACAATGTCAATCATGTTACGTTATTATTAAAATGTTTCCTTTTCTTTTCATTACTTCTTTAACACACTACTTCTCGCTGTAGTAGCGGGTATTTTGCTATATATATAATATATGAATGACCTCCAAAGAGCGCTGAGACTTTTGATATCATGAGCGTGTCTGCAAAACTGGGGTCTCCTGCCCAGCAAAGTCGAGCAGCCAGCGCGTGCATAGCTGTGCCGGCCTTTGAGACGCTGACTGCACTTCTGCCTTAAGTCAAAGTGAGCACTTTTAATTTTTTCATCCTCCCCTGAGCTATAGCCCAGACAAGTGCAAACACGGGACCCCTTTTCTACACGCTGCAAAATAATATTAAGGCGATTCACACTTTCTTTTGCGTATCACGATTATGAGGTCCTCAGCTCGGATTATGAAGACACGCACACGAGTGGAGGACTGACAGTGCCATCACAGCCGATTAATGGCGGGGCGTCTCACCAGTCTACACAAGACCCACGCGACTGTCCCCAAAAGGCGATCATAGCGTCAGCGAACACATCTCTCTATACTATATAAAAGAAAAAAGCAACTTTCCTTTCTTTACAACTTTTTTTTTATCCCAAACCAAAGCCTTTTTCTCTTAACACTGCAGAGGACACAAAACTAATTTTCTTTAATTGCTGGTAATGCCGATAAGGCACATTACCAGAGGCACAAATTTGAGCGTTCACATAGAAAATGTAATTTCTATACCACAGCCGTCGTGTAGCGCCTTTCAAAAGGGATCTACTACCGAGAGATGATCCATATACATTTTAGCTGCTGTTAGTTACTTACCTGTTGTGTTACACAGTCTTTAAAATGTAGTTTACCAAACCACTCCAGTAGTGCTCAATGTACCTGTACTTCTTAAAACGTTAATGTTTTACTGTTTAATAACTTATAGACTATATTTTATTATTTTTCCCTTGCACTCAGTGACCAAAGCTATACACACACATATAGACACCTACATATACCTCTGTGTATGTTTGTGTATATATATATATATATATATATATATATATATATATATATATATATATATATATATATATATATATATATATATACATATATAATATATATATTATATATATTATATATATATATATATATATTATATATATATATTATATATATATATATATATATATATGAGAACAACACTCATATCAATGAAAAAACAATTACATTAACAATCATGTTACATTATTTTTAAAATTTTTCCTTTTCTTTTTCATAACTTCTTTAACACACTACTTCTCCGCTGCGAAGCGCGTGTATTCCGCTAGTATCTTACTAATTGTAAATACAATTTACAAAATAATAATTTGTATTATATAAAGATAAATTCTTGTTTGATTTTAGATATCTAAACTTCACTTTGATGTATCTCAAGCAGAAATTAACACATCTCAAAACAATCTTCCATCCAGTGCGAAGACCCACATGCCACATACTATGGCTTTAGCTACTCTCCCATTTTGCAGTGGTAACTCCATGTTCCTTGACAGCACGTATGGCGCACTCACTCATGGTTTTCTGTTTTTAAGCAGCATTTGCAAAACAGACCGTGGTTGCTAATATTTGATTTTGGAGAGTTTTGGTTTTTAAACTACTCTGTTGTCTTGTATTTTAGCCTCATTTATGCTCCCGTGTGTTGAAATCCCAACATTTGCTCATAGACATAAAGTCTTTCCTTCTTCTATTACTTTTCCTTGTGCTAGTTTATATACAGGTGCCGGTCATAAAATTAATATCATGACAAAGTTGATTTATTTCAGTAATTCCATTCAAAAAGTGAAACTTGTATATTGGGTTCATTCATTACACACAGACTGATGTATTTCAAATGTTTATTTCTTTTAATTTTGACGATTATAACTGACAACTAATGAAAATCCCAAATTCAGCATCTCAGAAAATTAGAATATCAATGAAGACCAATGTAAAAAAAGGTTTTTTTAGAATTGTTGGCCAACTGAAAGGTATGAACATGAAAAGTATGAGCATGTAGAGCACTCAATATTTAGTTGGGGCTCCTTTGGCCTGGATTACTGCAGCAATGCGGCGTGGCATGGAGTTGATCAGTCTGTGGCACTGCTCAGGTGTTATGAGAGCCCATGTTGCTCTGATAGTGGCCTTCGGCTCTTCTGAATTGTTGGGTCTGACGTATTGCATCTTCCTCTTCACAATACCCCATAGATTTTCTATGGGGTTAAGGACAGGCGAGTTTGCTGGCCAATCAAGAACAGGGATACCATGGTCCTTAAACCAGGTACTGGTAGCTTTGGCACTGTGTGCAGGTGCCAGGTCCTGTTGGAAAATGAAATCTGCATCTCCATAAAGTTCGTCAGCAGCAGGAAGCATGAAGTGCTCTAAAACTTCCTGGTAGACAGCTGCGCTGACCTTGGACCTCAGAAAACACAATGGACCAACACCAGCAGATGACATGGCACCCCACACCATCACTGACTGTGGAAACTTTACACTGGACCTCAAGCAACGTGGATTCTGTGCCTCTCCTCTCTTCCTCCAGACTCTGGGGCCTTGATTTCCAAAGGAAATGCAAAATTTACTTTCATCAGAGAACATAACTTTGGACCACTCAGCAGCAGTCCAGTCCAGAGGCGCTTCTGGCGCTGTCTCTTGTTCAAGAGTGGCTTGACACAAGGAATGCGACAGCTGAAACCCATGTCTTGCATACGTCTGTGTGTGGTGGTTCTTGAAGCACTGACTCCAGGTGCAGTCCACTCTTTGTGAATCTGCCCCACAGTTTTGAATGGGTTTTGTTTCACAGTCCTCCCCAGGGTGCAGTTATCCCTATTGCTTGTATGCTTTTTTTCAACCTCATCTTGTCCTTCCCCTTGCCTCTCTATTAATGTGCTTGGACACAGAGCTCTGTGAACAGCCAGCCTCTTTAGCAATGACCTTTTGTGTCTTGCCCTCCTTGTGCAAGGTGTCAATGGTCGTCTTTTGGACAACTTTCAAGTCAGCAGTCTTCCCCATGATTGTGTAGCCTACAGAACTAGACTGAGAGACCATTTAAAGGCTTTTGCAGGTGCTTTGAGTTAATTGATTAGAGTGTGGCACCAGGTGTCTTCAATATTGAACCTTTTCACAATATTCTAATTTTCCGAGATACTGAATTTGGGACTTTCATTTGTTGTCAGTTATCATCAAAATTAATAGAAATAAACATTTAAAATACATCAGTCTGTGTGTAATGAATGAATCTAATACACAAGTTTCACTTTTTGAATGGAATTACTGAAATAAATCAACTTTGTCATAATATTCTAATTTTATGACCGGCACCTGTATTGTGTTAAAAAAAAAAATCAAACCCTGCTAGTTTTAAAGTTCCCCATTTCCAATTTTGAAAACTGTAGGTTAAAGTGACAGCTACACTTTCCAGCACTGTAATTTAGTTACTATTACTAAATTGAAATTTAAATACTATTGGATAGCTACTGTACAGGCTTTTAAATGTTTGAAGTGCAGGCGAAGTGCAGATCGTGCAGCACGGCACCAGCAGCAATCCAGCAGCTGATCAAGCAAAGAGGGGGTAACTGTGCAGTCTAATGGTCTGGAATCCCTACAGATTTTATTTTTTTCTCCAGCCGTCTGGAGTTTTTTTTTTTGTTTTTTCTGTCCATTCTGGCCATTGGACCTTACTCTTATTCTATGTTAATTAATGTTTTTTATTTTCTTATTGTCTCTTTTCTTTTTCTATTCTTTATTATGTAAAGCACTTTGAGCTACTGTTTGTATGAAAATGTGCTATATAAATAAATGTTGTTATAAAAAAAAAAAAACTATTTGTTTCCCATTGTATCACCATTTAAGAGGGGGTTTCGGAGGAGCGACTGCGTTTCATTGGGGTGCATTCAGCCCCCCTTTTCACAACACGAGCGACAGAGATGTGAAGTGGCAGGCGCGTAGCGCAGGCTGGGGGAGTGGGCAAACGAAACGAGCAGGGAGCGAACCCCCTAGTCTCATATATTAAAACAAGTACAGGATAACAAAATTTTGGGATAGGTTCCAATCGGTTTGTGTTACATTATTCTTTAAAAAAATTACTTTAAACTACAATGGTAACCATTTTAAGGTATCCTGAAATTAAAAGGAATATATTTTAAGATATTTTAATTAGGAGATCTAAATTGAAAAAAACTCTGAATTAGCGTAAGCCTTCCCAATATGGGACATTCACAAGAAATGGAATTAGGTAGGAGAACAAAATAAACAAGAATAGTTGCATTAAATATTTGAAATATTAAAATGTATGCTTCAAACTAAATATTAAAAGTATAAAGATTCTCGACTGTAATAGAAATTCGCCATTTTTTCACCCTCTGATAAAGGTCCATATAGGATCAAAATCATTTTAGTAATCATTGACCGTGAAGTAGTCTGAACTGATACCCCACATGCTTATGTTTGAAATGTGTCATTTGTGACCTTCTAGGAGTGACTCTTAAGGGGCTAGAACAGCCAGTAAAAAAAAAATCAACTATCAAAAACATTATCATATTTGTGATCAGCAACCTCGCAACAGCATAAAATAACACTCCACATCCTATATTACTGATATCCCTTTATTCAAAGATATCTGAAAATTAGTAGCTTTGATCCCTCATTTCCCATTAAAGTGTGAAAGCCTGGAGTTGGTTGATCTGGCATAAACAACGTCAAGTCCTTCTGATCATTATTTTTTGAAGACACCTATTGGTTTACTCTTTCTTATAAGGGTGCACAATGACCGGTCTAAGAATTGCCTAAAAATGAGTGGGCCAAAAGCAGGAGGAACCCCAAAAAGCTTGATATCTTGCACAACTAGATATCGAGACAATGTAAATGATATATCAATTGTGGAGTTTTCTTATACTGGCGAGTTTGGAGGTACTAGAAAAGAAGAAAAAAAAAAAGCTGAAGAGATTTCAAAGCATTTTTAGGTAATTCTTAATGACTGAGATATTCCAAAAGTTTTTTAGTGCACAATGAGATCTCTGGAATTCATTTTAAGAAGGAATGCATGATACCTAAATTGTATTTACAAAATCTTCAGCAGCTTCCTATTTCGCATGTACTTCAAACTGGAAAACTGTATTTTTGAGATGCCACAGCAGGGTGCATTAGGGTTGTGATGGCAGTGAGCTAGTGGAAAGAAGAACAGGGTTCAAATGGCCATCCTCCTGCACTCAGTCAGGGACAGACGTTCCTCATGGGAATTTGTTTTCATAGAAAGTATGGTTATTTCTGCTGATGAGGAACCTGAGACAATCTGGATGTGTTGGGAAAGGAAACCAAGACACATTCATCTATAGGCATTTGTCAAGATAACCAGAAATGAGACCGGAAGTCTGAATAACACGTCTAACCATCCTATTAGAGGATATCTTAAATGAATTTCAGCAAGACATTAAAGTAATTCTCATCATGTTTCATCATACTATGGATTTTGTGATTGCTTAAAACATTAAAAAACTTGAATTAAAAACATTTTACACACAGTGGTTTGGAGAAATTTTAAAGTGTGCTTCAGATATCTCCAAATGAATTAGATATTGTAAAAAAAAACAAAAAAAAAAAAAACAAAAAGCTATTTCAAGATACTTTAAAATAATTTTGAATATGTAAAACTTTAAACTCCACTAGTAAGATGCATCAGTTATTAACTGTGTTTCTATTATCATGCCAGCAGATGAATTTTGGCAAAAAATGGTTTCATTTTTCTCTCTTTTAAGAAGTAACGACCAGTTTCTCATTACATATTTTATTAACAAGCATGGCAAGAATGACATTTAATCAGCTCCAGTTCACTTTATATTTGGCCTCAGTCAACTCATCTGACTGCTTTGTTTAACAAATTCAAAATCACACAACCCAAGTGTTTAGTGAAGCTTGTGTTTATAGATTGAACAGTTTAATTTGGAAAGTTAAATAAGCATCATGACCATCTGTGGATCAAAGACTTCAACAGTGTAAGGGAAGGCCCATGACATAGTTAAGAAGATCTGACGGCGGTCAAGAACAAGATAAGAAAACAATGCGATACTCAGGACGGGGACAAGTAAGCTTCAATAACTCAGGGAGGTCAGGAATGCTCACTGAACAATTACTGGAGAAATACGAGCAAAAGAAAACGTACATCCACCCAAGAGACAGCCTTAAGCTATTAATCTGTGCTGCTCTAGTCTAGTTATGCATCATTACAGTATGCTTTAATCACTAATGGAAAAGATTTTTTTTTAGCAAGTGCGTAAAAAATCAACTGCAAACTGTGTATTGTGTTGTTCTCATAGACAAAAAAAAAGCTCTTTCTTTTTCCATAAAATCTAAAAACATAGACCGTACATACATGTCATTAAACACCAAAAAGAGGGATTGTAGGAAAGCAAATTATCTGAAGCTTAAATTCTGTTCTTGTTTAATGCAGTTTTGCTTCCTGATGCAGGTGGCTGAACGCGATGTGGGTTGTCAAAAAATTCTGCAACCCTTTCTACAGTTTAGTTAAAATTGATAGGAAATGCATGCAATTTATTTTGTGGTTAAATGTCCTACTTCTATTATTTGAAAATTGTGGACATGTTGGATTACATAAAGGCTATCTGTCAGCCTCAAAACTGTGTTGAAACAAAGATGTGTTCAGGTTTGCTCTCCCATTACAGGGCTAAGGAAGTCATGAAGTGTCACCAGTGATGAAGCTAGGGACCAAAATGACAGATGGTGGACCCCTCTGAACAAGTGACAGTGTAGAAGAAGAGAATACATGTTCCTTTCACTGGTGTAGGACTATTCAGGTTGACAAAGATTACATATAAAAATGAAGATAGAGCAAATAGATCTAGTTGTGCTATGTACATGTTTAAGCAATTCTTAAATAACTGCTAGCTATTAAAATAAGTCTATTGTAAAACGTTGTGGGTAACTTTTGTATATTAGTAACAACACAGTGACCACCTTACCATTAAAAACAGATTGGAGAAAACAGGACTATAGCAGCTCCAGTTGTTACAACAGCACACAATTCTGCAGTGAATAATGAAAATGAATGACCAGAAAACACAAGATGGATGGTAGTGCAACTCACCTGGTGATGTGTATCTTCAAAAACACATTCATGAACGCTGCAGGCAAACAGAGAGGCAGGCAGATCACTGAGGTCCATCATCTCTTCCACGTCCTCTTCATTTTCACTAAAGATCATCTCTTCCTCATCCTCTGGGTCACTGTTGTAGGCATCAGACTGTCCATCGCTCCAAGTTTTAGCTCCATCCCTTAGCATGATGCTGACTGGTGCCAGATGAAGAGAGGGAAGTTACGCCAACAGAGATAATCCAAAAAAGCTAAGATAAAAATCAGTTTACAAGAAATGTTACTTTTTTTTTTATTTTTAACTTTATTCACCAGTTCTCTAATAATCACACTCTGGCCCCCATATTCTGGCGTGTTCTGCTTGCACAGGTCTTAGGACTTCTTTAAGGTCAACATTCCAAACGGTTTTCACCCTTCATATTACGAATTTCAGTTGATTGGTTCACTTGTTATTTTATAGAGCCTTCCCCCCCGTCATATTTACTGATCGCCTTTTTCAGTGATACCCCCACCATGTACATTACAACATACTGTACCCTTGCAGTCCTTTGATTAATTTTTGATGAGATCTCTCTTTCTGCCATCTCACCTCTCAGTTGCAGTTCTGTGTAAAGTGTTTTCTGATTTATTTCACTGTCTAACTCTGCTCTTTTAATCTCCAGTTTCTAATAGTCGCTATGCTGGTTAAGTTCATTGAGCTAACAAGCTCTCTATGGTAAACTAAAAACAGCTTTCAGCCTCTTTTGATTTGAACCCTCAGCACACATTGTCTTTTTTCCCTAGGGCTCCCCATCTAGTTTTTATCCCGTTTGGGGGGCATTACTAAACTACGCTAACTTGATCTTCCCGATTAGAAGGACCATCAACTTGGTTCCGAAGCTGCAATGGATTATATTTTTTTTTATTTTATTAATATTATTGTAATCATTCCATACAAATACAGTAGATCAATTTTTACAAAAAAAAAAATAAGGATGAAAACAACTTAACCCCACCGCTATTTGTCTCTAGGAAGAAGCTGATTTGTTTGGATATAAATTCTGTACAGTTCTCGTCTGCTAATAGAAGTGGGTTAAGACGCCATCTGCGAGGTGAGTTTGTGGGGCCTAATGATTTTAGCTCCAAGATCAGAGGTACATGGTCGGAGATAACAATAGCGTTGTACTTGCAAGATTTAATCGTAGGAAAGAAATTATTATCTATAAAGAAATAATCAATTCTTGAGTAGCAATGATGCACTGGTGAGTAGAAAGAATATGTTCTTGTGTTTGGGTTTAGAAACCTCCAGGGGTCCGATAAATTGTGGTCAGTTAAAAAGTTTGTAATTGTCTTTGCAGTGTTAGATGTCATCCCCCCTGTGACAGGTGTCCTATCTAAGAGTGGGTTTAAAACACAAATAAAGTCCCAAGCCATTATAATTGTATGAGTGTTCATATTGGGAATGGATGCAAATACATTTTGCATGAATTCCTTATCATCGATATTAGGTGCATAAACATTTATCAAAATCACTTTACAATTAAATAAGTTACCCATGACCATCACATATCTCCCTTCAGGATCACATAGAACAGTCTCATTTGTGATATCAGACGTAGTATGTATGAGAATTCCCACTCCTCTAGTTTTCTTTGTAAAGCTGGAATGGAGTATTTGGCCAGTCCAGTCCTTTTGCAGCCGGAACTGATCTTTGCTTTGTAAGTGGGTCTCCTGTAAAAATACTATTTTAGCATTTAAACCTGTTAGGCGAGAGAATACTTTCTTTTTCTTTAATTTGTGATTCAGGCCTTTAACATTCCAGCTCACAAAGTTTACTGTCCCATCATGGAGACATTGATTCTGAATTTTTGATGTCATTTTATTGTCTTAACTGGAAGTGAGAGACAGCTTTAACCTTAATTTCCAATTTCCCCACGAGCTGAAATGGATTACTGAACCTCTTACTCAGTTACAGAAACTCATTTTTTGCCACTTGCTGCCAGAGTTGAACATTTCAGTTACTAGTCACATTTATCAAGAAGGGTGTCTCCATTGTTATCACTAGTCCCAGTTGGCAGATGTTTAAGCACCAACACTTAAGCAAGAAACCATTAGCTTTATAAAGCATGCGGGGGTCAATTTATCACCGAAATGTTTGTGATAGGGTAAAAGCAGAAGACGTTACCAAGCTGTCTAGATCAAACCTTAAATACTAAAACGAGAACTGTGCTTTATTTCTTCTTCAAAAGTGTCTCAATTTTACTTTTTAAAATAATTTTACGCAATCTCTCACTCTTATGTAACATTGTCTGACATGTCATCAGTTGGCCCATAAACAACATCACCAGACTAATGAGAAAGTGTCCATAGATGCAGTGCCTGATTTAGACCAAATAATATTAAACACTACAACTAAATGCACATAAATAAAAGTCCAAAAAATACAGATGTTAAATTTCTCAAAACCAAGGCTGTCCAAGATTAACACAGAGATTGTGCCATCGTGGGAGAACAAAGATCTATACTGAACAATTAGGCAGAAAATGTTGTCTTCAACCCTCATGAGATGCCCCGGACCACCTGGCATTTCCTTCGTTTGCCACAATCTCACTTGGGGACAAAGCTCCGAGGTCCTTAGAGTTGTCTGCTTGGGGTAGCTGCTTCCTAATCACTTTGACAGAGCAGGTCTACAGTATACCTTCAGATTCAGAGACGCTAACCCTCTCCTTAACTACATTAGACTCCAGATTACGAGGACAACATCATCTAGAAACAGAAAAGACATCACTCTCACATCCTCAGGCGTGTTTTGATGACCTCTCTGTGGAGATTAGACACACGCCAGGTAGACTGTACAACTAGCACTGAAAGTACTTGACTTAAGTCCAAGGCTGTATATTTGATAAGAATTGAATTTGGAGCCTTAACAAGAAGATGTGGCTTCTAATAAGCTGGTGACATAGTTCTTGATTTGTGGAGTCCATATTTCTCTGATCTCTAACTATTTTGGTCACGCTTCTTTTTACACCAGAAGTGACTATTCATCTGCTCCGCTATTTTTTGGACCCATGTTTGCTCATTGCAGCATTATAACACGACATGGTCAATACCAGCAGCATCACATGCAAGAAGTGAACCAACTCAAGATGGGATGCCGGCTCCTCAGAGATAACGGAGCTACTGAAGAGCAACATCTGCATTGACAAACTGAATAAATGAAAAGCTAGGAGACAATACTTGAAGTGGCAAATGATATTCACTGCGTTTACATTTTTTTTTCCTGTTCTTTTTCTCTTCATTAAAGGGACACAGCACTCAGGACCCCATTGGACCCCAGGCAGGAACAAACCTTGAACCACTGCAGGACCAATACTGTGCCAGTTTAGAAACAATGACTGATCTAGAATGTAGATCTTTGGAACGTGGCGCACTCACTCACTCACTCATACTGGGTCAGCGATTAACCCAATACAGACATGTTTTGAATAAAATCAGATTACACATACGGACCCCAGCAGACAACATACATTCTACAGACTGTGACTGGTCCGAGACTTGCACCCAGGCCCCTGGTGCTGTTAGGCAGGAGCACACACAAATCACCGACTACCAGAAATAGTTTGACTTGAACACTGAACGTGGCTAACTTGGCTACCATGTTACACCAAAAGTGATAAGATATGCAGCAATGAAATCGTTTATTAATACATCATTTTAAGGCAGTCCAGTGGGCTTTAAACAATTGCTATTTATTGCATGGCACTTCTGTCATTTAAAAATTTAAAGCAAATTGTCTGAATACAAATTAGGCCAACCCTTACTTTCTTTTCTGGTCCATCAGCATTTAACTAATGGGGCTAAGAAGCAACAATTAGCAGTGGTGTTTCTACATTAAAGGCCTACAAGGGCACAGCCCACCAGATGTTGTGCAAACAAAGTAATAAACTTCCCTCTGTAACTGAACTTATTAGTAAAATGTTTATGGCAACTCTCAACTTGTCTTTCTAACAATTGTTTGCCAATTTTCTACAGTATGCTTAATGTAATTACAGTGGGTATAGAAAAGAATCCCCCCCCTTCACAATATTCCCATTTTTTTGCTTTACAGCCATAAATGTACTGTGGCATGCAAAATTGACTGCAGTTTCCCGCTGAAACCAATTGGCCCTGCAGTGTTCTCTATACCCCTGGGTGTGTGTGTGGGCAGCCTGAGGTTTATAGTTTAGTGACGGGGCTTGAAGATTAACGCCTGTATTCAAAAGTCCAGTTAAAAGTCAATTTCCTCCCTTAAAGATATCCACAGTCATTTGAAAATCTTCATCTTCTCTCTGTGCCGAGTTGGGACCATGCTACGTGCAAAAAAGCCCCCAAGGAAGGCTACATGTTCTCCGTCCACAAATGGCATACATGCATGAAAATCATTTTTAAAATTGTTTGCTGGCCCTGTTCTGACCTGTCCACATGCTAGTTAGCGTTGCTACAGGATGCGTAGTTTTCTTTCCGTGTTATTGTCGCTTGTCCTTTTTCACCTCAAAGCTGTTCGTTTCTAACCTGCAGGTGTTGCTGGTCCAATTCAGAGCGTTCATAGTCAATAGATTTAGTTGGCAGGCTTTCACTTTACTTAGCATTTAAATCTACAGGGCCCATGAAAAGTAGTCACCTCTTGGGGGTCTTCACATTTTATTATTGGTCAACATTGAATCACAGTGGATTTAATTTGGATTTTTTGGACAATGATGAAAAGAAAAAGACTTTTTAATGTCAAAGTACGGAAGATCTCTACAAAGTGATTAAAATGAATTACAAATATAAAACCCAAAATCATTGACAACACAGGTTTTCAGTTCACTCAAGTCAGTCTTGAACAGGCGCACCTTTGAGTCTGTGTGCACAGGTCCCTAATAGTTAGGCACAACTGGACACTGCATTTCTTCACCAGTCTTCTTGGCAGGCTGCTTGGGGATTGCGAGTGAAGAGCCTTTTTCAAGTCCCGCCACATATTCCCAGTAGGATTGAGACCTGGAATCTGACTCGGACGCTCCAGGACCTTAACTTTGTTGAATTTCAATCATTCCAGTCTACCTTTGGACGTCATGCTTGAGGTTGTCGTATTGCTGGAAAAACATATTTTCTCCCAAGGTGCAGGTTTCTTTCAGACTGTAGCAGACCTAAATAATAATAGCATGTTTTATGTTTGTGTTGAGTGCGCTTCGTTTCATCGTCCCGTTTACTGTCCGTTATATGTACGTCAGTGAATATTGTCCCCGTAAATGAAAAGGGGAAGGGTGATGGAAGGAGACCGCAGCCCCGAGACAGAAATTGCCTGTCAAACTCGCCTGATTCACCCGGGGCATTGCGTATTTAAAAAAAAAAGAGGAGTGAAAGGCAAAGGAGGAAGAGGAGAAAGAGAAATTGAGGAGCGAAAAGAAGGCAATTTAACCATTCATTTATCAACTCATCACTGCTGATCATTGCTTTAGTCCACTGCTTGCTTTTTTCAACATCACGACAGTCAGAGCCGAGGAACCTCGGGGCGTTCGGATTCATCCCTGCCATTGCCAGGACTTTTCATGGTGAGGTCGTTTTGTTTTCGGGAAGGAGAACAATAATACTACAGCCAGTATCAATACCGCCGGACTTTATTTTGGACTCATTTTTCACCACATTTCAATTGCTGTGTTTACCTACTCTGTGTTTGCGTTACGTGTTTCTATTAATTGTTTAGGGGCAAGGGAGGGCTCTTTATAAATATTTGTATAGTCGTGTCTTATATAATAATTAGTCACTGGTGTTTTTGGGATTGTGGTATTGTGTGCATACATATATTATATTATTGAATATTTGTTTGTCTTTTCCATATACACAATAGATCTGTGTTTGATTTTACATATCTGTTACTGTTTTCCGGTTATTTTGTCATATCGGGAAAAATAAGACAACTTGTAAGGAGTACGGCTTGTTATTAGAGCAAGAAGCCGCAGGTGATCCAAGGAATGGTCTTGTAGTGTAGTGGCCAGTCTGGGTAAGGGGTTGGTCGTTACAAGACTACATCCGGTTTTCCTCCAGGATTTCCACGTATTCCTCTGCATTCAGTTTAACCTCGCAAGCCTTGCAGATCCTGACGCAGAGATGCATCGCCACAGCATGATTCTGCTGCCACCACCACGCTTCACAGGAAGGAAGGTATATTTTTGAGAATGTGCAGTTTTCATCTTACACCAAACATGGCTGGTAGTCTGAGGACCATAAAACTCATTTTTTGTCTCATTAGACCATAATACCTTCTTCTAACTGACTTCCGAGTCTAACACCTGGTGAAGTCTAGCCACGGTTTTAAAAACACGTTTCTTTTTATAATGGTGACTTTTTTAGCTGCTGTCCCAGTTGTGACTGGTGGAACACCCAGATAACAGTTGTTGTCTGCACAGCTCCTCCAGTCTTCCCCACTGTAGCTTGTAACTCCTTCCTGAATTTGCAGAGAGGCCTCCCCCACTCGGCGTCTTAATGCATAGACAGGCTCTCAGTTTTTGAGGATGGCCTGCTCTGGGCAGGTATACCACTCTGCTGTACTCTTCTCATGTCGTAACAATTGGTTTAACTAGACTCCGAAGGATTATGTAGTGACTTATGTATTTTCTTGTCTCCATCCCCTGATCCTTGATTTTCATTCACCTTTCCACACCGTTTCTTGGAGTGGTCTTTTGTCTTCACTGTGTAGGTTAGGCCACCATGCTGACTCGTCACAAGTCCAGATGCCTACTTAAACCACAAGCAACTGAAACCCCTTGGCTACAGACGGGTGACCTTCTACAATCAGCTGGCTGCACCAGTGATGATCAATACTTATGCAAGTAGGTATTTTGTATATTTCTAATTAATTTAGACCCCTTTGCAGAGACGTGTTTTCACTTTTGACATTTAAAAAGGCCTTTCTTTTGATCAGTGTCCAAAACGGCAAATTATATACACTGGGATTCAATGTTGTATAACAATGAAATATGAAAACTTCCAAGTGGTGAATCCTTACAAAGGCACTGTATATGGCTCAGTTTTGTCAAGTCAGAAGGTATCACAATGATCTGAAGGACATTGAGACAAACCAGGCCCCAGCATCCCATTATCCAATTGATTTGTCTTTTTGTGATGTGAAAGTTGGGTGAACCCTCATTTTACACTGGTCATTAGCAAAAGAAATTTCATACCAAAAAACGCTACTGACAATGAAATCATTTTACTTTTATCCAGGTTGAAATCTTTGGGGCCATCAGCGAAAAACATTTATAATAACCCAGCAAACTACTTCCATCAGTCCCAGAATGCTCCTCAAAATGGACCAAAAGCTGGATGAATAGTTTGTGATGGACACAAATGGCCAATGCAGTGACTCTGGTATTTTTACAGCCTGGAGCCTCCACCTTGGAACTCCAAATAGGTGGAGCTGACTTAATGGGCACTCTGTTGTATTATTTGACGAATTTGTCTAATCTTAGCCGTGTTGTAACTGGGCTGAGCTCTAGAGGTCAGCAGCTAGACTCTATAGACGCCCTTTGGAATCAGCTCCACCTTCTTGGAGCTCCAGGTTGGGGGTTCCAGGTTGCAGAGACGCCTGGTTTGAGAGTTCTGCGTATTCAGCCTACATGGCTTTATGACATGGGGTGCACCTTGTGGTACATGCCGCATTTGAAACTACCTTGAAATTAAATCTTCTACACCGTCATACATAGTGAAGCCTAAAAACTACCCTCTCTTTGCAAACAAACGTTAATTTATTAATCCATGGGGTTGCAGCGCAGTGCCTGCTGGACGTTTTTATTCACAAGAAACACTGCCACCTAGCGTGCATCTGTAGAAATACAGTGTAAGTCATGCTTTCGAGTAAAACGAATGTGTGTGTATATATAGATATATCTATCTATATCTATCTATCTATCTATCTATATATATAAAGCAAAAGAGATTTTCAGACAATTACAAACAAAAAATAAAAAGAGAAACTAACAAAAACAAATAATTAGATGATCTGATAAAGTCAATTGGTCACTTGTCCTTGCCAAAATGCGCATAAAAGTAATTATTTGAAGTGCTACAAAATTATAACGTATCATAATTATTATTGTTAAACTTCTCTCAAGTCATAAATTAATGTAAGGCTCCCACTCATTTCGTGGCCAAGGAGCCGTTTTTAAAAAGTCCAATGGATTGCCTATAAAGTGATGAAACTGTTTTCATGGCAGTTATTACACGTTCTTAGACGTAAGCCAGATTGAAAACTAATCGAATAAGAATACACAGAAAACAAGCAACCGATGGAAAGAGAGGGTATCACAGGGGACATAAGCTTTAAAACTCGGCCTTATTAATAGGCGAGATCAACATTAGTATATGAAGTGCCCCGTCAGGCGCGTATCCTGCACCCGTTTACTTGCTTGTTCGGCTGGTCAGAGGTGATTAAAGATAATAAATAACCTGTTCCTGCTCACATGTCCACTGAGAGCACCTTAGCAAAAGCCGAGAGGACGGACAGCACGGTAGTGCCATCTAGTGTTCAATACCGCATACAGCAATGCAGTTAAGAGTCTATTAAAACACCGACACTGCCAAGTGGCGTGGTGGTTAGTGTCCCTGCGTGGAAAGCCGTTTCAAGAATGTTGTTTTGAACCTTTGCCAGGTTCACGAGGAATTGGCAATCCCGTGTTCGCACTGAATGCCTGGCGTCGACTTCAGGGTTGGTTCCTTTATGCTACCCGGCTGTGCCCAGGCTTTTGTCTACCATGTAATGGAAAACGCGGGTATACAAAATGGACGGAACGACGAGTGACCCACGTTTATGGTTTTGGGCATAAAGAAAAAGAAATGTCGAAATAAAATTGCAGTATTCATTCTCATTTTCAAAATGTTACGATTTTGCGTAATGCCTACATGTCTAGCGAACACGCAATACATAAATAAACAGTCCTCTCAATTTAGTCAAAACACTACTTACCCAACTGTAATTATTAATGTCAAGCTTTTTCTTCGTCGGAGTTTAACTGCTAGCGGCTTTAACGACCATTGACTTTGATGTCATTTCCCCACAAGCTCGGTTTTATTTTTGCTTCCAGAATACCAATATTGTTAAGTGCTATTTTTGTTTGGTACATGAAAGCTCTACATGACAGCCGGCGGTTACGCACAACCTACCATCTTTAGGAAGACAGACAAGCGTAGCGACCAATAGCCTTTCGGGGCGGTGACGTTAGCCCTATCAGGGAGGCAGGGGGCGGTCTTTGCTCTGAACCTCATGCTCGGTAGAGCTAACATTGAAAACACCTGAAACCGTCCGTGTCCTTTTGGGCTGCCCGACTGCAAGCTGGTGTCATTGAGTTCTGCGCCATCCACCGATTTAAAAGCACTGAAATACTGCAGGAAGTCTCGGCGACTTTCAAGGTTTGGCACTCCAGGAGACCGTGCGACCCCAGGGTGGCCAAAGTTAAATCGATTATTTTAAACATTTAAAGTTCAAATAAAACGCATCTTTTCGGGGCGCGCATTTTATTAATTCCAAACTGATTTTTTTGCCTTCTCAAGGTTGTCTTGTTCTTGTAAAAAAATGGACTTGAATTTTCACTATGAGGGAAACATAAGTGACCTGGGCTTTATACCAATTCTTGGCCGCAGTTAGGCATAAATGTCCTCCGAGGAGGTGGGCACACGTGAAAAACTCAACTGGTGTGCCCAAATCAGAGCACTTACTAAGGTACACTGACATGATGACTTGCAGATGGGATGTGAATCATTCTTCGTAACCACTGCGCCACGTCACTTTGGAGTGACAATTGACGATAAAGAAAGTGGTAACACAACATTTTAATGTTCTAGATATACAAATTGTGTGCAAAATGTATACATTCCTTGAGAAAATTGCATGTATCATTAGAGGAAAAGCTGCCATTACATGACGATCCTTGTTTAAATTTAAACAACCTTTTAAAAGTCGCCCCGTATTACAAAAATATACTGATAAACTGCAAAAACTATTCTGTAATCTACCTTTAATGGTAACAGTTGAATTCATACTCATCATATACTGTATATTTGGCAATTGCGGACATTTTAATACACAGCTGCAATTTTTCAATAAGCTGTACGATATGTATACAATAAATATGACACATTTAAAATAAGTTGTTATTTGCACATTTGGAATTTTTAGTCTAATTTGAAATGTAAAACTTGCCATTACTTAACAACTGTATGAAAACAGATGTAATGCTGATGTATCTTATCTCTTAAAGCAATATGTTTTAGTTATATCTATATATATACAGTACATGCACACACAACATATATATATATGTATATATCAGCATATATTTTGAGAAGAAAGTTTTCTGAAATTATGCATTATGATATTTAGAAGCATATGGTGAATGCATAATAAATGGCTGCAGAAAAAGACTTCTGGTTTTACTTGACATTTATTTAAAAAACAGCATAATAAAACTGCAATGCATGTGCAAATGTAAAACAGGCATTTTTATGACTTAAAGCATAAATTATACAGGTACTGTTCAGTAAGGCAATTTTCCAGCAGCTTACTACATGATATTATATGTGTAGTTCAGATATTTCCTATTACCGGGATCATACTTTAAACATCATATTAAACATCAAGGCAAACATAATAAATATATTTTACAAGCACCTATTGTATTTACAGTTATTTGGTTTTAATCAGAAAGCCACAGTTAATATTAATAGGTATATATGATAAAATATACAATGGCTGTATCCACCACACGTCTTCCATTTAAGATTACATTAAACATCTTTCTTCCTTTATGTTAAACTAATTTAGGCAGTAATGAAAACAAATGCAAATGTTAGGAGGATACGGTGTCTCAGAGACTGGACATCACATCCTAAGAGACTCGAGTGTAGCAGTTTGGGTATTTACAGGGTCATATGTACTACAAGGCAGCCATCACAATAAGGCCGAAATGTCAGTTACTGTATATTGAAAAATGAACAATTCTTCACGCTTAAAAGAGTACAAAGGCTGACTTGGCTTGTTTAAATAGACTGAAGCAAAAACTAACACTCCATCCAGGATTGCACAACATATCAAATCGCGACAGGAATGTTACTCTGCTCGTCGATTACAGCTCAGTGACTGCAACAAAATGATGTTTATTGCACACTTGTAACATGTACAGTAATCAAACAGAAAGAAATATAACAGGTTAATTAAAACATGAAAACATCCTCAGATATTTCCTACAAATCAGAGTCAAGTATCAGCAATGGCAGGCTAAGGCACTTGCTCAGCATGGTCAATTCATAACGCCACTGTGCCCAAAAATCAGGCTCTCATTGATTATAGGCGATGGGCACTACAGGGTTGCAGACACTACACAGAACGTGACTAACTGGATTTGATGAAGATGAAGCATACAGACAAGTAATATCCGTTTCAGCAGTTATTACGTACTGTACAAACATTTATTGCATAATTTAAATAAAAGAGAAAATTGCGAACTCTTTATGTTGTGTTTTGTGAACTTTAACCTGGATTTCTTAGTCCTTAACAATGCTAGTATTCACTTTGTTTCTACAAGAATCTTAAAAAATAAAAAAAAGGAAACTCATATCCATCTCGTCTTATTTTCAGTCAAAACCAGTAATTAATTGTGGATTTATATCCAAAATGACCAACACAATAATAAATCAGTCAGTCTTTTATTACATCAGTGTTATAAACCAATAAATCACTCTCCTGGAAAAGTCAGTCTTACAATGTATGGTCTATAAATAATTTAATTCATACATTGATGATTAAAGAATCAATTTGGATTGTTTTTCTATTGCCTTTTTGTTCTTATTTGTTTGTGCCCTTACATTTTTGTCAGTAAGATCTGTGGGAGTTTCATTTATCAAAGAGTGCATAAGCGCGGGGAAGAAAAGCAGCAGACTCCACTTTACACAATACAAATCAAAACAAGGGCATCACTCACATCGACATGTTTAAACACTTACTTGTAAACACGCACCTGCTCGTGGTCACAACTTCTACCTGTGTAGTAAGTTGCAGCATCTCCTGTGGAAGAGCTCAGCTCACTGGGCAATGTGTCATCCTCCCTGGAATACAAGAATCCCTCCCTAAAGTATCTGAGCTACAGCATAAATGGAGGGGGGCTATGACCCGGTCACATACAGGTGGGTGTGCTTCTTAAGGGTGAAACCTTTTTTATTTTTTCTGTGGAGTTATACTGAGACACAGTTGGCCTTTCTTGACAATATGTTAGAAAAACACTCTGTTCTGCTGGATGCAACAATATTAGTATAACAAAAGCAAATAAACAAACACTGTACCGCTATATTGTGTTTTAATGTTATAATATATGAATCATCATATATTATATTGAGCTTTTGTAAAGTTGTCATTGTGAGATACAAGTTAAAATTTGTTATATTTGACATAAATAACAGCAAAAATTATTTTAACTGTCAGTTATTCTTTCTTGGAATAATTATATCACCTCTTTATATTGGCAAGACAGCTAAGCTGATTCACCCATCCATCCATTGATCCTTTGTCTGAACCAGCGTATTCTAATGTAGTTTTGCACAGGATGGACTGTCTCTTCGCAACATCATGCCAATGAAAGAATGTGCTTTAAGGGACATGGCAGATTCCAGTACATTTAGAGTCACTAAAGTCACTAATCAACCTCGTCTGCCTAAGGAGACCACACATAACCATGAAGACACAAAGGAAATGCACTGATGCTACATAAACAGTGGCCATGCTGGGAAGTGAACCTGTGCCTCTGGAGCTGTGAGACAGCAGTTGCAGTCTGATGCTGACACCACTCTGATGTCATTTTTACATTTATGGCACTCTAAAAATGACATGTAGGTACATAATAGCAGCTCAGTGCCAAATCTAGTGCAATTTTAAGACATACCTCCAACAAGAAGTTATTAACGTAGACAGATGCATGAAGTCCATGCTGCAGAAAAACTGAAGCACAAAGGCATTCCCTTTCTTTTATAACAATACTCAACAGAGATAAACGATGCACTTTGAAACATCCTGCAGTGTCCCTGGCAGTAGTATGCTTTTTTACATTGGAAAACAATTGGAAAAACTCACTCCAACAATATAAATTACCAAAATACATTTGCAAAACTATTTTTTATAAAAGTCAGTTTGCACATTTCCTATAAAGGCACTCAAAATGTTTACTTGTCATTGTCTGACAGGACATTTAATGTTTCCCATTGATTTTTCTAAATAAAGCGAAATCTTAAAATAGAACCAAAATAAAACAAAACAATAATTTTTTTAACATTTCGAAATTTGCACTGTTTTTAAAACATGTTTTACTAAATACAAAGCACTCAAAATCCTTTGTACATTTGTACCGTTTTCAGGATGGTACAATACATCTGAGTACTTCTTTTCTTCTGAATTTATGTCATCTTCTCCGGCTTCTTCTTGTTCGGGACTTATCCATATTTGGACAAGTTATCCTTGCATCTCAGTCAATTTATTTTATGGTCATTAAACACTTGAATTGCCATGCACATGTACATTGCTACATTTAACTGTCTGCAGCTCGTAAGTGATGGTGCCTGACAGATGGGAATATGCTCTTCCAAGAAAGACGAGACTGAAATGAAAGTGCCAAACCACAAGTGGTATAAAACCAGAAATGTTGACATAACTGACATGATGAAAAGTCAATGATTGCCAGGACTGATTTACTCCTTAGAGCTAAAGAATTAATTTAAAATTTTCACAATGGCATTCTATAAATAAATATTCAAAAAAAACCATTATAGTGAACTGGGCTTTGTCAGGCTTAAATGAAGACAATGTACTGTACACCTGACCTGCCATTGACAGCTTCTAGTCCTTCTTATGATCTAGTGCCTGATAAAATGGTGCTAGTGATGCTTTGGAGTTGTGCTGTTCCTGCACTATTGCCAGGGTGGCAGGTGTGTAATTCTCATCAGAAGGAATGCTGTTCACTAGGGCGCCATAAGAGAAGGACCCATTGTAATCTGGCTGAACAGTTCTTCCTTTGTCATGGATGTGCGGAAGAGCTACAGTGAAAAGGAAAAGAACATATTATACGTTTCAGTGAAGTACTTAAGACATATACTTAAACAAGATTATTGAATAAAGTCAAACTGAAAGTAATTTGATCTCCCATCTCAGGCTCCTAAGAGAACACGCCATTCATCCCAACAAAGCTTTTGAGTTCTTATAATGGTTTCTACAATATCTCTAAGCTGAGATGCATAGGTCTCCATGATACTGCTTAAAACGACACTATTTAGTAAACTCGTACCCTCCGAAGAATTAACACCTAACATTTTTGTGAAATCTGCCTATAAGCAATGTCCACCTATGACATCTGTTTTTAGTCAGCAGTTAAATTTATTGTATTATTATTATTATTATTATGTTTTGTAATTTTATTGTATTAATTTATTCAGTAACAGTATAACAGCACCCCTCATCCTTTTTATTTAAAGTAAAAAGATGCATTTCCTTCAATCTTTTATCACAACTCATATTCAAATGAAACACATATAAAGGAATACTTCCAAGGTCACAGGAATCAGGAACAAACCACTGAGTCAAGAGGAAGCTCTTATAACATTATAAAAAGTATAAGGATGACACATTGGAGCAACTGCCTGAACAACTAATCTTGCTGAAGTGAATCATCTTCCATGGTTTGTTAAAACTTCTTATGTTCTTCACATTTTAAGGAATTGGTGTAGCAGCTTCTCTATTAGATTTCTGTACCACTCTTATGTCCATCCTGTGAAGCAGACACTAAAACTGCGCAGGATTTCCAGGTGTAGTACAGTTAACCATAACCTTTCTTAACTCATACTCCAAAAACCACATTTGCTATTATATAGCCAACATCCCTGCCTTTTTAACTAGTTATATGCAGAGTTCCCCGTTATGGTTATGAACAGTGACAGGTACAATAGGATTCTTAAGTTCTTCTAGCTTAAATATTCCTCATTGTGTGTAAATGTAATGCTTCTTTCTTTCTTCATATTAAATTTAATTTTCTACCTATTTATATTTGGTCCAGACAAAGCCACAGGAATTTTCATGACTCTATGGTATCAACAAAGCCACCTAATTTAGTGTCATATGGAAATTTCCCTCATTTGTTATATTTTTAGATAAATCTGCCATTTCATAAAGCAGTGGCTCCTGTATTGACCCCAGTGGAAACCTAATAATTGAAAAAAAAAATCCATATATCATAGTGTGCAATTTTCTGCACTTAAGCCAGTTCCATACCAGTCTTCCTACTGCATCCTGAATCCCTCTTTTTACTTTTGTAATTTGTTGCCTAAGCTCTCTCAGAGTACCACATTAGGTTTTTGAAAATCAAAGTTCATAACATTGAACTCTCCACAATATTTTTTTTTTCCTGTCAAACTCTATCAGAATTAGTGATGAGCAATCAAACCACTCTATGTGAAACCCCATCTTGTCTTTAACAGCTGCTTCCAGTAACATGTCTGTGGTACACGTTAGATAAACTAACATATTAATACTGTCAGCGGAAAACACTTTCTTATAAAATGGGGGAATGTTTGATACCTTGTTAGGTGTTTAGCTATACGGCTGTTTTGTGAATATGGTCTATAAATATAATCACAAGTTTATTTAAGCATTTGACTAAGAGTTACCTGATCTGGGTGATTCTTTACCTTTTAAAGTTTTAATCTTAGTAGGGCTTTGCTTGCTACAATCTTTAAATGATTTTAATTTTTTTTAACATAGCTACTGACACTTTACTGATTTCTTCAGGTAAATATAAACAGTAGTATTTGCTGTTTCCGTACTTCATATGTTCCTAACACAAGCATGGTAGATTGACTGGTAACACTAAATTGCAGTGGGTTTGTGTGTCAGTGGCCTGTGATGAATGAGTTTTGCCTCAAGTCCTAAGCTGTTAGGAAAGGGCTGTCCAGCTGCTGAGACAGGGTGATCCTTCTCTGAAATTTGATGAGCTGTGGAAAGAAACTGTAAATGAATCTACTGGTGCGAGTGCGAATAATCCAGTACTGGAAGTAGTGAAAAAACTAACTGTGCAGGATGGCTGGTACCTTTATTAAAACTGTTTGCCTTTCAACAGCAAGTCTTTTTAAAATGTCCTAAACAGAATGCAGCTCAGTGCTGATAATATTCTGTGCTGCATCCTGCCTGTCTCCTAGACCCAATCCCAACAACAAAACTCCTGAAGAACTCAACTGCAACCATTCTTAACATTGTTATTAGTTACTTACTCACCTGGCACAGTTCCTAATCCACTAGAAGAGTCAATTATCAGACTGTTACTGAAAAAAAAATCAGAGCTAGTCCCACATATACTTAACAAGTATAGACCTATTTAATGTAGATGCCATATAGTGTCAATCTCACCTTACATATCAAAATTTATTTTAAAAATTCCAGTCCAGCTTTCAGACTGGAAATAGTAGTGAAAAAGCAGTAACCCATGTTGTAAACTACACTGTAATATCTTTTGATAAAGAAAATGCCACAGTAATGAAGCTGTTAGATTCAAGTTCACTATTATTATTTCATAGGTGGGAAAAGTATGTTGGGCTCTCAGTTTGTATTTATCTAATCAAGTACGTATAGAAATTGTTATATTTCAGCTAGAGTACCTGGCACGGCTAGGGTTCAAAGTTATATTTTATGTCCCTTTTGTTCTTTGTTTAGCCATTTACTTATGTTAATGTTATTTTTGTTAATCATCTGATGTATTTTCTTTGCCTATATTATGTTCCTTGTGTTGTGTGGATTGTCACCTACCAATTACTACCAGGAACTATCCTCTATGCTAGAAATCCAGAGAGTCTACCTGCTATTCCTGCCTGTTCATTGTGAATGCGCTCTGGTGTGAGGGAGTTCTTGTCCCTTCTGCGGTGCATTTTGTGAATTTTCTGGATTTTGACCATTTTTCTCTATTTTTTGACTTGACCTCTAAATATCTGTACTGGAACTTGTTTGCTTTGGATTGCCTTTGTGTTTTAGACAATTGCATTTTGCATTTTGTACTCCACAGAGCTTCCTTCAATGCTTTTGAGTAGCTGGTAGGAAGAAACCATTTTATTTTTAAAGATTCTACAAGGCTCTTTTTGTATCTAGCCAGAGTTTATGACAAGTGGGCATTTTTGGAAGTGCTTTTGGGACTAGAATGATTTGGAACTCCTAGTTCATGACAGAAATGTACTGACGGTACTACTGTCATTATATTCTGAAGTTAAATATGGAGTCCTGCAGGGCTCAGTACTTGGATCTTTACTGTTTCCATTTTATATGCTTCCATTAGGGACTATCACTAGTAAACATAAAATTAATTAATATCCATGTGCAAATAATAATGAGCTATACCTTTCTTTTAGACCAAATGAAGTTTCTCTGATAGCATCCTTAATTAATTGTGTCAGTGAATTAAAAGTAAGGATGAATGACAACTACTCATCTCTGTATACAAAAAAAATGTTATTTATTGGAGGAAGTAATGAAGACTGCAACAATATTCTGCCTTTTAATACTTCTGCTTGTCTAAACATCAGTTTTATTGAATCAGCACATTGTTGATACCTGCATGTTTTTAAACACTTCCAGCTCAGAAATACTGGAAAATAAAGACTGTTTATGTAGGATACTGAGAAATCAATTCATGCATTTGTTCCTAGTAGAAGTACTAGATTACTGCAATGATATCACATGCTGTTTAAACCACTGCAGCTTTCATTTAATTAAAAAAATGCTTCTGTAAGAATCATCATAAGAACGAGAAAGAAACTCCTGCTTTAAGTTGTTACTCTTGCTTCCAGTTAGGCTTATGGCTGATGTTAACAATGACTTAGAAGGCCATGCTTACCTAGCTGTGCTTGTCATTACTTACAAACCACAGCATGTATTAAGATCTTAAGATATTGGCTTTTTAAAGATTCCAAGAATTAATAAATAACAGTGGGAAGTTGAGCGTTTAGCTACAGGGTCCCAAAGCTGTGGAATGATCTGCCTGCTCATATAAGACGTGCTCCTTTGATATGAGCTTTTAAATACAGGTCAAATACTCATAACTTTAGTCTATCATACACTGATTATAACTGCCCATTCTCTGTGAATATTTCATCTTGTTTGTACAATAATGTGTGCAAAGCAACAATTATGAACTATTAATAACTCTCCTCTATTTTGTTTCTCTTCTTGGTGTGCTGCTTTTTTCTATGACTGGGTAATAAAATTGTGTATTATTTTTGAAACGTTTTCTCATCTTCTTCATACTGTACTTATATTTACAGTAAGCACTTTGTAGAAATATTCTACTTAAAAATTATTTTTTTACTATGTTAAAACTACTTTAACAAGGGCATTAAACTTAATATACTGTTTATGTACTTACCTGGCATTGTGTCCATTGCTACATAGGGTTCAAAAGACTTTGATTTTTTTCTGTTTCTTGTTATTAGGAAGACTCCCGCAAAAGTAATGACACATCTGTATAGAAATGTAAAAATATTGCTTTTACAAACTCCATAATAAAATTAGTTGCTTTCCCTCAATGAAGTTTGATTTCTTATAGGCTTAGGAGATAATCTAAAAAGAAAGCAGAACTTAAACCAAAGCAATTTCAGTGGAGTATAATGCAGAGAGACACTTACCCCAACAAAAACATACAAATGTGAAGAGCCTGCTCCTTGTTAAATTCATGATAAAATATTGCTCCTAAAATGGCAAAGAAGCAATCCATTTAAAATTTAATTGTAATTAGAAATCATTTAATTAAGTACACATTTTTATTTACATTTTATTTACAGACTTTTGTAATGTATATCCCACTATCTTCCTTTGAATTTTCTCTTTGCCCAAATATGTTTCTTTGGCATTTAAAAGTGGCTTAAAAGAGCGGATTTGAAGACTTATAACCGTGAAGATTTTTTCATGACCTGATACACTTTAATGTGGCCTAAGTAGGTCTTATGGGGTCTTATTTTTGGTTTCTTTTTGCGAGTCTGTAGTAGCGTTGATTGGCAAAATTCACCAAAGTGTTTTTTGTAGTGAATATGCTGTGTTATAAAAGTATTTTGTTGTTTTGTACAGATTCGTTGTATGTTGTATCCTCACTGCTGGTTTAAGCATTTTATACTCCTTGTTATGCTATGCAGATTAGGTACTGACAGGCACAGCACTCCAAATATTTTATGCTGATAGGCTCTCTGAATGTGCAGATATGCACTGGTATGCATATATTATTTGCTGGCACTCTGAAACTTAAACAGGAACCTATCGGTATGGAGTAATGCAAACCGATCTTCAAGTCCCAGTGACCAACCTGCTGCGCAATCATATAAGGGAAGCGTGTGTGGACCGATTGATTGCACAATTAGCCATGTCACACAGTGCTTAATCAAAATAAAACCTTAAAGGTATAATAAAAATAATAAAAAATGTACTATATTTACATTAATTTTCTATTATTCTGACAGAAGAAAAAAGTGTGAAGGATCTGCACAGATAGACTGGAAACAAAAAAAGACATGTCAGCTCTGTCCAGTCTACAAAGACATATCAAGTGCAACTGATGTACAGTATCTTTTTCTTCCATCAAAAACATAGAAACACCTTAGTAATAAATCTTTCATTATTATTATTATTAATAATAATATAATTTCACAGGGTTTAAAGTTTGTTGCTCATGCATTTGGCTGGCGAACAGTCTACCAAGAAGCAAAGATATGTTTTTATGCTATACACTTTGCATCACATCCAGTCAGTACCTCAAATATTGAAACTCTGTCAGCACAATGATAAATTTGTTGAATTCTGTTTAAGGTTAACATTCCCTTTGTGTCTTTTGTTGTTTTGACTCTGGGTGACAGAGTGGTTAATACTGCTGCCTCACAGTCCAGGTCACATTTTTGGCAATATTAATGGGTTCAGCATAGTTGGCAGATGCTTCCCGAAAGCTCAGGGACACGTAAAACACAATTGCACCATTATAATCCACACAAAACTAGTTCAATTCCTCCTTCTCAATTGACAAAGAATTTTACCGAATTCAGCTAGGTTTCTTAAAATTGAACAATGATTATTGTTATGGTTGTAGCATCTATCAAAAAGGAGGTATGCAATAATTAAAGACATATTCAAAAAATAACTATTCTATAAATTGTTTAAGCCGCCATGTTTTGTGACTTCTTTTTTATAGTTAAAATATCTTTGGACTGTACAACTATTTTAAACAAAACAAAAAGAAATAAATTGAGCTTACCTGCTGTTATAGCAAAGATTGTTGAAAAAATATAGTTAAGACAGGCGATCTGAGCAGCATCATAAATCTGTGAGGCCTGTGACAAGAACCTACAAATGTATGTAAATAAAAACTGATATTGTCACATAAGCAAGGAGTGGAAATGAGCTTAGATATGATGATTCAAGACAGGTTTTTAGAATTATCCAAAGATTTTATCCTTCAACTCAAGTGATCTACGCCAAACCTCTTTAAACTGTTTTAGGGCAATGTTCAATACATGTTTCTTTCCTGTATTACTTAATTTTGTCTCTTTAGATGCTATACTTTTGATGTTCATAATACAAAAAAAAATTAAAAAAAATAATAGTATAGGCCTAAAAGAACATATCAGGTTAATCTGTTTGAATGCTGATGTTTGACTTATTTTTAGGAGTAAAAAGCCTTTACTTTAGACTTTAGAGTCCACCTAAATTACTGGGAACTTATAAGACTACAGAACATCCATTTTACAATTGAAAAACATTGTTTGGAAATAATGATCCATCCATTTATGCTCCTAACCTGCATATTCTATTACCAGGGATAATTAGGGATGGCGATGCCTATGATACCATGCTCCCACAGGACATGCTTGTGCTAATTTATACTAAGATGATTTAAAGGCGTCCATTTACAACATTTCAAATCTTTGGGATGTGGGAGGAAACTAAAATGTAAAAGTTAAGCAAATATGGAAACAGTGATCAAACTTTGTGACAAAGTGAAAACACCACACAGTAACTGAGTCTGGTACTGAATCCAGATCTCATTTTAACAAATCAGTAATACATAAATTCAATTCTAATCACTAATGCTCACTGTTAATTGTCTTTTGCATTCAGTTTTGCAATTTAAGTCAATATTTATATATATTCTGGAAGTTCAGTCTAAATACCATTTAAAGATTTCTTTAGACTCAGAAACTCAAAGTTTGAAACACATTACTACCATTTTTCATTAAAATGATTGCCCTGTTGCATTTTTCTCATTTTTTTCCCCAATAAACAATCAATAACTGAGAGCATGACATAGACAAAGGGCTAAGGAGTACATCTGCTGTGTTTATTACTACATGAAAGTTTGTATTTAATGTATTTTTGTTTAAAACTGCACTGTATGTTTTACACATGCAGGTAACTAGTAGGGCTAATATTACCTATAGTTCTGAGCCACTTCTTAAATAATGGCAGTCAGAATTTTCACCAGTGTGTCTTTTTGTGCAATGCCCATTGCAGACATTAAAGTGCTAAACTGATTACTTCCATAAATTAAGTTATCCACCACTGACAGCTTTCTGATACTAGTAGATGGTAATACTGCATATTATGGCCATTTTGTTTTTTTATGACAGTCTGCCAGACTCCAGCTTGGTGATGAATTTAGATTAGAGTGATTGGTGGCTGAAAGGAACACAGGTGTCTTTTGAGTTGTCCATGGTTGACAAATGAATGGATGAAAACAATAATAGTGTAAAAAAATGTTGTCATAAAAGCAAGATATATAAAGCACAGCCGGCCCTTGTGAGGCTGATGGGTAAGTCCAAAGTGCAAGCTTTAATATTGTGCCTAATTACAAATGATTATCAGGTGTCTGGCAAGCTAGCATGCTATGTGAAACTGTTGCTAAGCAACATGGGACACTAAAAATAAGAGCTGAGAAATAAGAGAACATGCTTGGCTGGCATGCCATATTTATGATAAACCATTTCTTGGAAATTTTTTTTGCAACATACACCTTTATTAATACATTTTTATATAATTTAATTGAAGTATAATGTGGTTGAATGTTGGGTTTACTAATTATTAACAGAAATATTTAATGTCTAATGCTGTTGGTTGATGTTGTATAACTCAAATGTTGTTATTTAAACATAGATTTGCTTCTGCATATTTGAGAAACGTTTTGTATTATCATATTTCATGCAGCACTTTAAAAGTAAAATGTAAAAAGAAACACCTATCTAGCACATAACTGTACATATTTGCATCTTTTTATCAACTGGTCATAAGATGATCCAAGATTTCAACCTGGAGAACAGGGTGAATAATGAGCTAATATGACACTGAAGGGCATGTGAAATTCTGTTTTGTTATATTTTGCAAGTCCCTATTTCTGATGCTGTAGAATGCTTATTGGTTATTCAGAAACTTTACACAGTAGACAGAATTATGGAAACGAAATGGACCTATTGGAAATATTATTAAGAGGCATTTGTTAAATCTTCTTTTAGAAGCAGTCATTATTACCCGATCAGTGTTTCTCACATTCTAAGATGACAATGAATGTAAAAGGCTCTAGTGTTTCGGAAATAAGAAAAGGAGGAAAGAACATTCATTAAATTAAATCTAAGTGGAAATCCCTAAAGCCCTACTAATCATGTTGGCAGCCATCATCAAATAAAGGACTGGTTATAAAAATGAGTTTAGCGTGACATAAAATTGTTGAAGAATTTTTTCAGGTTTCAGCATACAATGGAACTTTCTGGATGGAAGAAACAAGATTCACAGTAAGTGTTCAGTTGTTGTAGCATAGAAAGTGTATCTGGCATAATGCAGTGACTCTGAAATGTGCACTGATCCTCCAATGAATTAACTCAATTGAAGCTTGTGTTTGGCTTTGCCGGCTAGGGATCACAAAGATTTGGCATTTGATGGTGTGCAATTCTATTTAATTGTTTTGAATAGCGTGATGATCTACACTGCGAAGAGCCACTGGCTGTTTCAGAACTCCCAAGTTAAAAGAACATGAATAACTATGCTGTCACATTTGGTCATTTGCTCTTCTGCTGGACTGTATCTGATGATAATATCAAAGTTCATACTGAAGGATTGCTGAATAAAATACATTTTATCAATTACCGTATTGAGTATTTTTTTTGTGAAATGTTTGTATGTTTTGCAAGGAATTATATATATTATATATTTTTATGCTTTCATATTTTTATTCATGCAGTGGTGCTTGAAAGTTTGTGAACCCTTTAGAATGTTCTATATTTCTGCATAAATATGACCTAAAACATCATCAGATTTTCACTTTAGTCCTAAAAGTACATAAAGAGAAACCAGTTAAACAAATGAGACAAAAATATTATACTTAGTCATTTATTTTCTGAGGAAAATGATTGAATATTACAGAATTTTTGAGAGGCAAAAGTATGTGAACCTCTAGGATTAGCAGTTAGTTTGAAGGTGAAATTCGAGTCAGGTGTTTTCAATCAATGGGAATGACAATCAGGTGTGAGTGGGCACCCTGTGTTATTTAAAAAAGTTAAAAGTCTGCTCTTCACAACAGATGTTTGTGAAAGTGTATCATGGCACGAACAAAGGAGATTTCTAAGGACATCAGAAAAAGAGTTGTTGATGCTCATCAGGCTGGAAAAGGTTACAAAACCATCGCTAAAGAGTTTGGACTCCACCAATCCACAGTCAGACAGATTGTGTACAAATGGAGGAAATTCAAGACCATTGTTACCTTCCCCAGAAGTGGTCGACTAACAAAGATCACTCCCAGAGCAAGGCGTGTACTAGTCAGCAAGGTCTCAAAGGACCCCAGGGTAACTTCTAAGCATCTGAAGGCCTCTCTCACATTGGCTAATGTTCATGTTCATGAGTCCACCATCAGGAGAACACTGAACAAAAATGGTGTGCATGGCAGGGTTGCAAGGAGAAAGCCACTGCTCTCCAAAAAAAAACATTGCTGCTCGTCTGCAGTTTGCTAAAGATCACGTGGACAAACCAGAAGACTATTGGAAGAATGTTTTGTGGATGGATGAGAGCAAAATAGAACTTTTTGGTTTAAATGAAAAGCGTTATGTTTGGAGAAAGGAAAACACTGCATTCCAGCATAAGAACCTTATCCCATCTGTGAAACATGGTGGTGGTAGTATCATGGTTTGGGCCTATTTTGCTGCATCTGGGCCAGGACGGCTTGCCTTCATTGATGGAACAATGAATTCTGAATTATATCACAAAATTCTAAAGGAAAATATCAGGACATCTGACCATGAAATGTTTTGGAACAGCCAAGTTAAAGTCCTGACCTTTATCCAATCGAAATGTTGTGGAAGGACCTGAAGCGAGCAGTTAATGTGAGGAAACCCACCAACACCCCAGAGCTGAAGCTGTTCTATGTGGAGGATGGGCTAAAAATTCCTCCAAGCCGGTGTGCAGGAATGATCAAAAGTTACCGGAAACATTTAGTTGCAATTATGTGAACATAAACCCCTAAATCTTTTTCAGAGGTTGCCTCCTGTAGCACAGTGTCTCCCATTTTGATGTCTTTATAATCGAAATTCTTTTTGCCACATGTTGCCCACATTTAGTACTTTGCACTTTTCTACATTAAACTGTATTTTTTAAGCATTTGCCAGTTCTTAATGTTGATCAAAACTTTCTGAATTGTTTTTACTTGCTCTTCAGTGTCTATCATTGCTCCAATTTTAGTGTTATCTGTGAATTTTAAAAGTTCACTAATTATACTGGAATCAATGTCAATAATATAAATCAGAAAAATTAATGGTTCAATGAAAGACTCTTAGGGGAATCTGGTAAACACTGATCACTGATGACCTAACTCCATGTGGAACATTCTCCTCTAAACTGTACTCTTTGCCTCCTACCGGTTAACCAATTTGAGATCCAGTTTTATAGGTTACTCCTGATGCCTATAGTTTCTAATTTTAGGTTTAATCTTAGGTGTGGGCCTGCATCAAAAGCTTTTTATAAGTCTAAGTAAATTATATTGTATGCTTTGCTTCTGTCAACTATTGCAGCTGCCTGTTCAAAAATATCTAAATGATTGGTTTGGCAAGATTGTCCTCTCATAAACCCATGCTGGCTGTTGTTCAGTATGTTACTTTCATAAAGGTACTTTACCTATTTATTCTTATTATATTTTCCAAAATTTTGAATGGGTGTTAAATAATGGTACCTCTTCCACTTGCATTATTGGAGGTATTCCAGCAACCAATATTGTCCGTTTTCAAATTCATACTAATATATGCAATGTTATGAATACTGTCACAAATGTGCAATTGATTGATGGTGTGAGGTGCAGTAGCGTCACTTCCGGTTCTGACCTAAACCCGCCTCTTCCTGCAAGAAGCCATCTTAACAGAGCCACCAGCACCACTAGCTAGTTGACAGAATTGTGTCTGGAAAAATGTATTGCTATAGCATCAACTGCTAATTTATTTTAACTAAAAGCTTTATTTCAACATATTATATGGGGTTCACCTGTTGGTAGTCCAACCTTTCATCTTGTATATTTCTTGTCATTTACAATACTCAAGAAGACTTTTAGCTAATATTTTCAGTAATGATACAATTTTTACACAATTTCAGTTTCCTTGGCATCATTCTGGTTGCAGGAGGGTCATACAATGCAATATTCAGCTGATCAATTACAATAGTGCTATTGTATCAGTTGATGAGTCAACACAAGGATTCATTGTGATCACAGATAAGCTGAATGCATAAGGCATTAACTGGTTATCACTGTAACCACATCTGCCCCAATTACCACTATACAATTACTCACGTTGCTTGGAAGACAGCAGTTGCTACCATGCACACAAACATAACATAGAAGATAGGGTAAGTGAGTTGCATGCTGCCTTGTATGGTAAGGACTATCATTCCAGAAACAGCTTTTACAGTTACGACTGTCATAGAACCTATAGAAGAGAAAAAAGCAGTACATGTATTTAAAAAGTTATGTGGTGAAAATGCTCAATCATTCAAAAAACTGACACTTTTTTTCAAGCTACACACTAATCAAGAAAAGCCCAATAAAGTTAAAGAATTCAAATTATGTGAAACAGCAAAAAATATTCCAGGTAGAACAATATATGGAAAGAGGAGGAGGTTCAAATACAGCAAAATATAGAGTAGGAAAATGTGGTCTGATTTTATCTGTAGTGTTAACGCTTTCAAACAATATTAAAAATAGCAATTTTAAACTGGTAAAACATATTTGAGCTACAAATTAAAATAACCCAACTTTCAGTAGGGTCCATATGATAATGCACAACCATCAGCCACTCTTCAATTTATATGCCATGTTTGTCTCACCATTGGTAACATGGAAAAATGAATTAACTACATTAAAAGTAGTAAGAGCGGTAAGTAAAATAATGTCTTCATTTGAAACACATCAATGTGTTGCTAGTGGAGAAGATAACCACGTATGCTGCATATTCCTCAGGAAGTTCTGCCTTGGTTTTCCCAAAATTGACTACAAATTAAAACAATTACATTCTTAGATAATCACAATAACATTTATTTCTATACACATTTTCATACAAAGGATATATCTGAAAGTGCTTTACAACATGATATAACACTTGTATACCTGGTTGTAATGAAAGATGTACATACTGTTTTAATGTTTAAAGGCTACAACCCGCTGTGGCATCAACTAGATACTTCACATATTATGCTACTTTATTGTTACTCAGAATTACCCATACAGAAAAGGGGAATAACATGCAGCTCCACAGTGATAGAGAGCAGGCTATAGACTAAAAAGTGGTCCCAAAAGTTGCAAGATCCAGCACTAAATGTCTATATATCACTGCTATGTAAATTATGTACATATGTGTGCATGTCCATCTTTCTTCTGGAATTATTCTCATCTTCATGCAAGTGTGCACTGTGCAATAAATAAATAGGGTTAAATTAAAAGATACTTTACTCTTTTCTCTTAACATACTGAAGAAATGCATGTGTGTGTACAGGAGGGGTGTAATGGATAATGAAATCAAAATGGACTGCTCATTCAACTTTGAAATGTCAAACTTCAGATATTTTTTCCCACATTGACACCACAATCCTAGCCAACCATTCCTTAATGTTAATTTTTTTTTTCAATTTGAGGGTAGCATAAAGTGTATGTGATTGAATAAAGAACTGTTGTCATATTGTTTCTACAACACAATGAAGTATACACTATATTTTAGTACATTTGTAGTTTTTAAAAAAAAAAGGTGAAGGTCTAACAGTCTATATTCTGAGGTACTATTTTAAATAGTATAAAATATACTATAATAAAATAGTAAGTGTCAACTACTTTTCCTTGTTTCAGGTACATGTTGATCATTGATTTAAATACTTTACCTAGTAAATACAGCCTGTAATGTCTTAGTAAATTATATGTGCTAATACAGAATAAGAGACTTTTAATGTTGCCTGCCACTTTCTATATGCAAGTATCACAGATAAATATAGCAAGGTTTTGTCACTGAAGGCACGTAAGCAATTGTGGTCCATGGCCGGCCATTCATCCTGGCCAATACCCCTAGGCCGCCAGAGGGAGCCCTCCCTGCGACATGGAGATGCCCCAAATTCCAGCAGGCCATCATGGACTATGGAGTTTTCCTGTACAGCCCTGCTGGATAACGTCTGGACCACCAGGGGTCGCTGCAGGGAGACCGAGGGACTACTATTTGCCCTACACCCTGGAAGTATGTACGAGTCACATGGACAGGAGGAATGATGTACTTCCGGGGTGAAGAAAAGGACTTTTTATCTGACCCAGAAGTGATAAGGAATCATGGACTGGAGGATGGAAAACACTTCCGGGTCAAGGACTATAAAAGAACTGTGGGAACTCCCAGACGGCGAGCTGAGCTGGATGGAAGGGTGGCAACACATCTGGAAGCTGGAGGATTGTATGGTTATTGATTGTTTTATGAGTATTGTGGAGTGTAGGGTGCTTTGTGCACTATTTAGTAATAAAAAGTCAACTATTTGGACTTTTACCTTGTGTCTGACGTCTTGGTCAAGGGTTCAAGGGAGCGATATCGCCCCCTATCTGTCACACAACATATGTGTAAGTCTGCAAACTGCATGATTTTTCAAGTACTGTTCAAAATTCTAAAGTTGCATGTATTATCATTTTGATTTTGTCACTAATTACTGCTTATTCAATTGTACAATAATCCAGTGTAAGAGTGAATGTAGGACAGTAATTTATGCTAGCACTAGCTGTATTACCCGTTTAATAGTGCACAATCTATTAGAATGTATTTTGTAATGTATGTAGTACTAAAATAGACTTCACAAGCATTAGTGCTGCTTTTACAAATCCAAATTGCATATAACACAGACACAGCACACAGATACATAGACACACACAAACAGACACTTGTCTTTTTATTTAGGTGAATCGGCTGATTTTTGTCCATCTGGTGGTTATTTTCTGTTGGCCGTATTCAGCACTAATGTCTGAAGTGCATCATCATTTGGTGCACTGCATCTACTTATTTCCAATAAGTTTGAAAGAAGGCTGATTTTATTCTTGCAGACGATAACAATCCAAAGTTTCACTTGTTGCCATCAGGCTGCAGATTTAGGTCTCCAAGAGTGATGAGAACCAGATTTAAGAACTCATTTGTTTCTGGAACAGTAAGCATTTTGAATGCTAGTAGTTGAGTGAGGTGAGTTTTGAATTATTATTATGTACAGTTAGAGTTCATTATTCTTATTTGTAAAATACAGTATGTATGTGTGGATGTACTGATTGTCACAATGGTTGTCATATTTAGGCTTATTTTCTTGTATCTGAGTAACAATGTCTTATATTTAGTACTCTCCTCCTGTAAAAAAACACATTTCCTCTGGGATAATAAAAGTCTACCTAACCTAATATGACATTCGGCACCTTTGTGATGATTAGTGTTGGGTGATGCCTTATAAAATATTTTTCAAAAAGGAGGGAGACACCTGTTCCTGAAATAAACAAATCATTTCCACAGAATCCAATATATACATATGACAAGCTGTGCTTCACCTGCTGTAACCGGTGGTAGTTCATGAAGATACAGTATACAGTATATTCATTTTCCCTCTAAATCTTATGACCTCTTCAGGAAACAAAATGTTCCCATCTCACAAAGTTATAATTATCATCATTACTAATTTTTGGTAATAAAACACAGTGCAATATAAAGTGGACCCTGGCATAGTGTATTAAATACCTATACCATGAAAGAGAGCTGAATAAAACAGGTGAAAGAAATTTTAAAATGAATAGTAATGAAGAGATTCCAAAATGACACTGTTAAAAGCACTAATAATAAACATGCATAAACAACTACTATATGGTAAAGGAACAAATACTGAACATATCTTCTTACCCAAAAGTGCTACCAAAAGCAGGATTACCACTAGGTATTTTGCATCCTTTGTCTTATAGAAATACAGTAGAAGGCAAAAGGCAATAATTTCCAGTAGCTGTAATTTAAAAGATAAAATTACATTATGTAGCCCAATAATTAGCACATTAAGACTTCTGTATAAAATGTATCATATGACCCAATTTCTGATTCCTGTTTAGTCAATGTAGGTCACAGACTGGCACCCAGTGCTCTGAAAACTTATTCACCTCACCACATTGTAGCATATTTTTCACAATGAATGTTATGATGTTGTCAATCAAACCTAAAATTTGATGGACCAAGAATGAACAAATAATAGAAAATTGGTACATTCCTCATGTCAACAATAAAGCAAATTAAACAATGATAATGCATTGAGTAAAAAGGAATTGTGGTTTTACTAGCTGTAGTACCAATAAGTGTAACTCGATGTTTCTAGCAGTTATTGATCGTTATCATAGATGGACTTTTGAGTATGAAAATCTTGTAGATACTACATTTCAACGGCTTTAGTCTTAAGTTTAACTGTCATTTCATTTCCTTCAGTAATTCTGATGTAGATTTATTTCAGATCATTTAGCTGTATAACAGCTGTATGTCTGCTTCAGGTTTATGGAAGAATGGTCTAACACTCTCCTGAAGAATCTTTTGATACAAACAAAATTATGCTTGTCAGATTGCATGAGCCCTTCCTGTAAAATGGAGCTTTAAATATTTCTCCTACCATAATCAGTCCATTTATGGCTAAATTATTCCACTTTCAAGTCATTGTCCCACAGAACATTCTTCCAGAACTCACTGTGAATATTCATATACTTTTCTGACAAACCTAAAGTCAGCATGCAAGTCATTCTTATTGAGCAGTGGACTACATCTTAATACTCTGACATGATGTAATTTTTGCTCCAATAGTGAAATAATGAATACCAGAGCTGATAAAATAGACATTTGCAATTCTCTAACTGCTGCTTAAGGGTTTTTTGAAAATTGTTAAAACTTACTCCAGAACATTATTTAGCTAGACAATGACTTCTGGGTTGAGTTTAGTCTCAAACCACCCACTTGGACAATAAACATGATTCACTGACACTCCCAGAGCCACATAAATCACTTGGAGACTCTTTCCTGACTGTCACATATCAATAGCTTAATTTATTGTTGAGATTGTCATCATGACATGATATACCTGTAGAACAAAAAGTATATGCTGGCAACTTCATTTTGATGGGAATGGCCAAGGAATGTTTATTAAGTTATTTTTCTGATCAGGGATGGTCTATGACAAATCAGATTGTTAACCAAAGTATTCATGCTTTTCTACACTGTAAGATTGTATATTTGTGAAAGTAGCACATTTAATATTCACTTTCTTTTCCTCAGTTTCTCTATCTACCACTACAAAAAACATACCAAGATCTGACCTGCACTGAGAAAAAAAAAATGGAAAAAACAAAATCAGACAAGGAGCCAATGTTGTTTCATGGCACCATAGTCCTCTGATTGTCTTGACATAAAATGGATTCTTACCAGAAACAGAAGAACTGGCCAGCCAATAACATGCTTGATAATGTTTTCTGCTGAAAGCTTTTCATGGGTGTTTGGACCAAATGTAACAAATAAGTAGGTTCCAATGATTGTCAAAGCGCAGCCTAAAAAAGAAAATATATAACGTCCTGCAAAAGACAAGAAAAGTTATAGATAAACTAAAAGCAGTCATAATTAGACCAGTTCAAACAAATATAAACCAGGAAAGGAAAACTATCTTCCGAATGTATTGGCCTTGTTTCCGTACATTCAGCACAGATCAAAGTTGAATAGACTAGTGGGAGAAATAAAAACGCAACAAAGACTAAACGAATATGCTAGTCTGTTATGGCTATACTTTGGAGAGGGATAATTCTGATGATGAGAAGAGGGATTTGTGTGGTGATTTTAATCATCTCCATACTAATTTTGAAAAAGCATCAAATGAAAACTGACAGCACTTGGAAAGCAGAACTTCAGAAAACACATCTGTAAAACTTTTGAGAATAAAAATTCTTTATTGTCTAAAATATTTTCAAAATGTTCTGACTTAACTTGAAATATATAAACAGCAGGGCTGATAATATTTCATTAACATTCCAACTATTTCTGTAAACCAGAATGCCTTAACTTTTACATACTTTATTTTTTGTTTGTGAAAGAACCAAAGCCAGGGTGGATGTCTGTCCATTACTAGGTACCCTTTCACATACCCCTAGATTCACCCACAACAGGCCAAATAAGTAATACCAGGCCATTTCAGTCTCATATTTGATCTACTGTATGGATCAAAAATGCAGGCAAACATATTCAAATTTTAGACAGAAGACAAGGCACCCAAGCACTGAACAAAGACCGAAGTACTGCATGATAATGCTTCTCATGTGCCACAATGATAATGTATCAGGGGTGTTTCACAGAAAAATAGTTATATATATCAAACTTACTTAAAAATTCATTTGGTTTCCACTTTTCTCTTATAAATATAAATCCTAAAATAGATGTAGCTGTGAAAACAAGTGAGAAAAAAAAAATTAAAAAATTAAAGTATAATAAAAATAAAGGAACACATTAAATTCTAATTGCTTTATTTATCAATAGCTCATTTTAATCACAAACTGGAATTATCAATTAATATTTCTTGACTGCATGGATTATTGTCTTGGTAAATGAAAGAGCACTCTGCCTACTAATGTCTACTACTCATGTCTACAAAGCATAATTCATAAAATGTATGACATGTGAAATCAAACACTTTATTCACTTATATGACAGCACGTAATTCAAATATATTTTGAAATTTGACTGATGCAAGTGTTTATTGCAGGAAAACTGAAGAGCAAAGCAAGGCTAAAATGAAGACTGAGGAATTCTTGCTGAAGCTGGAACCACAAATGTGCTCCCTGGTTATATAAAATCTACTTAGATATAGCTGTACTTCATTCTTGATCAAAGAGTACTTAATGGCACTATTTTGAACTTTCTTCAAAAACATATGCTTTGAAAATATTTAAAACAACAACTTAAGACTACAGTAGTTCAGTTCCTTCACATGTATCTGTAAAAATAAAAAAGTACAAATAAAAGAGTTTTCTTGTTTTTCAGAATAAATCTGTACTAGATTAATTCACTCAATCTAAATTCACAAGTACATTAATAATATTACTTTGACACAGTGAAACACTGTAAAATGATTGTTTAAAGATAAACAGGATCTAAATTGTCTCTCCGCTCATCCAGACTGTGCATTAATATAAACCTGAGTTGTAACCAAGGTATGTTTTAAATGCACTAAAATCCCTTTACAAAAGCAGGAATGTATTTCAGCAGCAGTGTAGCCCTGATCAGTGCTAAAAGACGAGGCAGTTAACGCTAGTGTCACTTCTGCCTATATAGTTAAATTAATTTTTTTATGGAGATGATTAATTAAATGTACAGTAAACTAACGTTTTCTCAAAACATTCAAAAAATCGGTAATATAAAGAATAACTAACTAATATAGAGGCTAACTGATTAATTAATGCTAGTGTAGTTTAGCTGGTTAAAATTTCTCCACTATAGCAACCACAGTTTCTAAATTACCAAAATGCAACAGAATTTATTTTAGGAGTTTTAGTTTTCCAAGTTTATGCAGCAGACAAATTACTACTTTTTATTTAAAAATAAATATAAGGCAATAATTTGTGAATGACAATTTCACTATACTCTACACACGTGACAATAATGACCCTATAAACCTAGAACAACACAATGCATACTGTACTTTAACAGTAAATTGGTTTAAGCTGGTTTGAGAATGTTATGTTTATTACTTGCAAAATGAATGAAAGAATCAGCAAGACAAATAATAAGAGCAGTCACGCATGCTGACCCATAAACACAGGATACAAGTCGTCATAGATTCTTTACTAACATCTTCTGGTAAAATAACATCAAGTTAATTTTTGAAGGTCCCCGCACTCCTTGAATTCATAAAAAGCCTGGTGAATGGGCCCTTCTAAAGACTGCTGTTAAAAAGTATACATCACCAAAACCCTGGCAATCAAGATTTGTGGTATGTCAGTAGATCCCAGAGGGTCATCACTAAATATAACATCACTAATTAATTGTATGTGCATATGGTAATCGTTCCTCATGTCATCATCTTTGCTGGCATGAGATTTACCAGCATGATAAGCCCTTTTAAAACATTACAGCTTGGACAAAGCCCCTCATTTGAATCCTGCCAAGTACCTTGTATGTATGCGTAACTGCTGGAAATTGTACAGGCTCAAATACTGTATGGAATAACTGACCAAGAAAATCAAACAGATGTGGAATGACTTCTCATACTCCATACTCTGTAAATTCTCTCCATCTTTAAAAATCACCTGTTTAAATCTATTATTTAATAGCTTGGACTTGCTTTATAGTTTAGATATCACATTCTTTAAAATGCAAAGCATGTGTGCAATTTATGAACTGACTGATAAAACCAAATTCAGTGATAGAAAAAAAAACTGATTTGATATTGCATGTCTACAGTTTATCCGGCTAATAGAAATTACTATCCTGATAGGATAATGCATAATGTTTTACTATTAGTGTTAAACGTTGTCCATATATATATACAAATGGTAGATCTAAAAAGACCATACATTTCCTCATGATTTAAATCAATTTTGTATTTTAAAATAAGGACTTTTCATTATGATATACATTCCACCCTTCATTAAATAAAACAAAGCAATAGTTTTCAGTTACAAATTAGTTTTAAAAAAGGGTGTTTGAATTTTGTTTCAAAGCACATAAAACACCAAGTACTCAGTAGTTTACAAAACATTTTCATTCCTTTAGATCTAGTAGACTAAAGGCATCTTGAATCACTGGGATAGAACTGCAGTGCTTTAGATGTAAAATTGAGCAGAGGTATTGTCATCATCCTTGGAATGAAATGTTATATTAACAAAAAGTGAATAGTAGCCTTGACAAAAATAATAGAGTGCAAGTCAACTATTTGGCATACATGGATGAATATATACAGTACGTATTGGGTGTCAAATAGATAAAAATTTTCAACATGCAAGTCTATGAAGCCGGCTTGCATGACTATGGTAAAGGAATAAAATCAACATTTTTCTTAAAAATAAGACATAAATTACAATGTAAAATTCAACAGTTACATACAAAAATACAAACACAAATACAATACCTATTGTGGACACAGCACTGAGTGGTGTAATCAAGGACAAGGGTGCAAAGGCATAAGAACTAAAAACTCCTAGTTCTCCAGCCAACATCAGGAAGAGTCCACACCACCAGGTTTTGGTACAATAATAAGCTCGTGAGTCCTTTGAGCCAGCTAATCGGACATGGCTGTATTTCTGAAGAAAAAAAAAAAAAATAATGTTTTCACAGTTTTAAGTTACTTACATATATCAGGTCCTAGCCTGATTACTAACCTACTATGCTCATAATAATAAAACGGACAACTATATTAGATTAAAATCTTTGGAAGTTCAAATATTCACACAGCTGACACCACTCCCTTCATTTTATTAACTGCTTTTTCCTGTCAGAATAGCATGGAATTAAAATCTATCCAAGCAGCAGAGTGTACAATGCTGAAACCAGGCCAATTTAAGTTTGATAAACAATCTAGCAATATGTCTTTGGACTGTGCCCTGGAAACTAAAATAACACAAGGAGAACAGAAAAGAATTCAGAGGGAGGGAGGATTCTGGAGTTTATTGATACTGTGGTAATATGTACAAGAACCTGTTTACAAAGACAGGAAGCTGGTGATTTGAATCTGGTAATACTTCCTTTGACTAGGTGTGAACCCAGAAAATGGCCAATAAATTAGCAGAAAGAGATGGAAGGAGAGGACATTTCTACAAGGACAAATGTTGTTAGTTAGTACAGACTATTACAATATGGTTTAAAACCTCTGTCACTAAAGAAGGGTATGCATCTCCAATGTGAGCTGACATTGGATCACTTCATCAAAGACATGAGAAAATAGATTGTATGTGTTGATGAATATGGAATAGAAGATGAGTACAGAGAACATGAAATGTTTATTGGTTGTAATTTTCTTATCAAGTGCAGATGAAGAAAAGCAGTGTAGAAGGGGCACAAAGTCAGGAAGCAGGAAATAAACTGAACTGCAAAATGTGAAATAAACAGAAACGTAAATTGAACAGAAAAAAAAAAAAAAAAAATATATATATATATATATATATATATATATATATATATATATTGTCGGAGATGGCTGCGGTGGCGACCCAGCCAGGACGCCCAGGAGTACCGGAGGAGGGCTTACGCCTTCCCTAGACTGTGTGGGGGCGACTGCCCTGGTTCCTTTGGGGGCCACAGGTACAGCTCTACCCTGTAGGGGCCCGTGGTCACCGCCAGAGGACGCCCCTGTGCCTTTGGAGCCCTGGACCTCAGCACTTCTGCCACACCCGGAAGTGCTGGGGGGAAGAGGAGTAAGGACACCTGGAGTGCTTCCGGGGCTGCAGCCGGCACTGGGGCGTGTCCGCCTGTCTGAGTCCGGGCCGGCTTCCACAATATATATATTATAGTGATTTTTGAAGAGACCATTATACTTGATAGTAGTGGAGCCAAGAATATACTCCCCCAATATCTCACCATCATTGTAAAGGAATCAAGTGTAACGATTTTTTATTCTTGAATATACCAGAAGAAAGACAAAGACTCTCTCCACATGTCATCTTTTACCATAAGTTGTGCAACAAGCCAACCTGTTTGGCATTTTTAATATAGCATACCTCATGGTTAGTTCAACAACATATCCAATGTCCTATACCACCATTACTTAGGCTACCTTCGCATTAGTGTATAGATGTTCTTCAGATACTAATTTGTATACATTTTATTGTGGATGGTATAACTTAAGACATAATTTTAATATAACTCTGCACTCGAATGCTATATTTTCATTAATATACTTGAATACAAAATCTGGAATTTATTAGTGCTCATTGTACTACCATCAGAAATGGGTTACCAAACAAAAAAAAAGTTAGCACTGAAAAAGCACAGGGCCCACCAAGTCCCTAAAAGCAACCTAGGAATCTTACAGTGTTTTAACTGGATACTATAGGGGAGACAACCCATGTCTCTGCTGAAGGTGCCAGAGACCGCAGAGGGTTGGCATTAGAACAGAATATGTCCTAGACAACACAGAGGAGAACATGGTCTCAGGATGAAATAAATGAGACCAGGTTGCACTTTTTCAAAATATTTTTAAGCAACCATTAATGAAAAAAGCAAAAGCAATCAGATTATGAACAATGAATTAAACAATTAAGAAGTCAACATAAAATTCAATCCAGCTCTGTAAACACGGCCATCAGGAGCTTCATCCACAATGCTTATTTCACACATGTGCGCATGGGAAACAGCTAAAGGGCCTACAAAATGGTAATTATATGTCAGACCAGGGGGCGGCGGAGTATGCTAACTGTCTCTCAGTCTCTTGCAGACCATTCTCGGGAAATCCTACTTGGTTCCAGCGCCCACAATGATGCCACTTCCGGTCATGAAAACATCACTTCCAGTTCCGGCACCGACGATGTCACTTCCAGTCCGAAGGACATCACTTCCGGTCAAAAAGACGTCACTTCCTGTTCCTGCACCAATGACGTCATTCCCCGTTTTATCAGTTGAAACTGCCATCGTGTCTCCATGCAATCATGCACATCGTGCTACTTCAAATCAACTTTTGCAGCCGGGAAAACCAATATATGGGTGGATGCCCCATATCTTTATGATGTTTTTGACTCTTATTTATCACAGTGGCGTAGTCAGAAGGATAATTACTTCCCAGAAGAAACCGGGAGAGAACCGAGAATATGGTCAGGTAGGAAAGTTCTGGGGCCGTGTTTCTGGGTGAGGGGTGCGCTCAATGGTCCGGAGTAACGCGGTGCGGGCTTCACTTCCACAAATATAAACTGGGCTCATAGTTGTACAAAGGGAGAATGTGGAGGAGACCCACAGGCATGGTCTGGTCCCTGGAGGGAAAACGAAAAGGGCTTATTATGCTCTCTCGGAGGAGAGAGCTGAGCCGCCCATTGGGAACCAGGTCCCAGAGAAATAAGGGCTATCCCCAGACCAGCAGGTAAAGATATTACAAACCTGGGAATATGAGGAGGAGCATGCAGGTGGCTGGTTGCTTGTGCTATAACAAGCTTGACCTGGTGGCAATCAACGAACATGTACTGTGCAAGGCATGTATGGGGTCCAATGAGAAAAGAAGAGCGTTCATAGCTCACCTTGCAGAGGAACATTCTTTCCCAAGCATGTCCTGGAGTCCTGTGCACACTGGGCAAGATCGAGGGGAAAAAAAAACGAGTTCACTGATTACAAGCGCAAGAAGGTACGCGAATGAGTATGAATAATATGAATAATGTGGCATCCATGTCACAATGTTTTCCGAAATGTATTATACAGGTCATAAAATAAATAATTCCAAATATCATATACACCTATGTCTCTGCTTTTTGGCAGTATGGCTTTGACATCATGGACCATAAGGTGCATACTAATTCAGCGTAAGCAGGAACACTCAATAAAACTGAGTAAAAAAAATCAAGTGACAATGAGATACGAATAAGGCAGATTCACCAGCGTTTGTGTGTCAGCTTTTATCTATCCAGATTAGAGAATTTCCAGTTCGATTGTCTTAAAACACCACTCACATCTACAGTTATTCCCAGTTTCAGTTAAAAAGTAACTGCGTCTGATCCCTGGGGGGCCGGTAGTATGTATCGTGATCGTGACTGAGAGAATAAAAGTGAAAAAAAAAGGTAACTTTTGCAAGTACATTTACAGCGGCTGTTACAGACTCAAATCAAATGTATGTGTTTATTGTATATCTATACTAATAAAAGGCAAAGCCCTCACTGACTGACTGACTCACTCACTCACTCACTCACCACTAATTCTCCAAGTTCCCGTGTAGGTAGAAGGCTGAAATTTGGCAGGCTCATTCCTTACAGCTTACTTACAAAAGTTGGGCAGGTTTCATTTCGAAATTCTACGTGTAATGGTCATAACTGGAAGCTATTTTTCTCCATATACTGTAATGGAGTTGAGCTGGATGGCCGTGGGGGGGCGGAGTTTCGTGTGACATCATTACGCCTCCCACGTAATCATGTGAACTGACTATCAACGCAGTATGTAGAAAACCAGGAAGAGCTCAAAAAAGCACTGAAGAAAACATGCATTATATAATTGAGAAGGCAGCGAAATAATAAGAAGCGAGCGACTGACATATACAACCATATTCATGAGTGCTGCTACTTCGGAAACAAAGCACTGTGTAAACCTAAAGTTTAAATTAAGTTCATAGACAGGCTTCTGCTGGCGTTTGTAATTTAGTGCCTGCCCATATAAGGCCGTCTGTCAGCGGCAATCCAATAGAAACACTGCCGTTAAATATTCACAGGTGAAGAACTGTGCTTATGCAGAGGAAGATGAGATGGTCACGGTGGTGTTTGGCACAAACTCAGAGAAACTGCGAGAGAAACTTTTTAAGTGCTGGGTCTTAGCTAACATTACATACAGTCGTGGACATCACATGAGATGGCACCAGCACAGCTGGGAACCTTCGATGCAAGAACACCAAGCGGCTCACATGAACTGACGCAGTGCACAGACAAAAAGCAGCAGTTCCAAAGATTGCTGAACAAAAACCGAATTACACAATTGAGAAGGCAGCAAAAAAATATGACGTGTCTGATACATACAAGCATATTCATAAGTGCAGCTACTGTGGAAACAAAGCACACGGTGGAAAAAGTGAATGTCCTGCTAAAGGAAGACAGTGTAAAAAACCCGTGCATGCAGTGTGTCTCATCTCAGATAAAGAGGAAGACGAGCTGTTTATTGATGCAGTAAGAAACGAATCGATGAATGAAACCTCTTATCTTTACAACGATTGACAAACACAGAATGTAACTTGAACACAACACATCGTACAAATACGACCCTGATTGAAAGAAATAATGATAATCAAATCCTTGATGAGGCAGCACGGTGGCGCAGTGGTAGCGCTGCTGCCTCGCAGTTAGGAGACCCAGGTTCGCTTCCTGGGTCCTCCCTGCGTGGAGTTTGCATGTTCTCCCCGTGTCTGCGTGGGTTTCCTCCGGGTACTCCGGTTTCCTCCCACAGTCCAAAGACATGCAGGTTAGGTGGATTGGCGACTCTAAATTGGCCCTAGTGTGTGTTTGTGTGTGTCCTATGGTGGGTTGGCACCCTGCCCAGGATTAGTTCCTGCCTTGTGCCTTGTGTTGGCTGGGATTGGCTCCAGCAGACCCCCGTGACCCTGTGTTCAGATTCAGCGGGTTGGATAATGAATGGATGGATGGAAATCCTTGATGACAGCAACACTCAATAACACTCACAAAACAATTAATGTATATTGACAATCATGTTACGTTATTTTTAAAATGTTCCATTTTCTTTTTCATACTTCTTTAACACACTACTTCTCCGCTGCGAGTATATATATATACCCCGATCTACATACTCACAAATAGACAAGCCACACGCCGTGGCGCAATTGTAGAGGCTTCGCCTCTAGCGCCGACATCCGAGGTTCAATCTCCGAGAGGGGATGCACTGAGTATGTACGCGCGCTTCCCGATTCATTTTACCCTCGCATCTCCTTGGATTGGGACATATGAAAAAAATATGCGGTTAACGCAGAATCATGTTACGTTATTTTTAAAATGTTTCCTTTTCTTAGCACAAGCACAGCTGAGAAGCTTCGATGCATGTACTCCATAACAAAAAATAACGCATTTAATCACACTTTCAATTCCAAGCAAAGGGGAACTTTTGTCAATGCATGATTTCCTGGTACATCGATTACACTGATGCACACATCACAGCTACAAAAATGTTAGAGTCAGAATAAAGCGCATTCCTATGACTGATCGGAGGAAAATTTCATTTCAAAAGACTACCCGAGTGAAGCCTTGATAAAAGCATGGTTTTGTGCACACTGAAAAGTGCACCAACAATGATGGACGGATTAAAAGGCAGAAGTCTACGTGACCATCATCATCATCAAGCCCTTCTGTGAGAATCCTAAATCCAAAGAGGACTGTTTCATTTATGTTAGGTAGAATGCCCAGAGGGGACTGGGCGGTCTCATGGTCTGGAATCCCTACAGATTTTATTTTTTCTCCAGCCGTCTGGAGTTTTCTTGTTTTTTCTGTCCCCCCTGGCCATTGAACCTTACTCTTATTCGATGTTAATGTTGATTTATTTTGTTTTATAATTGTGTCTTTCATTTTTCTATTCTTTAATATGTAAAGCACTTTGAGCTACTGTTTATATGAAAATGTGCTATATAAATAAATGTTGTTGTTGTTGTTGTTGAAAAGCAAGCAAAATTAGATGCATTACAGAAAGCGGACTTTGTGGCTCTTACTGGGGATCATTGGACTTCCGTGACCGTTAGTAATTCTAATTACATCTAATTACAAAATGTTCAATGATCACACTGTTTTAGCCTAATGTACAAAATAATTTTGGCTAAGGTTACCCAGAGTTTAAAGATTAAGTTGGTCAAATTAACTTTTATGTTTCTGACTTATTTTTTTAAGAAGAAAAACTGCACTTTATGTTGAAATTTTGATTATTATTATTTAAAGACAATACCATTCTGAAAATGTACTTAAAGTACTTAAGCTACCACTTTATTTTTAAGTCTGCCCAATTTTAACCAAGGATGATATTTTTGTTTCTGTTTTGAATTCTAATGCAGTTTAAAAGCATTTTTTTTTCCAGAAATTAAAAGAGCTTGAGTTTACAATATTCATGTCCATGTCTATTATTTGATTCTGTCCCCCACTAAAACCCTTTTAAATTAAAAAAAAAAACATTTGCGATTTGGGGAAAATTTACGTGTGTGATTACATACGATTAATCAAGATTAATTATTACACAGTCTCTAATTAACTGGATTAATTTTTTAAATCGAGTCCCACCACTAATGTATATATATGTAGATATATATGTAGATTTGTATATATATGTGTATATACAGTATATATGTAGATATGTATATGTGTATATATATGTATATATATGTGTTTGTGTGTGTGTGTATATATATGTATATATATATATATTTATATGTATATGTATATATATTGTGAGATGTGTTTTGCTTGTCATCCTGGCCAATATCCCCAGGCCGCCAGATGGAGCCCTCCCTGCAGTATGGAGGTGCCCCGAAGACCAGCAGGGAATCATGGATGCTGTAGTTTTTATCCTCAGCCCAGGTGGATACCTCAGGGGCCGCAAGAGGGTGCTGTAGGGAAGACCGAAGACTCATTTGTGCCCTATGACCCGGAAGTTCGTCATAGGAAGAGCGACAGGCTTCCGGGGTGAAGAAAGAACTTTACCTGACCGGAAGTGATTGAGGATCACATGGACTGGGGATTGAGAACACTTCCGGGTCAGGGAATATAAAAGGACTGTGGGAGCTCCCAGACGGTGAGCTGAGCTGGGTGGAAAGGTGGCAACGCGTCTGGGAGCTGGAGGATTGGTTTATTGTGTTTATTATTGTAGTATTTGTTATTATATGAGTATTGTGGTAGAGAGTGTGCTTTGTACACTGTGGCAACAAAATAAAGTCAACAATTGGACTTTTACCTGGTGTCTGGAGTCTTGGACAGGGGTTCAAGGGAGCGAGAGCGCCCCCTATCTACCACAATATATATATGTATATATATGTGTATATATGTATATGTATATATATATATATATATATATGATGTGTATATATATATGTTTATATATGTGTGTGTCGTTGTGTGTATATATATATATATATATATATATATATATATATATATATATATATATATATATGCCAGCAACACTCATGACAATGACAAAACAATTACATTGTCAATCATGTTATGTTATTATTAAAATGTTTCCTTTTCTTTTTACTTCTTGGCTGCCAAGCGCGGGTATTTTGCTATAATGACAACAACACTCATATCAATGACAAAACAATTACATTAACAATCATCTTACGTTATTTTTAAAATGTTTCCTTTTCTTTTTCATAACTTCTTTAACACACTACTTCTCCGCTGCAAAGCGCAGGTATTCTGCTAGTTAACAATAAGAGCAGCTCACTACTCAAAACAGTAAACATACGAGGCAGGAAAGGTTTGAACCAGGGGACTCTTGCGCCACGGAAGCTGTTGCTTCATCCTTGAACCTTTTGTGAAAGTGTTTATTTGATCTTTGCACTTCAGGTTTTACACATTATATAGTTTATGTTTGCATTTTGTCATTGATTACTGAAATATGAAAAATTTTCTGTTTTAATGATGTATTTACACAGATTATTGTAGAAACGGAACACACATGAAATCTATTATTTCCATTCTAAAACTCCAGCACTTCACTCCCAGATAATGAAGGCTGGAACGGGGAGAACTTTGTGGCTGTTCTACGGTTGTGGGGAATGGAATAGGGTGCTTGCTGCTTGTCTTGATAGGCACATTTACAAGACAAAAGACACTGCCTGAGAAGTGTGAAGGGATTTAAGGTCGGCCGGATTTCCGAGTTTTTTCATAGGCTTTGGTAATTCTAATGTTAAAGACTGCAGTGTATCATCCTCAAACCAACGGTCTCATTAAGAGGTTTAATCAAACTCTCAAGTAAATGCTTCACAAGGTGGTCAGCGAGGATGGGAGGAACTGGGACCAGCTACTCCCCCTCGTGCTCTTTGCATATCAGGAAGTCCCACAAACCTCTCTACAGGGTTCTCGCCATTTGAATTATTATACGGACGGCAACCCTGAGAAATATTGGATATTTTAAAAGAAAGATGGGAAGGAGAGGATCTTCCCTCTACCAATATACTAGAGTATATCGCACAGTTACGCGATCGATTTGGGAAAATCCGACCTATATTAAAAAGTCACATGGAGGAGGCGCAAGCAGCACAGGCCCACTATTATGATCGTGGTACAACCCTCCGAGAGTTCCATCTGGGGGATCGTGTCATGGTGTTGGATCCTACCTCCCATTCTAAATTACTTGCCCATTGGCAAGGGCCTTATGAAGTTAAGGAAAGGAATGGGCTTGTCGATTATTTGGTGAAACAACACAATCGTCGACCGAGCGAGCAGGTATATCATGTGAATTTGCTCAAGCCGTGGAAGGAAAGGGATCCTGATCCCTCCTCCGCTCGGCCCCGCTCTTTCTTTGCTCAGAGAGATGCCCTTAACTTCGGTCCTGAATTAAATTCGAGACAGAGATGGAAGCTCGAAACAGCTATCTTGTCAGTCCCATAGGTAGTGAGTAAGAAACCAGGCAGGACCTCTCTGATTGTGCATGATATAGTGACAGAACCCGGGGTTATCGTAAGAGAACACCTTTATCGACTTCTGAGACAAAGAAGGCAGAGGTGGAGCTTGAAATCAAGCACATGCTGGAACTAGGTGTAACTGAGGAAAGGTATAGTCCCTGGTCCAGTCCGATTGTCTTGGTAAGTAAGCCTGATGGGAGTTACAGATTTTGCAACGACTTCCATTGACTTAATCAAGTCTCCCAATTTGATGCTTATCCAATGCCTCGCGTGGACTACCTCCTTGAGAGACTTGGACAGGCAAAGTTTTTGATAACACTTGACATGACGAAGGGGTAATGGCGGGTTCCTTTAACAGATTCCGCAAAGGCTAAGAACGCATTTAGCAGCCCTGGTGGACACTGGCAGTATTGTGTCCTTCCATTCAGGTTAGATGGGGCTCCGGCAACTTTCCAGCGTCTGGTGGACAAAATGCTCCAAACCCATAATGTGTATAGTGGTGCCTATTTAGATGACGTTGAAGGATCACGTGCTACAGGTTAAAATAGTATTATGGACGCTGGGAAAAGCCGGACTTCGGATCAAGCCAAAAAAAAATTTTTTTGGGTTGAAAGAAGCTAAATATTTAGGCTACCTAGTGGGTCAGGGTACCGTGAAGGTGCAGTGCTCAAAAATGAATGCCATATTAAATTGGCCTCGTCTGCAAAAGAAACAGCCAGTACAAGCCTTTCTCTGATTAGCCGTGTACTACCACCGGTTTCTGCCTCGGTTCTCCAAAAGAGCTGCGCCCTTGTCTGATTTAACAAAGAACAGGGCTCCCAACCATGTGATATGGACTGATAAGACAGACAATGCATTTCGTGACCTAAAACAGGCCCTTACGTCTGCACCAATATTGAAAGCACCTAATTTTTCGCTTCCTTTCATACTCCAAACGGATGCTTAAGACACAGGCCTGGGTGCCGTGCTGATCCAAAGTGTCGAACATTCTGTCATGTACCTGAGTTGGAAGCTGCTGGATTGGGAGACCAAGTATGCAGAGGTGGAACAAGAGGCTCTTGCGATTAAATTGGTGATTACACAGTTGAGGTACTACCTCTTGGGCCGTAAATTCACGCTGGTGATGGATCATGCTCCTCTACAGTGGATGGCTCTTCACAAAGTGTTGAATCCCCGGGTCACTATGTGGTTTCTTGATCTCCAACCATACAAGTTTTCGCTTATTCACCGCAACAGCTCTCTCCACATCAACACCGATGCCCTCTCTCGAATTCACAACCTCTCGATTAGGTCTTCCTGACCCAATGGGTCTGGGCTGAGGGGGGCCTTGTCACACATGTGCGCATGGGAAACAGCTAAAGGACCTACAAAATGGTAATTATATGCCAGACAAGGGGGCGGCGGAGTGTGCTAACTGTCTCTCTCAGTCTCTTGTAGACCATTCTTGGGAAATCCTACTTGTTTCCGGCTCCAACAATGGCATCACTTCTGGTCAAGAAAATGTCACTTCCAGTTCCGGCACCGACGATGGCATCACTTCCGTTAATGAAGACATCACTTCTGGTTCTGGCATCGTTGATGTAATTTCCCGTTTTATCAGTTAAAATTGCCATCTTGTCTCCATGCAATCAGTTTTGCAGCTGGGAAAAACAATATACGGGTGGCTGCCTCAAATCTTTATGATGTCTTTGACTCTTACTTATCACAGTGATCATGCTCATTACCCCTTGATATGCTAATGCTACTGTATTACTGTGACAACTTGAATTATTACTGTCAGTGTTTATTATTTTTTCGATGGGCCTTACCCCTGTCCAGTGCTACATTTTCCATGAATGCAACTGTGTTATGGACATGTCCATCCATTACAAATTGTTCTTTCAAATTCTTAACAATACATTTGTATATGGACAGCACAGTGGCACAGAAGACACGTGGGTTAGATGAATTGGCAATGCTAAATTGGACCTATCGTGTGTTTGGTATGTGAGTGTGTGTGCATTTGTCCTGTGATGTACTGGTGCCCTGCCCAGAGTTTGTTTCTGCCTTGCTAGATAGGGAATCACCTTTACTGCATATGTGTAGTGATTTGAAAAAGTTAGTATACCCAATGAAAAGGTTTGCCTTTTTGTACAAAAAAAGGTATTTGATCAATATTTCACTAATATCTAATTATAAACAACTGTTTGGCCATCATAACAAATGTCATATTCAACAAAAACCAAAAACTGCCTATGATTAAAAGACCCTTATAAAGAATGTAAAACTTGGTAGTGAAAGTATTATGGTTTGGAACTGCTGCATTATAGAGTTTATTTAAGAATTCCACATTGTGGCAGGGAGTAATTAAGAGGAATGTGAGGCTATCTGTCAAAAAGGTGAAGAATACCAAGTGGCTTTTTCAACAAGAAATCAATTCAAAATACTTAGGCAGTTCCACTAAATAATGGCTCAAAATGAAGAGATGCTGTGTTATGAAATTGCCCAGATCTCAACCCCATTGAAAGCATGTGGTATTGAAGTGGGAATTACCTGCAAGAAAGCCCTCAAACAAACATCACACAATTGACAAAAAGAGTTCTGCAAGGAAGATTGGGAAGTCAATGTAGGAAACTGGCAGACAACTACAAGAAACACCTAGAAGAAGTTATTTCCACAAAACGGGGCAACACTGGCGATTGAAACGTTTTTCTACATTCATGACATTTTTGTAGAGCAAATGATTGCTCGAGGAGTAATTTTCTTTGTTTTTTTTAATGTAAAAACAATCATTTTTGTTGAAATGAAGTTCAAGCATCAAAAAATAAAAATATGCTGAAGAAAATACACATTTTCATAGGGTGTACTTACAAATTACTGGTGTCAAATAAAAATAGGAGAATACTTACAGATTCACTCATTTTTACATTTTAAAATGGATTTGGTAGGATCTGTAAGAACTTCATTTGCATTAGGCACTTTAGGAGTTTTTGTCTCTTGCTCCAATACAAAAAAAGAAACCCAATTAAATGAAATAAGATTACAAATAATTATACAATAAAATATGATTTGGAATGATCTGTAAGAACTGTGTTTTCATTATGACATTATAAAAGTCTTCTGTCTGTTGTTCCAATTCACAAAAATAAATCCAACTGAATACATTAAGGTTACATATTATAACTCAAAAAAATAAAATCTGTATTTAATTTTAAAGGCATTGTTTAACTGCTATGAAAAGAAATAAATGTCTAAGAATAGTACATGGATGAACATAAAGTCAGTTAAATACTCTGTACTGGATCAAGCGCTGCAACTGTTCAAGGGTGGCTTACCTGCACACTGAGAGAAACACTGATGAGAAGATTTCCAAATATAGCCAGCAAAGTTCCAATTAGATTATCCTGAAATGATGAAGAAAATGGTAGTAAAAACATTGTACAGAACAATACTTGTACAGGCAAATGTATTGATAGACAGCCAATGTATAAAGAGTTTAAATTTAAGCTACACTGTTATGTAAATGAAAATGTGTCAGTGCAGTGACATATGTGGGCCTGATTGCTAAAGAATACACAACAATAACTACATAGGTCATGTGTCAAGTAAAAATCACTGACATTTTTAATAAATGGCCAGTGAATTTTAATCGGCTAACCAGAAAACACTGTTTTGGACAGTAGAGTACCTCTGGACTCTGGCCAACCAGAAAGCAAATACTATAGTGCAGGGGTCCTTAAACTTTGTTCTAGGGGGCCAAAGTAATTGCATGTTTTATTTCCAAACAACGTCTTAATTAGAAACATTACTCTCTATTAAATTACTAAGTTCAGTACTTCTAATGTGAATTTTTTTTTAACAACTGTGGGATACATTTATTTCCTGTGGAAATTCATGATGGGATCACCACCGTTTAAGTAAATATATAGTCTATGATGTTTAACTTCTACAGAGGCTTTAATCCTTTATATTCAAAATAAATGGTTCCTCAAACCATTTTCCATTACTGTACTTAAATTAATTATGGGATGTCTCTTTTACCTTTTGCAACTCTTAATGAATATAATTTATGGAGATTCTTGGAAATTATCAAGATTTGAGTTTATTTACAAGAAACATACCTTCTAACAAGCCCCATGATGGATTAGTGCCCTGCTCAAGATAGTTCCTACCTTGAGCTTATGTCTGTTGGAATGGCTGTGGTTATTCATGATTCAGAACTGGACTGGTTTGAGAATATTATGTTATGTCTCCTTAGAACAATACATATGCTAAGATGTATACATCTTTTTGAAAAGTAACTGAGTCGTTCTCAGCCTAATAGGTCTGTGCAGCTGTTAATAATTACTTAAAGGTGTCAATACCTTACTGCATACATTCATCAAACACAACAATAAGTTCAGTCCATTTCCCTAAATGCTTCACATTACAAAGTTGTATTATCTGAAACCTTTGTTAATATGTATGCAAAACCTTACAGTATGTAACACTGCAACATGTTTTTGCTTCTTTGCAGCACTTAAATTAATGCGTGCACTGAAATAAAATGCAAGATATTTTTGGTCATTGGTGTTGGTGAAGTCACATGTCATAATTTTCAGTCATTTTGCATTATTTTTGTGTATTCTTAATGATCAGGTTTATTTTCATTTACATTTTTGTCTTTTAGTTGCATCTATGATAGGGGCAGTCGTCTTGGTTTTCAATACTGTATGTCACCCAGTGTGGTTTCTAGGGATGCTTTCCTGTACTGTAGCTGCTTGGTCATGTACTAGATGCAAAGATACTTACTTAAGAGCCAAGCATACAGAAATATCTTATCAGTACTTAATCTAAAAAGTAAAAGAAAGACTTTCAGACAAAAGAAATGGTTTTCTTGGTAAAAAATTTTGGGCTCAAGAAATTAATTTCTCTTATTTAAAATTCTAATTTTGTCCCTTCATAAAAGGTTGAGATTTCAAAACTACATGTTTGACAGCTAGTGACAGTCTATATGCTCAACAGGAAAAGAAAGCTGGTCATGAGCTAAATTTTGGCTGGAATATAACAACTACTGATCCCTGGGAACAGCAAAGTCTACTGGACTGTCACTGTGCCTTCTGTCTTTATGTTGCAATCAATCTATTAACCATAGACAATTGACAATTTCAACCTGTAAATAAGCTCTGAGTTTAGCTGAACATATTATTTTTTGTTTCAACATTAAGACAGAAAATGCAGAAACAGTCATTTTACTATGAATTTAACAGAGATTTGTGTTTTTATTCATACAAATTGACTAATATCCCTAAATGCATTTTTTAACATTTTACTCTTATTTCTTTCACAGTGACTATATTATAGTAGCCATGCGCAAACTGATGTCAATGGATGTGGATAAATAATTCCTCTTTAGGACACCTTCTTATTTGCTGTGGTGTTTTTTTAATTGTAAACAGTGCAGTAATGTATCCTTCTATTTTCCAAAATTATTTCTGCATGACTATCACCTGATGTAGCCATGGTAGACTCTGGCTCAAACACAACCCCTGATAAAGTAGGTCCATTAAATGCATGAATGGAAATCTGGTTGTCAGGTACACTCTATTACATTTTGTCTGACTAAGGTTACAAGAGTAGATTTATTTTTCTTTTAATACAAATCTTTGAAAGAATATCATTCAGAAACAGTGCCATCAACTGTGATATTCAGTGATATTGTAAAGTTTCAAAAAAAGAAAATTAATCCAACTTCCTACAGTCATATAACATAAGAGTCATACTAAATAGTATGCAAAACTCACAAAGCAGTCTAAGGTAGAAATGTTAATAAAAGTTGCATGTAACTTATATTTTTTAATAAATCAAAATGTTTAATGTCAGGTGTGATGATTTACAAGACTAGGGGTTTGATACTTTGCTATAATGTAAAGGTTTTGAAATGTTCTTTCCATTAAAGGTGCTAAATAAAGTGTACATAAAAATTACGTGTGTCCTTTTTTATTTACTGTATGTTTATCTCGATAATGCTGCTTCTAAGACATCATGTTCTTACTGAACAGTGCATACTGCAAAGCAAACACTTTTGACTTAGGTTTTAACCTATGTTTAAAATAGTCTATTGAACCTAAGCATGACACACAGCTATTTAGCCCAGAGAAGCTGCAATTTTTCCATTTTAAACATGCCTATTAAATCTTGGATACTCGGCGCCACCATGTAATTTGAATATACCTATCTTGTTTTTTCTTCGTAATAGCAAACCAAAAAGCTAACTTAAGTATTCTCGAGATAATGACTACCAGGATACTTCATATAAACTAACTAATCAGTTGATACAGAAGGCTTCTCGTGAAGTCATTACGAGAAATGTTTTAAGTATATAATGCATCAGTATTTCCTTTTCGTAAAAATAGTTCAATCAAAATGCCTGCTACATTGGTCCTTATTTTTGAACATAATGCCTATATGAATTAAAACAAAGAAGAGTGTTACAGTTTGCATGAGCTTTGGTAATGATGCTGCTTTCTTCCTATATTCCAAAAGTATGCAGGCAGAGATTAATCAGAAACTCAAAATTTTCCTGTGGCAAATATAAGTAGATGCTAGAGGCATGTCATCTAGGACTAGGTATTGCACTGAAACCCTTAAGCCTGGCGTATTCAAATGGTGGATGGTCGGCCACATGTAGTCAAGAAGCAACCTCCAAGTGGCTTTGGCCGTGGCCCCGCTAGAAATTCAGAGGAAAAAATGAGAATATCTCATTTCGCGAGCCTCCTATATAAATTTCTACAGCAGTACACACCATAAAGGCAACACTCCACATAGCCTAGCAACATTCAACTCACAAGGCAGCATGTTATTGTGTGTCTAACAACTGGTGGTAGCAGTCTATGATACAGCATTTTTTTTCAACTACATATTAAATGATTCAATAATCTATAATGAATTGTGGGCATAAACATATTCCAATTTCATCACGTGAGTGCAAATTAATCTAATTGTTATTCCAATGAGAGCCTTTGTTGGGGTGGGGATGGGTAAGCGTTAACACTATACAAAATTATAGACTGTTACACCTGCCTCGCACTCACCACCTCGCATTTTTTAACTTGCGCTGAATTTTTATCACTCTTTAATTAATACTAGCCGATGCCCGTCGTAGCATATGGCGGTGTAAGAATAGGAACGGAAAACGGTGAGAAAGGAATTCAGAAGTCAAGAAGAAAGAAATACTTCTTGAAAGACACAGTTGTGAATAGGTGTTTTGCTGGAGACGACAGATAATGAGTCGAAAGATCTAACCCTAGAAAAAGCCACGTACAACTGACCGTGGCTGAAGACTGGTTGTTGTAGATTAACGCAAATCTTTGCAAACGTAATGCAAGGCGGGATATTGGGGACGTGTTTAAAGTAAATGACAATGGAAGCATGGAGAATCTCGGAAAGACCTTGAATTTCAGCTTCACCACCATCTTGCCTGAAGAAGGGGCCTGAGTTGCCTCGAAAGCTTGCATATTGTAATCTTTTTTGTTAGCCAATAAAAGGTGTCATTTTGCTTGGCTTTTCTCTAGCTTCACCACCATAAACTCCAGATGTTGCAATGTATTGATAGTACTCATGACTTGTTGTGATAACTCGTCTTGCGTTAGAAAGAACAACAGGAAGAATGTCTCCAAATCTGTCCCAATGTGATGCAACGAAATCTACTGCCCTACGTCATAGTGTGAGTACATTGCCTTCGTCAACCGTTTGTGTCAAGAAATAGCCCAGGCAGTTGCCGGATCCCGGAATAGAGATGACGTTGTACAAAAACTTGTCGACAGAGAAGATACTGTCGTTCATTTTATAACAAAGGCTTAGGAAACAACCGTCGCAGTATAACAAAAATCTCAAGGAGCGAAACCAATGCCAATGGTCAAGAGAGTGCCATCCTGTAGCAGGCTACGGAAAAGACTCCCAGGCGCACACATGGCCGAAGTGAAAGGTCATGTGGTCAGGCTAGATATAGGGCAGTGACATGACACCAATGGGGTCATGAGAGAGGAGCAGGGAACGTGGTAGTCCGAAGGAGGAATAGGAATCGAGAAAAGCGGCGTGGGGGTGTATGGTAGGCTGCAGGCAGTGTGGGGAAGGTTTTGGAAGAGGAGGAATAGGAATCGAGTAATGCTGTGTGGGCTGCATGTGGGGGGCAGTTTTGAAGAGGAAGCAGGACGAACCAATAGGAATCGAGAAATGCCGTGTGGGCTGCTTGTGGGGTTGTTGCCGGTTTTGAAGAGGAAGCAGGACGAACCAGAAGAGAAATATATATAAGAGATTGTTTTTATCAGTATGCTGCTGCTGGAGTATGTGAATTTCCCCTTGGGGATTAATAAAGTATCTATCTATCTATCTATCTATCTAGTGCTGCTACCTCGCAATAAGGAGATGCTGAGTTCGCATCCTGGGTCATCCTTGCATGGAGTTTGCATTGCTTTGAGTAGTGAATAAAGCTCTATATAAATGTACAGAATTACTATTATTATACTTGATTTGTCAATTTCAAATTTTAAACGTGTTTTTTCACTATAAAAACAAAACATGTAGCACTAGGACTCTTGGCCTATATATACCTTCACTGTATTCAAACTTGATCAAAACACAACATATGTGTACCACCACCTTTTTGTTCATAAAAAAGGCACTGCTAATCACACATGTGGTGATTTAAAACGAACCTATGTTCCCTCAGTGTACAGTAGACATTGTATTCATGTGTGTTAGTTACTGTTATCACTTGTTATGGGTTTGTGCTCTGATACAGTAGCTTTGATAGCATTGACAGTTCTTTTTTAGTCTGTTAAATTAGGGTTGTGATGTGCCTGGGTCATATATGACGAAAACATTTATTTTATTTTGAAAGTTAAACAAATGTTATTGTTAATATTATGCACTTTGATATGTGCCTAGGTGAGATATGACCAAAATGTTTATTTTTTATTTTAAAAGGGAAACAATGTATAAACATTACTTTTTTTCAATACATTCGTGTTGGTTTAAAATGTGTTATTAACTGCTCTTTACCAGCTGCTGAAAATGTCTGGCCCAGCTGAATTTCTTGGTTTGAAAATCTGGCCCAATTGAATTTGTAATTGAATAGCCCTGCCTTAGGCCATTACTTAAAGGAATACTAACCTTGAAATTGAATGAAAGAGTAAGGGGATAAAAAATAAATTAAGATTTTGTTGCTAAAATAACAAAAAAATAAAAAAAACAGCTGTTCTGTCATTTTTTAATTCACTTTTTCTGTGGAGTTGCTCTCTGAAGTGTATCCAAATTCTGGCAATTATGACAAGCACAAACATTGAAAGCAAAACAACATCTATTTTAGTGTTACCCACTCGTGTGTTTATTAGTAAATAATGGATTAAATATCAAGAATGGTAAAAAGAACAATACAGTATATTACAAAGTAAAAAGAATTAATTTTTATCCATTTAATAAAGGCAAGTTCTTGCTTAATTCAGTAAAAATACATGCAAAAATACAGAATCTTGGAAATAACAGCAAACTTTTTGCAATAAAAACGTCTAAGAACAGATACCACCCAGGACTGCACTTGATAGCCACTGATTTATAAGGATAGTAGCGTTATGTATTGTACTCAAGGACAATTAAAATTAAAATTCCCTTTTGCTTTTTAGGTTTAAAATTATAATATCTGGTGTTGGAAGTATTTCAAGTAAAAAAATGAGAAATAATAAATAAAAAGCAAAAATACAAAATACAATAGTGATAACCGCTTAAATAAAATTAATTGAAATTTAATTGAAAAGAAAAAAATGGGGTTTTATATACTTGTTTTTATCTGTGGAATTGCCATAACCCAAAACTTACTTGATGAGATTTCAAATTTCACCCTGATATTTTCTATTTAGGCATCCCTGCACATGACTTGACCACTTTCAGATTGATGTCCATTTCTGTGTGTGTACTTCTATGTAGATGATTGTGAGTCTATGTAACTGAAGATAACTCAAATGTATCTCTCAAACCATGTGAAACTCAGCATTCTTGTAAGCATTGTACAACGCTACAGGCCTGCAGCTTTTGAGCAAAAATACTTTAGTAGATTTTGCTCTACAGAGATATATACATAAGCTGCGGATATATAAATATACATATATATAAGGTGTTAGTGTGACACAGTGGTAGTGGTGCTGCCTCACAGCAAGGAGACCAGGGTTTTAAGCTCAGTTCCTCCCAGCATGGAGTTTGCATGTTCTCCCCATGTCTGCACAGGTTTCCTCCAAGTGCTCCAGTTTCCTCCCACTGTTGAAAGACACACAGGTTAAGTGTGTCTGTGTGTGTATAGAGTGTGAGTCTATGTGTGTGTTCACCCAGTGGTGGACTGGTGCCCTGTCCTGGGTTTGTTCTTCCTTGCACCCTATGCTGGCTGAAACAGTCTCTTGTCCCCACTGGGTTAGAAAATGGTAAGACATATACATTCAGTGTATTCTGCAGTAATGCATTTCCAAAGGCAAAATAAACCTTTTTCTGTAGATATTTAACGGAACAAGAAGTAAAACTCAAAAGTTAGTGTTTGCATAAGTATTTAACCTTCTGTGCTTTGGAAGCTCCACAAATTTCAAATGAATCAGAAGCAACATAAACATGACAATCATTTAACCATAATTAAACATAATTAGGTACTACTTTTGAGTCCTTTATATCTCTCTGGATATAAAAAGCACCCTTTGTAAGGAGCATAGTCTTTCTTCGACAAAACTTGATGTGTTTAAACTAAGATATGTTTAAACAGTCTGAATTTTACAGAGATTTTATTCTGCTGGATTTTCCTAAATATAAAATTTATGGGACTTAATAATTTTGGAATCTATGTTTTTGAATAGAAAACAAGTGTAGTATTTCTAATTTAAAAACATTCTTAGTTCCTATATCAGCAGCATCAAGCACAGAGATCTGTTTTTAAATAATTCCACAGGTCATGCGAAAAGAAAATTTCCCTTTGGGGAATACAAAAATTCTGTTACAATAAAAGCTTTTAGATGTTCTCTTTTTTGGTCATAAACCATAACTATTATTTTTTATTCATCCTTAGCAAGGTTGTCAACAATATAGCCTACTTTATATTCATATTCAATAAACCATAGGCAAATAAAAAGTTCAGGTATGACATCAAACTGTTATTTAAACCTAATTTGCTTTAAAAGCCATTGAAATTTTCAATGCAAAGTAGTTGCACCAAATGAAACCAGTCAGCAGTACTGACAGGCAAATCAATAACTGACTGAACTCAAAAATATGACTGAGGGAATTTGCATAGCATAGCACATATCTTTTTTCAAAATGAAACTCATGGTGCTGTAAAGACAGCAAAATAGCAAATTTTTAAATGCTGTATTAAATGCAATTATTTTTTATTTCTGGCATCTCTCATTATCCATTGAGAAGTGACAAGTGACCACTGAAATTGTTTTTATGCCTCTTAACTGACAAGTAAACACAAATAACTAATTTCTGTCATGTTTCTAAGATCTGTTATGTATTCAAAAGTAGCAAAACCATTGTCTCCAAAAATTCAAATTCCACAATATTCTTCCCAATACAAATATCAAAATAAGTTCAAGTTACTGTATATAAATCCAGTTTTGTGAGACATTTACTGATGCCCTAATGTCTGTGATGTTACTCACAATTTTCACATAATGTGAGAACAGGAACCAATGTTTATGATAAAAAATATATACTATATGTGGACACTATACTTTTAAGTGTACTGAATCAATCCTCTAGAACTGATTCACTATAAACAGTGGAAATTATTTTGATGTGTTTTCCATTGTTTACAAAGTTCTAAAAGACAACCTGACACATATTTCTACTAAGGACTATTTTGTCCTCATGACTATGGCTATAACTATCTCAACAAGTTGGAAAAGGATGACATGTCAGCCTAACATTCAGGTGTGTTCATGAACTTAGTTAACTGATTTGAATTTTAGAGCATTTAAAATGTTTAGTTATTTTATCAAAGAAACAGTTATCACATTTTTAGTGAACATTTTTGCAAGAGTATTGCATATTCAAAAACAAAAGCAATAATAGAACATGATTTTAAGAACAGTTTACAAAGTTATGTAGTTAAATAATGTAGCACAAACAGGCTTGTGGTGGCTCAATTGCTTTCACAGACATCAGATTACAGTTCAAGTGATGTCAAAATGGCATTGATTGACATCTTGTTGTTAGTTATTAGTTGTGGATGGTCAGAAAACATAACATTTTTAAAAGAAGTTAAAATCCCTATTGAAAATTTTCAAGATAAAGTTGTTGGGTGCTTTGGATCATGATAGAGAACAAGTCAGGAGCTTTGTTGACAAATTATAGTGGTAAAGAAATAATGAATCATTTTAATATACAGATAATGCAGCCATGGGATTGGTTTTAGTATAATGTAAACACTGAGTACATATATGTTCACTCTTTGTTTACAAAGCAACATTTATATATTCTTTTCTCTAAAATTACTTCCTAGATCATTTTTTTTTCACTTATACGGCTAACTTACAAGAAGAAGCAAAAGTAGTGATCTAGGTACAAGTGTCTTGAGTGTGTGCGGCTCTCCTGGCGTTTGACTAACTTGTACTGCATATCTATTCTTCTGTCACCGGTGGTGGTTGGACATTTACAAAAGAAAAATATACCTCTCCTCTTGTGAATTTGATACTTTAAACTAATCTGTAATGAAAGCTACACAGAATGTTTTTGTTTTAAGATTAAGTTTGCAAATTTGCCAATGCTTTTCAATAGGAAATTTTGAAAATTTTAAAATTTGTAAAGCGTGCTGTATTCTAGATATTTCAATGAAAATTGAACTTCCCCTGACAAATTATGTGTGCCACATTTCAACAAAAGTGGTCCAATGGGAGCCAACTTTTCTAATGCAGACAGAAAGAGCTTATCACATTACATTGGATACACATAAAAATGTACTTTTGTAGGCTGATTCTCAATTTTTCTTTTTACATCCAGATGGTATCCATTTTATACTTTGCTAGATGTCTTCATAGATCATGACTTGTATAATTTAGGACAGCAAAGTAATGCAGCAGTGTCATCAATTCCTGGGCTGGAATTTACAAATTAAATAAATTGTTCACAGTTGGGTTAATGGTTAGATTGATGTAATCTTTTTAAGTGTTAGCATTAAAAGAACACATTTTAACCAGTATAAATCCTGTAACACTACTAAGAAATGTTTATAGAAGAAAAATCAATGTGTAAGCCAATTTATGCACAATCACTTCTCTTTATATTGAATAATTTATAGAGTAGATGCTGTGAAAGCTTGTTGTCTGCACATAGAATTAATAAGGAGGACAGAAAGAGAGAAAATGGAGACTAAAACATTCATTCATTCATCTATCAATTTATAAACCTGCTTAGTCCAGTTCAGAGTCGCAGGGGGCTTAGCCTTCCCTGGCAACATCATATACAAGGCAGGACCCAACCATGGACAGAGCACACACAATGATATCCATATTCACTAATACAAGGCCATTTTAGAGTTACCAATCAATCAGACACTAATGTCTTTAGGAAGTAAAATGAAAACTGGAGTACACTGAAAAATCCACACAATATCAGAAGAACATGCATACTTCACAAAGTGCCAGGGCCCAGGTCTCTATACTCTCAAGTTGTAAGGCATCACCTCTAACCACGGAACCGACATTTACCCATTAATCAATTGCTTTACTTTTTTCCTTCACTGGTTTACAATTTGGATGTAAAGTACACAAACTAAGTCAAGTGTATACAACTGCTCAGGCATTACAGTACTACATTTATCACTAACATACAGATTTACAAAGCTTCGGTGAATTTAGATTTTGTGACTTGTTCAGGATTAAATAGAACTACAGTACTACTCTAATCTAAATCCTCAGCCACCAGTTCATAGTTTTTCACATTTTGTAAATGCTATTCTTTTTAGCTTACCAATATTAATTTAACATAAAAATATTGCACAAACTTTTTCTTTGCCTACTGAAGGCATCAAATGACCTTAGTACTTATATCTGTATCAGAGATTTGTATAATGTATATGCATCCACCGCATATCCATCATTAAACTAGAAGAAAATCTGTGAAGGATTCTGAATAACAGCTGTGACTGCTTCTGAGTGTTTCAACATCAAGACAAGAAGAACTTTCAGTTAGCATTTATCATTGTTTGAATGTCATCACTATCTTGGTATTAGTAGAATAGTAGACAGTCGGGGTGGGAAGAACACATACAGTGGATTCAGAAAGTCTTCGGTCCACCTTCACTTTCTGCACACTTTATTGTGATGTAGATTTAATTTTAAATGAATAAATTTGCCATTTTTGCATATCTACCCACAATAACCCATAACAACAAAGTGAAAACATGTTTGCAGAAAACTGATTTAGGACTCTGCAAAACTAACTTTTTATCATGGCCTCTTTCTATTTTAAATTAAGTTATAGGTATATATATTTTTATAAAAAGGGATTTGTTATTATATATAGGAATAGTCTGAAAGAGATATAAAAAAGAATTTTGATAATGTCACCTGAACTATCAATTACCCAAATTACTGCTGCCAGTCCCCCCATCCCATAAACAATTACAGTATCTGGTTTTAGCTCACTGGATATTACGCTAAAATATCAATACATTCACTTTCAATTATTTATTTGAAATTATGTTAAGTATAGCTTCTGATGAATGAACTAGCAAAGATTCATTTAACATACAATCTTGAGAAGTTGCCCCAAACACTTGTTTTGGATAGAATTTTCCACATGTGAAATGCAAAACTCACTAAATGGGATAGAGGATGGAATGGGGTGGGGTGTTAAAATTATTTTGGGTGAAAAGCAAGGCATATTGCTCCATAAGGGGTCTTCTGCAGCCTGGTCCTCCGTCATCATTCAATCTTCCATGGCTCCTTCAGTGCAAATCCACACAATCTCAGCTGAATCATGTACTGTTTGCCTGAACATTAATGTCACTAGTGCTACCTCATGCAGCTCATTTGGGTCAGAGGTAACACCATCAATAGCTCACTTTCTCCTAACTCTGTAAGCTGATCTAAACCAGGATCCTTCCTGAGTTACAGATGTGGCCACATACCATGCCACTGGATTTTAGCAGAGAAGAAGCACCCTGAAGTGTGTGCAGGTATTTGCTACCTGTAGCCCTTCCACGGTTAGCGCTTCTTACACATGGAGAAACAAGTTGCAGAGTAATTAAAAATACATCTGGCAATGTTTAGAAACTGTAATGGCACTACAATAAACAGACAATCTTTCACGATTCAAAGAGATATTTAAGATTAATTTTATAAAATACTGCATGTAAAGTAAAAGTGTCATTTATAGTAGAAACCATGTAAAACAATTATATAATTCAAAATAAATGTATTAATAATAATTCTTTGCATTTATACTGTATAGCACTTTTCTCACTACTCAAAGCGCTCAGTAATAGCAGATTAAAGGCCTTGCTCAAGGGCCCAACAGAGCAGAGTCCTTTTTGGCATTTATGGGATTTGAACCGTCAACCTTACGATTACCAGTGCAGATCCCTTGCCTCAGAGCCACTACTCTGCCTAGACCCTTCTTCTTCAAAACACAATATTAACAAATTATTCCCTAAATCAATTTCAATGATGCAATAGTAATAACCTTGAATGCAATAATTTAATTACAGGCCTAATTACACTTTCCTTCATACATATTGGGATCTTATATATATGTTTGAATATCCAAACTAGTTGATTATCTAAACCCATTTTGACCCAGTTTGTAAGAATAACTGACTCTCAATTATAGTAAGTTTGTAAAAGTTTTCATTTCAATAGTATAAATTCTCATGGTTAATGTGACAGGAAAACATGATTATCTATTAATATTTTGCTTGGTAAATTCTAGATGTCTGAAATATTATATGGTTAAGTCATGCACATAGGTTAGATCCAAACCCATTGCATGGTACAGCAAAAAGATATCCCCATTTGATTCTATCAAAAGCATTTTCTGTGTCCAGAGGTAGGGTATCATCAAGAGTGAAAAGGAAGGTCTATAGGACAGCAGTGAGACCTGCTATGTTATATGAGTTGGAGACGGTGGCACTGACCAGAAAACAGGAGACAGAGTTGGAGGTGGCAGAGTTAAAGATGCTAAGATTTGCATGGGTGTGACGAGGATGGACAGGATTAAAAATGAGTAATTAGAGGGTCAGCTCAAGTTGGACAAATGGGAGACAAAGTCAGAGAGGCGAGATTTTGTTGGCTTGGACATGTGTGGAGGAGAGATGCTGGGTATATTGGGAAAAGGATTTAAAGATAGAGCTGCCAGGCAAGAGAAAAAGAGGAAGGCCTAAGAGCAGTTTTATGAGTGTTGTTAGAGAGGACATGCAGGTGATGGGTGTAACAGAGCAAGATGCAGAAGACAGGAAGATATGGAAAAAGATGATCCGCTGTGGCAACCCCTAAAGAAGAGCAGCCAAAAGAAAAAGAAGAAGAAGAAGAGATAGTACAGTGTCTAGACCAGGGGGCTCCAACCTTTTTTCCCCTGAGAGCTACTTTTACAAAATGAAAATGGCAGAGCGACTCATGTTTCTAACATTTATTCTCATAGCTTATTTCAACACAAACAAACTGAATAAGCTTGTTTTACCTGAACATTTACAAAATATTGGTGTCCACAACTCTAATTTTGCATTAAAAATCACAAAAAATATTTAGTTCACCTGCAAGTGCATTTTGTATGTCTGTATGCATTTTCTAGTGTATCTCACACTATTGAATTAAAACATGAATGCTGTCAAAACAAAACAATGCAATTCCAAATACACAGATATGACTTATTCATTTGTCATTTTGTTACATGTCACTGTTTCACTTCACATGTCCAGTTGGATGTGTGATGTGTTTTTTAGTTAGTCAGATGTTTGGAACTGCATGGAGTAAACAAGAGAGGTGTATGGTGGAGTGTAGTTCATTCACTCTTATGGAGTCATTTAAATGTTCATCTGTCAGTCTTGTTCTGAACTTTGATTTCATGTCAGAAAAGGCAGACTGACAGAGGTATGCAGACCCAAACAAAGCAGACATTTTCAGAGCTTCTTGGTGAAGATTCTTATAGTTATCTGACTCTACTAAGCTCCAGAAATGCTGAGAATGCTTTTGAGACTTTAACTGCACATTATTTTGAAGGTTTATTAATATATGATATATAAAATCCAATATCTGCCTGTGTGTATGTCTTTCTGCTTTTCACGAGAGAACTACTTAACTGATTTACATCAAGATTTTTTCTATAATTTGCTTGAACATTCCAGCTGATTTTGCGACTTCTCTCATTTTGCTATGTATCAGAGTTCGCTTGTGGTACCAATCTACTGTATTTGCACAAATTCGAGAAACACGCAGCAGGCCGAGGGTAGTGGCCTTCCTCACTCACTCGCCAGCTTCAGGGTGTGTTCCTTAACTCCGCTTAGCTACCGAATGAAAGAACAACTGAATTCAGCTTTGTTTGATATTTAAAATAAAGTGTTACTTAGGTCTTGATGAGTCTGAGTCCGGATATTCTCTTAAGTGTAGGCCACATTGAAAAGACAGATTGCAATTTAGATTGTGTATTGTGATTTTGTGTTAAAAGGATCGTGATATGATTTTTTGGAAAGATCGCCCACCCCTAATTTGACGAATCAAGTTTTCAAGTTTATGTAGGATTTATTAACCCTTTGGCGTGCTACTTGGAAAGGGGTAGCTCACGAGCGACGTGTTGGAGACCCCTGGTCTAGACGCTTGGATGCAGCAGGTCATACAGTATATTTTTCAACAATTGTTATAAGAGAAAGAATAAACATTTTTTAACAAGTCGTCGAAATTATTGTCCAACACTTATTAAGGGAGCACTTATTTTATTCTTTTGCAAAAGTTTTAATTATAATATCAACATGTTGTCAAAAAACAGGTCTATAGGATGTGCATTATAAGTGGTTGTTACTCTTTTTACAAAAAACAGCAACTGACACCTGGAATGGTGTTTTGGTGGTTTATCTTCTTCCTTAAGTATAGCATTAACACAACTAATTTAACAAATTTTTTGTAAAGTTTTGCTGGATAGCTGTCTGGGCCTATAGCTTTGTAAAGTTTTAATAGCATCTTGAATTTCAAAGATAACTCTGTTATATGCCAGTACGTTATTCCTTAAATGACTTTTTAAAACCTATTTAACCTGATTCGTTGCCATAGAGGCCAGGGCTATCCCTAGCTGCACTAGACACAAAACAACCTAACCTGCACATCTTTTCAGAGTCCAGAGACTTTAGTTACAACTGCAATAAATAATTTTTATGACTGCATTTGTAACTTCCTTTTTACATATTTGTTGAGATAAAAATGACTAACTTTTTGTCTTTATTTCTAATGAAAGTGGAGGGATTTACGATGCTTCATTTCCACTGTTGTAAATAAAATGAATTTTGTTTATAGTAACAGCCTTTTCTGTAGAGCTCAGCCTTTAGCAGTCTTTCTATTGTGGGTCAGTTTTAGAAATATTAGCAACTAAATGTTTAAGTTAGCAACTTATTTTATGCAAAATATAGAGGACATTATTTATTCCCTAACATATGTTATATGTACCTACCTGAAGTGTTCCTCTGGAGATACATTAGTCACTACAAAAAGAATAAATCTGATTATAAATACAAATAAATATAAATAAAACAACTGGTATTAATGGAATGAGTCTCTAACTGCAAAGTGCACTGGAAATGCTTGATATTGAAAGATGCAAGATTCAAAATAAGATGGGCATGATCAGAAATAGCAATGGCATCATAATTGCAAGTGTAGAAACCAAGTGATTGTAAAAAAGTAGTAACTAAGTAACCATGATGCACTGGCAAGAAACATTAATATTGTCTTGATTATGGGTTAGACAGGTCTATGTACGTCTAAGAAGATGTGATATTTGATAGAAAGCAATCTGATCAAGGCAGTTTTTGATATCCCCCACTGGTATAAAACAGTGCCCTTCAGAATTAGATCTGCTATCTCTGTAATTTTTATGTCACTTGTGTATTTTGCAAGCTTTTTTAACTATAAAATTACATCCACTGTCATATTGTATAATAGTAAAATGTGAAAATTTCCAAGGAGGTGAAAACTTTTTATAGGGATTATAAAACACAAATGGCAACATCTGGAGGAGAGACAGACTGACCACTGTGGGAACTCCACTGTTGACCTCATCCCCTGTGTAGCATTCCCTTCTTATCTGTGCTGCTGGTCTCAGGTTTTAACCAATTAACCAACTTGAAATCCAGTTTTGCAAGTTACCTCTGGTTAGAATGGCTTCGAATTTCATAATTAATCTTTGGTGTGGAGCAGTATCAAATGGTTTTTGAAAGTATAAATAAACTATATCATTTGTCTGCTATTCCAGTTTTGCATTCAAAAACATCTAACAGATTGGATTGTCAGAATCCTCCTCTCAGAAACCAATGCTAACTTTTATTTACTGTGTTATTTTATAGTAAATAGTCTTATTTCTTTCTGATTATGGTTTCCATAATTTTGCATGTTACAGATGCAAAGTGTAATGGTCTGTAATTATTAGGATTAATTTTGCCTCCCTTCTTGTGGACTGGAGTCACATTTGCAACTTTCCCTTCATAAGGTATTAGTCACATCTGTAATGACTGTTGGAAATTCTTTCATTTCTCTCAGCACTACTTGTAAAATCCCATTAGGTCTGGGTTTTTATTAATTTTGAGTGTGTTATGGGCCTGAAATACACCTGACTGTTCTATTTTTAAACCTGTAAACTCTGTGCTTATTTTAATTCTGCCTAAGGTATTAAATTGATTTCTTCTACAAATAATTGGTATTGCTTCTTTTTTACAATGATCTCTCTTTGTGCATTTATTGTTTTTTTTTTTTAAAACCACAAACAGAACATACTGAGAGATCTAGTCTCATTTACCATATCTCTGTACTGTGGCTTTTTTAAAGGTTTTAACACTTTTTTTCCAGGCAAAGTAATGTATTAAAATATTCCAGAATTCACTAAAACATGGAAAGCACCTGCATTTTACTGGCATGCAATTAATACCCCTTTTTACATGCTTATATCCAGATTTTCATAAGTATTCTGTAGACCTGCATCGGTATTGAGTCACACTTAAATGACACAACCATCTTTAATTCTGACTTGTAAACATATGTGCTGTCTTCTATTTTGTTTATCGATCATATATTCTCCCTTTTTCCTAATATATGATGTACATGTATATGCACACTGGTGAACGGCGAAAAAAAGAACATCCAACATCTGGTAGGTGAATTGTCTGTGTGTGCATGTGTGCATGCATTAATAAAACAATTACACACTCACAGGGTGATATGACATAGTTTATTCAGTACATACAGCACCATGTGTTACAGCATGCTCAGATTAATATCAGGTATAACCTCTCCATGCTGCAGTACAGGCCTGCATTCTTACAACGAAATGATCATACCAATGACAATGCTAATCCATGCTCTTTCATCCTGGAGGAGCAATTAATCAAGATTATTCATTGATGGCTGAGTGTGGGAAGTATGCCATCTAATCCTGTCCCATACACGATCAATCAGGGAAAGATCTAGCAGGCTGCTGAACAGCAGTGTTGACTAACAGCCATTAGGGCATGTTAAGTTGTACAGGTGGAATGCGGGTTGACAATGTCTTACTATAAGAACACATCTTTCATTTCACATATAAATGGGATTAGGAAAGACTGAATGATGTCCCTGATGTCAACAACAGTGGTCAATATCACCAACATCAATGCACTGTGGATCACTCCCTGTTTAATTCTTTCTGCAGTTTGACAGAAGAACCATACTAATTTGCAATGGCTCATTATATGACCCCATTCAGACTTTGCTAATTGCAAACACGATGCAAGATGATGTCTAAGAGAAATGATGAACACCTCACAGAGGACCATGCAATACCTAGTAACACAAATGACTTTCCAATAATGCTATAGGTTCTACCCATTGAAGGCTGAGTTCTGACCTTTACTGTATTGTGTATCTCTACCATATTGCATTGTACTATTCCAAGCTGGTTTCCTTCTGTATATTCATTTTCATAAGTACAGTATATATTTGCATATATCATATATAAAAATAAACAATGCCAAACCAGCCAGATCTATCAGGCAGATTTCAAAACAACCTTCGGACCATATGAAACATATCTTGAAAAAACCTGTAAAATTTTCAAGTTCCATTTACCTGTTGTGTGTTTGACTTTAGAAATTTTGAATTTTCTCATAAGAAAAAGTATTGTATCAGATGTCACATTTCAATGAGGAATAAACTAATTCACATACTAAACACTAAGGCGTTTCCATAATGCCTTGAATTTTACTATATATGAGCTTGTTTATTGGCATGTTATTTCTCATAAGAAAAGCATTTAAAAATGTTCTGAAATGTGGACTTCTTGCACTGTTGTAGATATTTTAATAAAACCTTTACATAAATGTACTATAGTAGCATTGGACACACATAACTTCTGGGTTTGATGCTAGAAAACTGTAAATGTAATCCATCTCAAAAAAAAGAAAAAAAAAGGTAATACTAAACAAATTTAAAAACAAAATATGCAAGCCAGAATGATAAAACTTTTCAAGTGCCTGGTACTTTTTGATAGTATATAAATAACATAGGTCTCAGAAGTCCTTGTTTCTGCTCCAAGCTGTTTTTCTTCATAAGAAAGGTTTCAGGAGCTACATTTGGAAAAACTGATTTGACATGAAAGTGAAATACTGAAAACTGTAGATGCATAATTTATTAACACTTTGATGGTGGTTTTTAGCCTCACCAGTGCTCTTTGTTCAGTTTTGGAAAATGTAAAATACTCCCCCACTTAGGAAACACATGGGGGATGCTAAAAATGTAAAGAAATTGCACAAGCAATTAAAGATAAAAAAGTTTCTGAAATTCAGTGCACAAACAGATAATTTACAGAAAGGCATAACATATGGGAGAAGACAACCATTTTACATTTTTATTTATGATATCTGCCCTCAGCAATGTTGCACATATTACACTGATGCATATATGCATGCAGTACAAGATAATGTCAGGTGCACATATACTATAATTTCAATGAGCTTGATTCTAGAAAATTCATAATGTAACGTCTTATGGAAAGCATTAAAAATATCACCATGAGATGTCACTATTAAGATTGAGTGTGAACATCGTCTATAAATTAAACCTAAGTGCTGGCAGAAAGCAACTATCACAAATCATACATTGGACCGGGTCCGGTTAGTTCCTGCATTGCACTCCAGCCACAACGTTCCTAAATTTGAGCAAGAGGAATTTAAAATGTTACATTAGACAAACAGAAAGTGTTATAAATAAAAGGCTTACAAATGCAAAGAAAAAATGTTCCATCTTCCTTTTTGAAATTTCGTTTTTTAAGTTCCACTGCGAAATGCTTATTCGGTACTGAACGTGTGTTGATGTCAGGGACTGTATTTAAAATGATGCAAAGCACAAGACGGTATTTAAATGTGTAACACCGCCAGTATTTTTAAAAATATTTTTATTGCAACATTTAGCAAAAACTGCGTTGCCTGGGTCTGACATTTAACATCGCACCGCGGATTAAAACTAATATATACGAAATTGACGTAATGGAGCACTACGACTTTAAATGTACCAGCACAAGTGAAAGAACCTTGGCACCTGCGTCATTTCCAGCTCCATCTCTGAATGGCTCCGCTGTCTGCCGCAACGGTGCGACCCCGAGCTTTGCGTGTCAGGGTATGGAGCTGATGAGCTGTACCCCTCCCAGTAATTGCCATGCGTCACGGTCACCGTCACCTGCGTGGGCTTCTCCGCTTACCAACGCGGTGACTGACAAGCCCAGTACGTTAACATAAACCTAATACCCGGTGTGTCCAGGTCATCTAAGAGAGAGAAAGACTGAAAAAATGTGCCGCCACATTTACCTTATAGGATGACGGGTCGGTAAAGGGCACCGCGGAAGTCGCGGCTTCTCCGATTTGCGCCATTGTTCACGCGTGATGTGGAAAGGCGCGCCCATGTGCGGCTCGCACTTAGTAGTCGCCGATCTCTGTCCTGTTGCATTCGTTTTGCCGCAGTGCTCGCAACATCTTTCGCACCGGAAAGAGAAGCAGGTGGGAATACACAATGAAGACTTCTTATTTAGCTTCACTCTCACCCCCCTCGCGGCAGGTGAGAGAGGGAGAGTCAAGGCGACAGGAAGCGCGACACACTCACGCGCTCACCTCTGCCGCCGCTCTGCTTGGGTGTGGCTGCTTGTTATAAGCGAACGCTCTAGAGAGGCGCTGCTGCTGCTGCCAGTACAGGACCAATGGGGTGCAACGCTGCAAACGAGGAAGTGCCTCGGCTGCGAGGTGGAAGGAGGGCAATTTTGACAGCCAAAGTTAAAATTCTGCATATATGCGGTATGTTAATGTGTGGGACAAGCTACATTAAATCTTTACATCTACACAACACGCGTTTAGTTCACGAGTATCTGAAATAATTTTTTACATATTGCAAAATTAGCAGCGAATCGTGTTCCAAATGCATTTGTAATGTACTGAAATGCAATTGTTATGACACAGTTCAAAATATATTTTCAGACAGGATGTTGTGGTAGTTAGCGTCGAACACACACAGATCTCCGATTCGATCGTTGTCAGGGTTATTTTACGCCCCACCACACTTCTTTGGGGTTTCCTTAGCGTGCCTTAAAACTATCCATCTATCCATTTTCCAACCCGCTGAATCCGAATACAGGGTCACGGTGGTCTGCTGGAGCCAATCCCAGCCAACACAGGGCACAAGGCAGGAACTAATCCTGGGCAGGGTGCCAACCCACCGCAGGACACACCAAGCACACACTAGGGCCTATTTAGAATAACCAATCCACCTAACCGGCGTGCCTTTGGACTATGGGAGGAAACCCACGTAGACACGGGGAGAACATGCAAACAGGGAGGACCCGGGAAGTGACTGCGCTACCGTGCCGCCCTGCCTTAAACTAGTTGTTCTTAAAGACCCGTTATGACTACAGCCGTTTCAGTAAGCGCGGAAGTCCTAATTCGCCCTCTGTTACATCGCATGACTTAAGCAACTTCGTCTTGCGCACGTTGAAAGAGGCCGCTTTGCTGAGTATTGGTGTACTGTACTTACACATTGGTATGGAAGACTAGTTATGCACATTAATGAACGCCCAATAAATATGTAAAAAGGCAGATATGAATAATTCTTACGGTCGTTTATTCAATTTTTAAATTGAACTAACTATCTGAATTCTTAAGGACGTTTATTCAATTTTTAAATCGAATTAAGTATCGATTTTCTAATGTACTTTTCCAGTTTAAAGTCACAAGGTCATTTAATTATACTTGCTGTCACTGATGTCTCATCAAGGGTTGGGTCCTTCCTTGCAAATGTGTTACCAGAATAGGTTTTACCTCTCAATTAACATATTGTCAGAGGAAATGAGCTGAGAAAATATACATCTTAATTGCTGTTTAATTTTATCAGAGAGTCAACAAGAAATTGAACCTTTCTTGTTATTAATAACCTAGAGTTTGGCTGATGTCTTTACCTAGAGCAACACAAGCAGGTTATGTGACTTTAGTGTCACACAGTGAGTCAGAGACGGGAATTGATCACATTTTTATATGATCATGGTTCAAATTAAGGATCAAATGTGAGTGTAATCAAGTGCAGCATTCCACTTACAGGTTATAGAAGCAAAGCTTTTTAGTGTAATGTTAATTAACAGTGACACTTTATTTTTACATATTTTCCATATGCAGTTTAGTCAGATCTTTGCATGGCCTATAGTCTTATAAACAGGAAGAACAAACTGGGGAATCAGATAAAAACATTAATTATAAATGAAAATATATTTGAACAAAAGAAATATAATTTAAAATATTTAATGTGGTTACCAGTAAAATTACAAGTATGCTCTATATCAGTGTTTCCCAACCTCGGTCCTGGGAGTACACAGTGGCTGCAGGTTTTTGTTCCAACCAGATTCCTAATCAGTGACAACACCTGATAACACTGATCTCATTTAATTAGCTGGATTAATTATAATTATTTTTCTTTTATTCTACTTTCATTAAAGCACAGCAGCATGATTTTTACATTTATAAGACATTTAGAAATATTTCAACTTTTGCTATAGACTCTCTTTTGTTGATTCCATTATATTTTGCCCTTTCTCTGTGCATTTTTTCCACTTCGTTGTATCTTATTAATGACAATTGAAAATGAGCAGAACAGACACGCTGGCAAACAACACTGAATAATTAAAGGATGTAACTACTTTAGCATCAGACTCACTAATTAGTAAGTAATGGATTAATTAAACAATTAGAACACCTAGAAAAGCAGAATGAAAATCAAGATGAAAATATTGTTAAAAAGAAAAAAATGCATTATTCCCATATTACTGCTTGGTACATTTTAATATATATATATACAGTACAGGCCAAAAGTTTGGACACACCTCCTCATTCAATGTGTTTTCTTTATTTTCATGACCATTTACATTGGTAGATTCTCACTGAAGGCATCAAAACTATGAATGAACACATGTGGAGTTATATACTTAACAAAAAAAAGTGAAATAACTGAAAACATCTATATATATAATTCACTAAGGCAAGACAACCATGAAAAGCACGCCGGAAGGGGCGTGGATTCACTAAGCCGCCGACAAGTGAGACACCTATGGCGCACGCAGGAAGGAGCCACGCCCACCAACTCCAAGACCATTGGACATGACGACAACTCGCAGGGCCACGCCCACCAAGTCGGACGCGAGGACACAGAAAAAGTGACATCATTTATATTCGTCTGTCATGGAGGCCACATGCGGTGCAGGTCAGGTTAATGCCATGTTCATGTCATGCACCTCCGAGCTACGTTGACTATTCATAGAGGCATGTTTCTCACGGAGGTAAATCGCCATATGCAGCGTGTGAAACGGTTTGCGAGGGGTATCTCATGGGATCTTTAAAACAATCATTTACAACTGAGGTTAAAACACAATGAAGTAAGCAGTCTACGAGTTTTCGGTTACAACGCATGACCGATTGCACCATAGCAAACTGTTTTACACGCTACATACAGCAATTCGCATCCGCGACAAACATGTGTCTTCTTAGATGCTCCTGCAGGAACACGGAAGACGTTTTCCTGCTCACCAACACTCCTTTTTCACCGGCCCACGTCTACCCTCGCTCTCTACGCATTCACACTGCCTACCCATGTGCCCGGACGCAAGAACTCACCGACCACCCAGTTAGCCCCTTTCGTCTGTGCTAGGAGTCCACATGCACGTCTAAGCCACGTTGACTTTTCATTATTCTTTTCGGTTTCGACACCAACCGCGTCCACCATGAAAAACCATGCGAAAGGAACAACGAAGCCCCACCCACAAACTCTACCCCTCCTCCCACTTGCTCAGGAACGCACCTCAGACCACTGCCCGCCAAATCAAACAGCTCGTCAAACACATACTCACTGGCTTTGGTCTGTGCTGCGGTCCAAACCCAGCTGTGAGCCACGTCGACTATTCTTTTGCCCTCCATGGCTGCCGCTTCAAATGTATTTCATGGAAACAACACTTCTTTCAATGTTATAGAAATTCCTGCTTCAGGTAACTGTTTGTTTCTGTCAGTCGGGTTTTTTGGAGAAATGTCATTGACGAAACTGTTGCTCATAGCAAACTGTTTTACATGCTACACACAGCAATTCGCATCCGCGACAAATATGCATCTTCTTAGATGCTCCTGCACTTTGTACACACCCCCCCCCGCCGTGGTCGGGTGTCTTGGTGGATTATATATAGAAAGGCAGCCAAAACCGCACAGAGCAATGAAAAGTCTTCGTGAGTCACAGGTAGGGTTACCACTTTTAATACAAACAAATAAGGGACGCATACTGCAGCGGGGGCCACATCCCTTGGGGGCCAAGACCACGGAACGCGCAATTTCATTCTCAAATACTGGCCGATTCCATATTTTAAACGACGGGTGGCAACACTAGCCTCACAGGTGCATCTGCACTGTACAAAGACGACAATGACTCGAGTGACGAGTTGGAGGTGGGCACTTGAGCAGGCGGTGTATACTGAACGAGAAATCAGCAGACTAGCATGACGGAGGGAGCGGAGTGGATGTCGTCCTCCTCTCCTCCCGTTCCACCCTCCGCGCCTGTGCGCCGCACAGACGATTGTGTGTTGGTTCGTTCCGTGCATTGGTTAAAACCCAATGAAGAAACCAGTCTTTAAAAACCAATAAGCCCTGTGCCTCTGTTTCATTACCGTCTCACCTGATTCACCAATGCAGGCCCAGCAACAGACGATCCGGCGGCGTCATTCCCATGACCCGCTGGGCAGCCAACCGGGTAACCAAAGTCTTTGGGTTCGGGGGGGGGAGTATGGTTACAAAGCTGAAACTTAAAGGAATTGACGGAAGGGCACCACCAGGTGTGGAGCCTTTCGCTTCATTTGACTCAACACAGGAAACCTCACCCGGACACGGAGAGGATTGACAGCTCTTTCTCGATTCTGTGGGTGGTGGTGCATTGCAGTTCTTACTTAGTGGAGCGATTTGGATGCTTATTTCCGAAAACGAACGAGACTCCCGCCTGCTAAATAGTTACACGACCCAACAGCAGTCGGCGTCCAAATTCTTAGAGGGACAAGTGGCTTTCAGCCACGTGAGATTGAGCATTAACAGGTCTGTGATGCACTTGTATGTCCGGTACTGCACGCGCGCTACACTGAATGGATCAACGTGTGTCTACCCGGCGTGGGTAAGCCGTTGAACCCCATTCGTGATGGAGACCGTGGCTTGCGATTGTTCCCCACGAACGAGAAATTCCCAGTACGTGCGGGTCATATGCTCGCACTGATTACGTTCCTGCCCTTTGTAACCTCATCCCTCCCTCCCCCCGGTCGGGTGACTTGGTGGATTATATATAAAAAAGCACCCAGAACCGCAAAGAACAATGAAAAGTCAACGTGGAAATCGACTGAGGCGGTGTTTGGAAAATTAACAGTCAACGTGACTCACAGGTGCGTGTGGACTGTACACAGACAAAAGCGACTCAGGTAGGGAGTTGGGGGCGGGCACATAAGCGGGCAGTGCGTACTGAACGAGCGCCGTTCAACCCCGTCCTTCGCTTTGGAAGGAGAAGGCGCTCCTCCGGTTTTCAGTCACGGACAATTGTATGTTGCTTCGTAGTGTGCATTGTTGCAATGTTACTTTTCTTGGTGGTTTATTAAATTACGGATTTTTCAAATGTTTATTTTTTCCTCTGTGCTTAAAAATCATTTAAAAAGCGGCCTGATTATGCGGCGTATGCTACGCTGCGGGTTGGCTAGTGTTTTATATTCTAGTTTCTTCAAAATAGCCACCCTTTGCTCTGATTACTGCTTTGCACACTCTTGGCATTCTCTCGATGAGCTTCAACAGGTAGTCACCTGAAATGGTTTTATTACCAAACTTAGTTTTCTAATTTCTATATTGTTCCCAAAACACAGAACTTGGGAAATAACACATCACTTAATTAGCCCAGGAGTCCAATTAAAAGCAGAAGCTCGTTGGAACAAAAAACCTGCAGCCACAGTGTGCCCCCAGGACTGAGGTTGGGAAACACTGCTCTATATTATAAAAAATATAAGGACAAATCAAAAGATTTCACCAATTATTATTATTTTTTGGTATTTGGAAAACTGTATTATTCCCCAAGGGCAGGGGTCCTCAATCCCAGTCCTAAAGAACTGCAGTGGCTGCAGGTTTTTGTTCTGACCTGGTTGCTTAATTAGAAAGCAATTCTTGCCAATAAAGCACTAACAAGCTATGAAATTAAATTAACTCTGCTATGTCAGGTCATTCTCATATCCTAGATTTTCTTTCCCTTTCTATCATGCAAATGATTTGAAGGCTAAAATGGACGAGTAATTCTTAGTCCTTCACTTTTTTCTCTTCATTTTTCTTCCAAGTATTTAATTAAACCCAATAGTGCAGATAAATACACACAGGTGTAAATGTAAATAAGCTAAATGGAGAAATGCTGCTCTCTCTTGTCATTTGCATGTTATTGATAATAAGGAGTAATTAAAATAGCTGTTTAAGACAAAATTAAGCAATAAGGGCTCAAAATCACTAAAGTGAAGCAGAAGTGTTACTTTAGCAATAAGTGCTTTTTATTAAGCAACTGAGTTGGAGCAAAAACCTGCAGCCACTGCGGCTCTCCAGGACCGTGATTGAGGACCCCTGCCCAATTGGAAACTGTCTTTTTGCATGACCTTTGTGGGTCAGAGTGCATGGTCAGGCATTGTAAAAGCACCCCTGGAGCAATTTTCAGGTTAAGGGCCTTGCTCAATGGCCCAACGGAGTAGGATCCTGTCTGGCATTTAAGATATTAATAAACAAAAAGGTATGCATTAAGGCTGATAATTACACTATATAAAAAAAAACACACCAGTGAGGGCATAAATACTGTATATACAAAGTAATTGAAAAGAAATTAAAACTACACATGTATATAGGTATAAGAAACTAATAGAAACCGAAAAATGGGAATAAGAAGCTAATAGAAACCGAAAAATGGGAAAAATAATATAAAAAATAATTAATCAAAGATAGTTGTGGAACACAAAAATATAGATCACACTCAGATATAAAAAATTTACAGATAATAAAAATAAATCAGACTTGTATAAATACAGTAATAGTATCCAGAATTAGTTCATAAACAATAAAGATGTAAAAAAATTGCAGAAGCAATGTTTTCAAACAACCAGTAAATCTTCAACAATTTCCACAGGGAAATAAATCAGTTGTTGATTCCAAAGGGTGGGAAACAGTCTTATATGTGTCAAATTAGGGGTCCTGTTTTCATACTTGTAGCTTGGGCAGTAATATGTTTGGCTAAAAACTCTGTTGCTGAATAATAAAAATATGTTTGTCTATGAAGAAAATCGGGGGAATGTAGATGGATGTACAAGCTTGGAAGAACTGATAAATACACCAAATGTCCAAGTTGAAAAAATGAATAAATAGTCTCTTAACTGTTAATAGATGTTGTTTTTGTTTCTGTAAAGCTATGAAGGAATTAAGATAGACCTGAGTGTCATCAGCATACAAATTAAAGCTGGCACTATGTCAGTTAATAATTTGGCCTAAATGGAACATATATATTAGAAAAAGAAGGGAACAAAGAACAATCCCTGTGGTACACTTTGGGAAACCAGAGCAGAGGGGGCTTTGCATTTATCAGGTAAGATTTAAGCCAAGACAGAACTGTGCCACTATGCCAGTTCAGGAAAGACATGGCACAAGTTTATTATGCTACACAGTATAGTGTCAAAGTTTGCACTAAGATCAAGGAGGAGAAGAATGTTGAGTGCCCAGCAGCAGCAGATAAAAGGAAATCATTAACAGCTTTCAAGGGAATGTACTCAACTAGTGCATGTAATTACATTCTGTTATCAATGTTGTGGTTCATCGTGTGGTGGGGTGGCAATGTGCTATCAGCGCATGCTCCCAACCTTCTCCTCCTCCTTCTCCTAATTGTGTCATAAATGTTTAATAAACCAAAGTTTGATATATTTGCCTTTGATTAAGTGAGTAAACAAAAAAAAACCTCCCAACTTTGAAAACAGCTAATTAAGTCCTGGGAACAAACCTCAATGATACACCATTCATATATTTTCAAACTCGTTTATTCTTTTTTTTTATCTTCGTTTTCTTAGTATGTCTTAACAATGTGCATAAAACCCATTTTGTCTGGCTTTATGTAAATTGGGAATTGCATTGAATCCCATTATGAGCTCAAACTTCGATTTGTTTGTACTTCATCTTTGCTTCATTGTATTTACAGTATTAGCCTATTTATCTAAACAACATATAAACAATGAGCACAAACCAATCAATGAAAACAACAGTTTATAAATGATATGTAGAGCAATAATGTGTCGACTAGTCTTATCACTTACATCACAGCATAGCTGAATACTATGGTGTTAATAAGGCATTAATTAAGGCATTCTCATGAGCACAGGTTCTGCATACAGAGCATGTACCAAATAAGTTCAAATATTTCTCAGGCAGTACCAGAAAACCTCCCAAACAGAGTGGGAATAAAGCAAGATTTTAGACTTAACCTAGTTCAGTCTGGCTACTGGTGCGTTTGGAAAAACAGCCCACATCTCTGGCGTCTTACCAAACCACAGTCAAAGCCAAGGTTATTTTCGGACACTATTCAACCTTCAAGGAGTGGCTGTTCTGTAAGTCTGACATCATGCTCTTTATATTTGAAAGAAGTGAACATGTACGTCACAATTTAAACTTTATGCCAACAATAAAGCATACTGGTGATGTTGGCATGGCTTGGGGATGGTTTGCTCCCTTAGGACGTGAATAGTTATCCATTCTGTATCACATGATTCACCAGTAGAATATCAGGCCAGCTTTTCATTAGTTGAAGTGTACAGTAGTGGTTCCACACAGTAGGGTGATACTGGAGCACTCAATTCGGTCTAAATTAGAAGAGTAAGGAAAGTAACACTGAAGTCAAGGCTCATAGTAGTTGGTCCTGAAGCACACCCCATTCTCTGAATGGAAGCAGCTGTGCTCGGTGGAGCAGACAACACTTTCTCCGCAACATTGTTTTGTGACTAATGTTAAGCTAAAGAAAAAGTCAGGTTTCATTTATTACTACATAAGAGAGAGTAACAACTGAATTCAGAGGCGCAATTTACTTTTTCAGATACTTCATTGAATATTATATAACTTTACCATCCATCCTTTTATTATCAGATCCCCTTAATGCAGTTCAGGGTCACATTGGCCAGAACCAATCCTAACAGAATTGGCATGTGCATGGCAGGAACTTGCAAAGAACAGGATGATAATGCACTGCAAGTTACACAAACTCATAATATGAATTCAAGGAGTGGGAGGAAAAAATGAAGTATCTGGAGAAAAACCTGACACAGCTGTAGGAGAATGTGCAATAACTGGACTGGAGTTTGATCCCAGGATTCTGGATCTGTGAGGCAGCACTGCTACTTCTAAGTCCCCTAATATCTAATCTAATATTATTTTAGAAATTAGATTAGGCAAGTACTCTTTTTGTAGTACTGTATCTGTGAAATTAGTTTGTACACTTGAATAATACAATATGATAAACATAAAGATGGTCAGTATTATGTAGTAAATGTTGGTGCTTTATTTGGTGACTCTACACCAGTGTGGCATGCATGGGAGTGGATGTGTGTGTCATTGTGCTCTGCAGGATTGTTTTGAGTCGTGTCAGTTTCCGTTTGAACAGGCTCTGTCTATCTTGAATTTTACAAAGTGGGTTTGAAGATGACTACATAACATTTTCACAGAAATGTGTTGACACCATGATGTTTAAGAACCCATTACCTCACAGTGTCCTGGATATTATAAACATACATGTAATATAGGTACTGTATGTAAATTGTGACTAGCAGATAGATAGAAATTTTATTGAACTCCAGGGTAAACTGCAGTATTACAGCAGCTGAATAAACAAAAACTAGAAGGTAGTGTTTTGTCATCCTTTTGACATTATTACTTAAAAACTGCTGAGTATATATTATTATAATTATAACCATCCTTCCATGTGTAGTAGAGATTAATTATCCTCAGGTAGGCTACTGTAATTATTGCATAAGTCAAATGATTAAAAGACTCTGCAATATTAATATTTGTGCCTACTGGAATGAGAAAGGCTATGCAATCACCAAAGGGGTTTAAGTCTTTGTATGGTGATTTAGAGTCTGGAGTGGGGCATGCCCCATACCTGTGCACGTTATAAAGTATAGGCTGGTGCAGGCTTTTAATTAAATAGACACTCCTCTCCATATAATACATTTTTGAAGTGATGAATGTCATTTAGATGTTATCGTCTTACTCAGATTAAAAGAAGGTGGGGATGGCACTAAATTGGAAAGATAATCAAATTGAAAGAGGCAAATAGGAGTCTTGTTTTGGGAGACATGAGAACATAACCCAACTCTCCAAACATATATGCCAAAGTCATAAGAGAATGAAACAGGTAAGGGTCTAAAACACTAAAGTCTTCTTGAAAGTGCCTTTTAGTTTCCTCTAACGGTAGGAGAGGTGCCAAAAGGTAAAACAGAGTAATGTTGAGGTCAGGAATACAATCACTAGGTCATACATAATTTGGTGAGAACAAGCCATTGTTGTATTGGGATCTGGAGTCTGGAAGTGTAGCCCTGTTAGGGTCCCTGGATGCTGTCACAAAGTTGAGACATACTCAAGAAAAGGTTTGGGGCAGCCACCCGTATAATCTCGTATCCCGGCTGCAAAGTCGTTCTTTCTATAAAGATACAGCACTGAAGTGCACACAACGAGTCCAAGACAAGACTGAGGGAAAGGGGAAAAAGGGCAGGCTTTTAAAGGGGAAGACAGGAAGTGAGGTCATAAGGATCGGGCACGTGTTCATCATTCATTGGATCAGGCCCGGATGTGACATCAGGGGGGCCGGAGCTGGTAAGGTCTGTTTCCATTGGTTCGGTCCCGGAAGTGATGTCAAGAGAGCCAGGTGGAATCTCCCAGGAATGTCTACACGGAAGTGAGAAAAAGAGTGAGTGCACTCTGCCACATCCCGGCATGCCTCAGAACTGCCTTCACTCAAGCCCTTTAGCTGCCTCCCATCCCACGTGTGTGACAATGCCACAAGGGGGTGCTGTCGAGAGATAAATACCCTTGTTCTCAGACAACCCGGAAATACTTCCCGCAAGTCATGCCGGGTCACCAGGAGCTGGACAGAGCTGCATTTCAAGACTTCAGTTCTACTGAAACTCAGTGGGTGTCCAAGCTGGGACACCTCCAACGGACCACTGCCACTTAACGTATGGGGGATAGAACCGCTCCTGGCCTCCAGCTTTTGCTTGTCCTTCCCTTGGCACCTTCCATTTTATCTCAAAGTCATGCAGTCATGCAGATAGTATACTGCTGCTGGATTATGTGAATTTCCCCTTGGGATTAAAAAAGTATCTATCTATCTATCTATCTATCTATCTATCTATCTATCTATCTATCTATCTAATCTATCTATCTATCTATCTATCTATCTAAGGATGCCTGGCCATCCTCTGTGGCACGCACAACACTCATGCATGCACCTGCACTCACTCACATGGCATCAGTTTTGAGTAGCCAGGCAGCATAACCTGCAGGTCCTGGGGAATGTGACAGGAATCCAGAGCATGCAGAGATAAACCACACAGACACTGGAAGAATGAACAAACACCACACAAGACAGTGAGCCAGCCAAAACCAGGACCTGGAGTCTGAGAGACAACAAGTGCATACCAGTGAGGCACAGTGCTGCTCAACTTTACGGAAGCTTTTTTGGCAACTTGTCTGTTTACCTGAAGATACAAAATTACAGAATATTATGTCCAATGTGCTCTCTGCCTCTGAGGTAATAATTGAAACACTTTTTAAAGTAAACAAGTGCAAATCTCCAGTTCTACCACATCCCAAAGTTGTTCCATTGGATTCAGATCTGGTGACTTGGAAAGCCACCAAAGAACACTGAACTCATTGCCATGTTCACAAAACCAGCTTGAGATTACTTTTGCTTTATGACATGGCATATTATCATGCTGGAAGTAAACATTAGGAGATGGATAAATTGTGGCCATGAAGGAATGAACATGGTCAGAAATGATGAATCAAATGATGATTGATTGATTGATATTAATGATGTCACAAAAACATTCCTCACACCTTTACACCACCACCAGCAGCAGCCTGGACTGTCAAAATAAGTCAGGTTGGGTGTATGGACTCTAACATTTGTGTGCTGTAGCAGAAATGGAGACTCCTTAGGGAACTGCAGCCACAGCTTTCTGTTCTTAGCTGACAGGAATGCTGTTGCTCATCCCCTCAAGGTTCAATGGGTTGTGCATTCCGAGATGCTTTTCTGCACAGCATGGTTATTTGAATTACTGCAGTCTTTCTGTCAGCTCAAACCAGTCTGGCCATTCTTCTCTGACCTCAGTCATCAACAAGACATTTCAGTCCATAGAACTGCCATTCACTGGGTGTATTTTGTTTTCCTCAACATTCTGAGTAAACTCTAGTGACTGTTGTATGTGAACATTCCAGAAGATCAGCAGTTACAGAAATACTTTGACCAACCTATCTGACACCAACAATCACATTATTATCAAAATCACAGAGATCACATTTTCCCCAATTTTGGTATTTGATGTAAACATTAACTGACGCTCCTGACCTGTGTCATCACGATTTTATGCATTGTGCTGCTTCTACATGACTGGTTGATTAGACGACGGCTTGAATTATCAGAGAAGCAGAAAATTTCACTATATGGTGCTCTATATATCAGACCCATAATCAACTCTATAATTAGTCTTAAACATGTTAGCAAATTTTCATAAAATTTCTGGATTAAAAATGAATCCAAATAAAGGTGTGATTTTCCCAGTGAACACTCTATCACATCATACTAGATTAGATAAAATCAAGCAAGGTGGTAACAGATGGTCCTTAGCCCATTCCACCTTTGAGAAATTTAATACTGTGAAAATGAACATCCTCCCTATCTACTCCAGAGTATTTCTACGTACACAAATTATTTTTTAAGAAGTTAGAGTCAATTATAACATCATGCATCTGGAATTCAAAATGGCCACTCATTTAAAAGGTGACTTTACAAAGATCTAAATCAAGAGGTGGCATGGTATCACCTAGTTTTCAGTTTTACTACAGTGCAGCAATTATATGCACAATAAAATCTTGGAAATCTTCAGAAAACGCATCTACACCACATTCCTTATATGCCCTGCTTTGTGCACCACTATCATCAGCTCTACAGTACCAACCAATTACTTAGAATATGGAACCAATTCAGGACATATTTCAATGTAGAGAAACTCTTATCTGTTGCTCCTTTAGAGGATCATCATCTTTTTCTACTTTCTCTGACCTACTCATTGTTTAATTTGTGGAAACCGCTAGAGATCAAAACACTTAGAAATTTTTATATAGACAATGTATTATCAGCCATGTCATGTACTTCAAAAGAGTGTAATTTAATGAAATAATACAATTGGATTAACTACCCTGCTGCTATTATATTGTTAACTAGTTTTAATAATTAGCCTGATTAAGTATACCATATTTGAAAAGGTGCCAAGTTATATTTGTTGTACTCTTACCATACATCCCCAAAAATCTTGGTGTGTGTCCCAGTTTGGTGTAGCTTACATGGTTGCCTTTTATGTGTATAAGATATTTTCGCCCCACCCTAAAGACTAGGGTAGCTTGTGAGTAGGTGTGCATGTGTGCCCTCAAATGACTTGCCATCTAGCTAACTTACATCCAATGGTTCTTAGATAGGTGGTAGTCTCCTGTGACACTGTATTGCCGTTCCACAGGGGTCAGTGCTAGTGCCGCTAATATTTTTAATATATGTGATTAATTTAACTAGGAATATAAGAAACAAGATGTTTTTTTTTGTAGATGACACCAAGCTAGGTGGATTGCCAGATAATCTAGAATCCATTGACTCATTACAGAGGGACTTGGACAGTATACAGGCTTGGGCAAATTTGTGGCAGATGAAATTTAATGTAAGTAAATATAAAGTATTGCATGTAGGAAGTAAAAATATTACATTTGAATAAAAAATGGGAGGCCTTAAAACTGAAAGTACACATTATGAAAAGAATTTAGGAGTCATAGTGAACTTGACACTATAAACTTCCAGACAGTGTTCAGAAGCTATTAAGAAGACTAACAGAATGTGAGGTTATGCAGCACGATGTGTGGAGTGCAAGTCCAAAGAGGTTCTCCTCAAGTTTATAAGGCACTGGTGAGGCCTCCAATGGTGTATTACGTGCCGTTTTGGTCTCCATGCTAAAAAAAGGTCACAGCATAGCTAGAAAAAGTCCAGAGAAGAGCGACTAGGCTCATTCCAGTGCTACAGAGTATGAATTATCAGAACAAATTAAAAGAGCTGAGGCTTTTCAATTTAAGAAAAAGAAGACTAACAGGAGACATGATTTAAGTGCTTAATATTATAAAGGGAATTACTAGGACTGGTGTTCTAATGCTCTAATATTCTACAGTGCAAAGAGTGATGTTATGAGAAGCAAAAAGCTGTGGATTTTATGTGTTTGATTGTTTTACATAAGTTTACATAACTCTATGTCTGTTCTTTAAATATACATTATTACTATTTCATAGTGCACAGGATCGGTAGTCGGCTATGACAAGACCCTGAAGGTTGCTGAGTGTTGTGTTGGTGTTACCGGTGTTCCCAGAACAATGTGTTTCATCTTGCAGGGCACCCTGGATATCATCGAGAGGAGTCGCAGTGCACGGCTCAATGGCAACTCTGGTCTGTACTGGGAACTGAGAAGGACAGCTGCGAGGGCTTTGAGGGCAGATAAAGAGGCGTTTGTTAGAGGAATCTGTGAGCAAGTGACACACCATTTGTGGTCTAGCGACCCACGTCCTGCTTACAGAGGAATCGAAGCATTACGCACATCTGAATCTGTTCCTCGGAGAGTCGCAGTCAGGGCGGCTACTGGAACAGTCCTTACGGATGAATATGCAGTTGTGACCTGCTGGGCTGGCTACTTTGACCAGTTGTTCAAAGCTGGTCCTCCGGCTAGGACGCTGGATATCTCTGTGTCCACGGTTTTTGAGGCTAATCCTCTGATTAGCTGTGACCCACCCAGTCTCACTGAGATTGCACAGGTGGTGAACCAGCTGAGTCCGGGAAAGACTGCAGGGATCAGTGGTATCCAGGGTGAACTTCTCCAGGCTGGTGGTAAGGCTGTCCTCTTGGCACTGCAAGCAATCTTTGCTTCCATTTGGGAGACTGGCATCATCCAAACTGACTGGAAAACGGGACTTGTCATCCCTATCTGGAAAGGGAAGGGTGATTGTCTGGATTGCAGCAACTACAAGGGGATAACACTGCTCTCGTGCCAGGTAAGGTCCTCGCTAGGGTCATCCTCAATAGGATTCGTGATCACTTGCTCACCTACCAGTGACCGGAACAGTCTGGTTTTACGCCTAAGAAGTCTACCATCAACCACATCCTGGCACTGAGGGTTCTCATGGAGCGCAAACACGAATATTGGCAGAGTTTCTTTGCAGCCTTTGTCGATTTTCGCAAAACGTTCGACTCAATTGATCAGGATGCCCTGTGGGACATCCTGAGGGTTCGTGGGATCCCCTTGCGGTTGTTGGATATCATGGCCGGCCTGTACACTGGTACTGTGAGTGCTGTGCAGAGTGGAGGCAGGACCTCTGCGTTTTTCCCAGTTGATTCTGGGGTTCGTCAGGGGTGTGTTCTTGCTCCTACTCTGTTCAATACTTGTATGGAGTGGGTGTTGGGCAAGGTCGTGGGGTCCAGTGGCTGTGAGGCATTTGTTGGTGAGAAAGATTCACGTATCTTGACTTTACTAACGATGCTGTGATCTTCACAGAGTCAGTGGAGGCTCTGATCAGTGCACTCAAGAGACTAAGTGAGGAGTCTGAGTGTCTGGGTTTGCGAGTGTCCCGGATAAAAACCAAGATCCAGGCCTTTAATGACCTCTTGGGCACAGCCATCAGCAGTGTGTCTGTTTGCGGAGAGAGTGTTGACCTTGTTAAGAGTTTTACTTACCTTGGCAGTGATATTCATGTCTCTGGTGACTCTTCCTATGAAGTCAGTAGACGGATTGGGAGAGCATGGGAGGTCATGAGGTCGCTGGAAAGGGGTGTGTGGTGCTCCCGATATCTATGCAAAAGGACAATGGTCCAAATCTTTAGAGTCCTGGTGCTTCCTGTCTTGCTATATGGTTGTGAGATGATGATGAGATGAAGTACTGTGTCTCTCCGGAAAATCCTGACTTTGTGTCGAATAAGCGGTTGCTCATGGAGTCCCGAATGAGGCACATTACCTGCATTTCAAGATGGCGCCGACTGGTGTGGCTGGCCTTCTGCTCGTCTCGCTAATCTATGTTTTAACTTTGTTTTTATGTTTTTAGTTTATCCCAACAGCCACTGTACTACGATCATCCATCCATTTTCTAACCCGCTGAATCCGAATACAGGGTCACGGGGGTCTGCTGGAGCCAATCCCAGCCAACACAGGGCACAAGGCAGGAACCAATCCTGGGCAGGGTGCCAACCCACCACAGGACACACACAAACACACCCACACACCATGGATTGTGGGAGGAAACCGGAGTGCTCGGAGGAAACCCACGCAAACACGGGGAGAACATGCAAACTCCACGCAGGTCTCCTAACTGCGAGGCAGCAGCGCTACCACTGCGCCACCGTGCCGCTACTAGGATCATGATTCTTTACTTAACATATTTTCTTGCTTGCTTTCCTCTCAGTTTTCATCTCCTGATGGGATATTATGTGAACCTCCACCTTTGTTTTATTCATCTCCTGACTTCTTCACCTGGACGCCGGTGTTCACCTGTATTAGTGAGTTGAATGCCTCTTGGAGATGTAAACGCACCCGCCGCCGTGGAAAAAGAGCCAGTATTGCTGTTAAACAATGCCGACTCAAGTCCCAGAACTTTGATTCCCGATGCCTGCAAGTCGTCTATGACCCATCTTCTCCTGCACAAGACTCCATTCCTGGTCCATGGGCGCTGGATACTGGATTTAATTTCTCCATTTCAAGGCGGCATCACTCTTCCTCTGTGTGCTCTTGGGCAGTAAACGCTGCTAATCTTCTCATGCTCACCCATGCTCATCCTGCAATGAGCTCTTCTGCTTCTATCAAGGCTGCTCTCTTGAACGTGAGATCAGTGTCTAATAAAACTTTTATTTTGCAAGACTTTATTATCTCAAATAATCTGGATTTCTTTTTCATCGCTGAGACCTGGATTGCAAATGGTGACTCTTCATGTTTTAGTGACTTGGTATCATCAGGTTATTCATTTTTAAACTCTCCGCGGCTGACTCGTCGTGGTGGGGGCATTGCCACTCTTTTTAAAAGTATGTTCTTGAGTCAGAGCCTTACAAGGGGTCCATTTAGTAGCTTCGAACTGCAACTTTTCGAAGTGTGCAGCTCCCCTTCTTTGTTGTTTGCTGTGGTTTATAGACCTCCTGTAATTAATGATATCTTCAATTCTGAATTGTCTGACCTCCTAGCTGATATTACCCTCTCCTATGACAAAGTATTTATTGTTGGTGATTTTAACATTCACATTTGTTGTCAATCAAAACCTGTGGTTGATGACTTTTTATCCCTATTGGACTCATTTGATTTTATCCAGCATATTAATACGCCAACTCACTCTCTCGGTCACACCCTTGATCTCGTTCTTACACGTGATATTTCAGTTAATAATATTGATTTATGCGATGTTTCTTTTACTGATCACTTTTCTAACTTGATAGATTTGAATATTACTGTTGATGTCCCGACTACTAGTTGTCCCCCATGCTGCTCTCGCTTTTTAAATTTCTCTGTTATATCCAATTTTAAAACCATATTCTTTAGTCTTGATGTGCATGTCCTAAATGATGGTATTGATGATTCTGTCTTAAAATTGAATTCTTTTTGTTAAACGATTTTAGATTCAATTGCTCCGCTCAAGATACATTGTAATAAGGGAAGGCTTGCTCCCTGGCTAAATGAAACTACGTGATCGCTGCGCCACACCTGTTGAATTGCAGAACACTGTTGGAAAAAAGATGGTCTGATTGTTTCTAAACAGATTTTTGGGACTTCTCTATTCAACTTCCAGGCTGCAGTTAAGAAAACTAAACAAGATTTCTTTGCTGATTTACTATCCCGTTCTAAGAATCCTAGGGTCTTATTTAATTCAATTAATGCGGCCATTCACCCTCATTCTGTGATGGGATTAAATAGTACTGTTCTTTCATGTGAGCAATTTCTTTCATTCTTTGTCAGCAAAATCGATAGTATCCACTGTGGCATTGTTCAAACTGGCTATGAACTTCCTACTGTTAAACAGGGCATTGTCTTGGAATCTTTTGATCTTGTCTCAATTTCACAGTTAAAAAGAACTACTGACACTATTAAACCAGCTCTCTGTCCTCTTGATATTATACCACAACACCTCTTAGTGGAAGCCTTTGATGTTTTGGGCCCATCTTTACTAGCCATTATCAATGATTCTGGGGGTTGTGCCCTCATTTTTTAAACATGCTGTGGTGTGTCCCTGTCTAAAAAAGGCAGAATTAGATCTTGGACTTTTAGCCAATTTTCGCCCGATTTCCCAACTGCCATTTCTGGCTAAAATTTTAGAAAGAATTATCTATAATCAATTGGTTGATCATCTTAACTCCAATAATTTATTTGAGATCTACCAAGCTGACTTTAAGCGTTATCATGGTGTTGAGATGGCCCTCCTAAAAGTATTCAATGACATCTCTATTATTACTGACTCAGGTGGTGCTGCAGTCCTTGTCCTCCTTGACCCGTCTGCTGCCTTTGACACTGTTGACCATGAGATATTGCTGTTGCGGCTTGAACATCTTGTTGGGCTTAAAGGGGCTGCTCTTAACTGGTTCAGGTCATATTTAACTGGTAGACACTTTTCAGTGACTTTAAATTCCTCTTTTTCATCTACTGCTCCTCTTAAATGTGGTGTTCCTCAGGGATCCATTTTGGGTCCTATTTTATTCTCTATATACCTTCACCCTATTGGAGCTATTTTTAGGAAATTTAACATTTCTTTTCACTGCTATGCTGATGATACTCAGGTTTATATTCCTGTCTGCAACTCTGCAATTAATCAACAGCACAACTGTCTTTCTGAACTAAGATCCTGGATGACTAATCATTTTCTTGATCTGAATCAAAATAAAACGGAGGTGCTTATAATGGATCCATCAGCTAAAGCCCAAATTGGTCTTGGACTTCTCAGCTCTTTCTCTGCCTTTTGCAAACCTCAAGTCTGCAATCTTGATGTTATCTTTGACAGTAACCTCTCTTTTGAGAAACAGATTAATTCTGTAGTCAAGAGTTGCTTTTTCCAGCTTCGTCTATTAGGTAAGATCAAGCCTTTTTTATCTTCTAGGGATCTTGAGAAAGCTACTCATGCTTTTATCTTTTCTCGCCTTGATTACTGCAACTCGCTGTATTCTGGGATTAGCAAATCCCTGATACACAGGTTACAGTTGGTCCAGAATGCTGCCACTCACTTCCTGGTTGGAGCAAGAAAGTATGATTCCGTTTCTCCAATATTAGCATCTTTACACTGGCTGCCCATCAGTTTTTGAATTGATTTTAAAATCTGGTTGCTAGTTTTTAAATCTTTACATGGGCTTGCTCCTACCTACTTATCCGAATTGTGTGCTTTACACCAGCCATCTAGAGTGCTTAGATCTTCTGGTCAGTTGTCTCTTGTTGTCCCTCGTACCAAGTGTAAAACTAAGGGGGACAGGGCTTTTGCAGCTGCTGCTCCTCGCCTGTGGAACTCTTTACCTCATCACATAAAGGAGTTGTCTACAATTGAACTGTTCAAAACAAGATTAAAGACTCATTTCTATTCACTTGCATTCCATGACCTTCAGTAATACTGATGGTTTCCTCATTGTGATTATGTAACATTACTTCTATTTATTATTTATTTTATTTATGTTCATATATTTTATTTCTATTTATGTTATTTGTATGTTTTCTTTTATTCTATTATTGTAAAGCACTTTGGCTACAGCATTCTTATGTTGTTTTAAATTTGCTATATAAATAAATTGACATTGACATTAACATTGTGAGGGAGCGTCAGTTACGGCACTACGGCCATGTGGCGTGTTTCCCCGAGGGTGATCCGGCTCGCAAGGTCCTCATTGTTGGGGACCTGAGTGGCTGGACCACATAACACCTGGCTGCGGTCATTTCTGGAGGGTGGGACTGGACCGTGCGTCTGCCTGGGGGGTTGCAAACCGGGATCCAGAGTTTTTATTGTGTAGTGGGTGCAGCAACGCACTGTACCAGTGCATGCTCCCCAACCTGACCTGACCTAACAGTGCACAGGTACCAGCATATGTTTTCTAAATACTTCACTGTCCACTTGAATGCTGTGACTATGAGAAGACTGCTGTACATTAAAAGAGACTCAAATTTCATTTTTTAAAATCTGTTATTTTGGACCATGTGGAGGCCTCTGACTGACAAGTGCATCCCCAAGAGTGTCTCAGAAAAAAGTAAGGATGAGATAAACCTCTAATACACAGTGAGAGGAGGAATTACACTAGCAGTCAGAGCATAACAGGCCATCTGAAGGCAACAACCACTGGAACAAATGCTGGTTTTGTGGAAATTATACCACCAAGAAAGCCAACCAGTGTGAGAGGTCGATTTGTGTTATGAAGAATTCAGCAGTATTTCATCTAGTCAGGAATAGATTGAGACTCTCAGAACACCATGTCTGTTCTTTATGTCATCTACTAATTTATTTATTCAGAGATCAATCTGTGGCATTTTACTTAAAAGACAAGAGTTCTTCAGGGGAAAGGCTTGCTTTTTGTAGAAATAAAAATTGATCTCTTTATTGATTATTTTATGATGTACAATACTGAGGTACAAAATGACAATCGACTGTAAAATAAGTGCATGAAACAGAACAAAGCTCTGCATTTTTCAGAGGGCACACATCCAGTAAATTAGGTTCTTTCATCTTGCAGTTTATTGGTATCCTTAAAATCTCATACACTCATGTCTCAGAAGAGGCCATGCAAAGACAAAACAACTAAGCTTTAGAGAAAAAATAGTGTATTTCTCTAAACTTCTAATGCTGATTTAACTTCCTGAGTTCCATGGCACAAGGCATAAAAATGAAAGTCTCTGCTAAAACCAGAACACAGGATGAAAAGAGGTCCAACTGGATAAGAAAATATTAACACCAGAGACAGAAGGCCAACAAGTTGCAGAGTACAATATCTACTCTTTTTATTATCGTTTTACAAGAATGAGTCCAAGAAAATACTGCATACAATAACCTATAAATCCCTTCTCTAGACCAATGTGTAACTAGAACATTCTCACAAGTTCTTGATTATAATAAAGTTCTTCTAGTTCACCATTGTTGTGAACTGAAGCTGGATCTATAACTATAAAGGAGTGAGGCTACCACAAGACAGACTTTACTGGCTTAATCCCCACTCCAAATTGTTCCAATAACTTAACAAAAGCCCCCACAAGAAGGAAAAAAGTCAAAAACTTCAAGCTTGTAACAGGCAGACTAATGATCTTTATAAAGAATGTATTAATCAAAATAAGAAAAAGGCAAGAACAGGCTCAATAGAACAAAAAGGAGCAAAAAGATATTGCCCAAAGGCAAACCTGACACCACTCGTCACCACCGACATTAAAGTGGACAAGCTATGGTGTTTTTATTATTACCACGCTTATTTTAACTTCACTTGTTTGTTGCCTGGTATAAATCTTGTAATTGATATTCAACCCACTTTCTATTGTCCAAATAACTTGAAATTTTGCGCACTTACTCACTTCCAATAACAATACATGAATACATCAATAATCAGTTTCAGTAATCCATGTTAATTAAGAAATGAAATTTTCATAAGAAGAATAGTTAAAGATTTCACCAATAGATGGGGTTAGTAACAGATAGAAATATTAAAGGAAGTGTTAAAATATTGATTACAAATTAATAATAAAACAAACTCAAGATTTAAAAGTTGAAAATATTATATATATAAAAAATACTTTTTAAGAAGTAAAAAATAAGTCTCTCATACATCACCGGATCACTTCAAAACGTGACCAGACTTATGGTAAATCAGCGTTTCTCAACTTTTAAGTATTTGCGACCCAAGTTTTCATAACAGATTTAATCAGGGCCCCCCCCCCAACAATTTTTTGAAATGTAGATGCATATTTTATTATACCTACTTAACTTTTATCGACATTTATATAACTATATTTATTGTTCTAGTATCAGAATGTAGTTTAAGTTAATTTGTTTTGGTTTCAACAGATGTTTTTTTCATATTTTTGATTCTTGTTTTCTTTTTTTCACATCTTTGCGCCCCCCTTTTTGTTATTTCGCCCCCCTAGGGGGTCCCGCCCCACAGGTTGAGAACCACTGCGGTAAATGATGTAAGTCACATTATTCAAACATTGCTGCAAACGTTGGGAGCTATAAACGAGACAGGCTTCATGCTATATGTTTCAAGCTACATCCACAATTACAAAGGTAAGATCCAGATGTATTAAAAACGTATGGCTACTATGAACTTACATGGAACAAATAAATGATTATACAGTATAAGGCGTCTTTAAAAAAACAGAATTTCAATAATTAGTCACTGAACTTTATTCAGGGACAGGTGAATATGTATGTAAGCTTAATACTTAATAATATGAGTTTGCTGGATATCTTACCTTGTAAAAAAGAGAAAGTCTCTGTTTGAGGAAGCAAAATGGTGAATGCCAAATTGCTAATTCGTTGTAATGGTCTCAGTTTGTTTCCTCAGCTGGAATTCTATCAAACTCTCCAATACACCAACACAAATATGAATTCAAATTATGATTTATTTCTACAAATACCTCTAAAGGTGATGCACAAATACTGCATACGCACAATTCCTCTTATTTTCTATGTCTTTTTTCTCTCTTCTTCTTCTTTTACTCCTCTAGCAAGCTTTGGCCTCATCCACCCACCTCTAGCACTCCTGTGTGAAGTTGGGAAACTTCTTTTAGGCCAGACCCAGGAGCACTTCCAGTGTGACCCTACTACAGGTAGGAGGTACATCTGGGTCAGACCAAGGTTCCTTGAAGTGGGAATGAATTGTCCCTGCAGCTCCCCCTGGTGGCACACATGGAACAATGCAGGGCTGTTCTACTGGACTACAATTTTCAGTCTGCCCCACAGGTATCCATGCAGGCATTGTAGTTCAGGAAGACTGACACCTATTTTGTCGGGAGAAGAAATAGTCTGTACAATTGGTCTTCAACTGTCAGCCCATGCCTGGTGGCCATCATATTGCCCCTCCTGAGCTGAGCATAGTAGGGTGAGGTGGCCAGTCCAGTGATTGTGCCAATCATTTGAACAAATATCTCAGGGTCCCAATAGTCCCGTCCTTTCCCGAAACAGAACAAATAAAATCATTATGCTTCTGACCCACCCCCAGTATGCTTTGGGCAGTATCTCCAACTATGCCCCAGGCTATGGCAATTGTAACACCAAATTTCTGGCACTGGCCATCTTGCCCTGCGCATATAGAAGCTGGAGGGATAGTACAGCTCATCAGTTTGATCCATATATTTTGGCACTACAGTCATGTGAAAAAGCCTCTTTTTAGATTTGGCAACACTGTTGGAACAAGTGCTATTACACTGTGCATTCTATGGTATAATTAACTATTTTTGTGCTTAAAAATCTTTAAAAAAATATATTTACATACAGCTCGTATGGTCCAGAATGGATTAATTGTATTTACATACAATCCTATTGGGGAAATTACTTCAGGTCACGACCAAATCGGGCTGCGACCAGAGTTTTGGAATGAATTACGGTCGTGATCCGAGGTTCCATTGTACAGGATTTTACTCCCACTGTCAATGAGGTAGGAATATGGCAGTCCCACAGTTTATTTAAGCCAACAGTGGCTCATACCACTGACTCTTATCTGTCACTATAAAAATCGCTGTTATTGTCCTGTACATTTTTATCCCAGTGGCTTCTTACATCCTGTAGTGAGAGACTTCACAGATTGACCAGTTCTTCCTCCCCTTGGTGGGACTCTATGAACTGCAAGAACACCCAATATCTGGCATCCTGACTGTATTTCTCTCTTTTTCAGTGATTTTTTTCCCCATTGTAAGAAATATGAGGTGAGACACAAAAATAACCAGACTGTGCTTGGGGCTTTCCTGGAAAACCATCTGGAGGTCAGCTGGACGTGAATCATATATCTATATCCCTTCCTACACGCCCTCTCAAACTGCTGACCGGCTAGGTATATCCTGTGAATAGCCCAGTCAGTATTTGCACAACAATCACTACACGAATTGCCACTATAATGTCAGGTGAAAAAATCGAACAGCAAATCAACATCAAATTTCTCACAAAATTAAGCAAAACAGCCACAGAACCTTATGAAATGATAAAAACAGTGTACGGTGGTAACAGTTTGTCTCACACACAAGTTTTTGAGTGGCACAAACGTTTTAAGGAAGGGCAAGAAAGATGTTCCATGTTCAGGTCGGCCACGCTCATCTCGGACGTATGAAATCATCAAAACGGTGAATCAGATTGTTCAAAATGATCATATGGCTTTTTCCATAAAGCAGTTTTGACTGACAAAAAATTCCTGTCCTCGATCATCCTTCCTATTCACCCAGTTTAGCTTCCTGTGTTTTTTTACTTGTTCCCGAAAATCAAAAGTGACCTGAAGGGAGCCCATTTTTCTGCAATGGATGAAGTGAAGACAGACACGGCAAGCCTGTTGCAGAGCCTCAAGCAAGAAGACATCCAGCACTGTTTCAGTCAATGGAAGACACGTATGGAGCGTTGTAGAGATCGGGAAGGGGAGTATATAGAAGGTGACAATGTTTAGAATGCTGTAATTCATCCATAAATATGTATTTTTTTACCAATCTGGTTATTTTTGTGTTTCACTTCGTATAACAGTCACTGGTTATAGGTAATACAGAAGGTGGTGTGGTAGGGTGTTGGGCAGGTTGGTCACAATAATCCTTCCATATAAAAGCAGTCTAGATTTTCCTTCCGTCCCATGAATGCTACGCAGGCGCGGAGTTTCACACACGCCCCGTCCATTTTGCAATGTACGATGGGATTTGTAGTTTCCTTTTTCCAGGTAAAAGATGATTTTCTACTCCAGACTGTGCGATATCTTCTTCTTCTTTCTTATCTTACTATATAAAAGCGGTCGGGATTGTCCTTCCGTCCCGTGAGTGGAAAGCGTAGCGGTATTACGCTTATCACAGACTTACTACTTACAGCTTGCGGTACGAAGCAACATGATGTGAGCAGAGTTCTGGTGCTCCCATCGTTCCCTTGCTTTTGTGCAAAATGCGCTGGAAAAATAGACAAAATTATGTCTCTGGAAATAATTAATGTTGATGGAGTACAAATGCCTCACCGCGTAGTAAATATCAGGGGGGTTCAAAGGGCGACCTCAATATAGAAAAAAAGTTTAAATTTCATCACAAAAATAACAGAAACTACGAGTATTAAAGTAATACCGCTCAAATGCAATATAACCAAATTAATGAGTTTGTATAAAATATCAAATTGATCTACATATTGAATTGCCTTAAGAAGTGGTCAACTTAAAAGTCGGTCGCCTTAAAAGGCGGGTCAGCCTAGTTATACATAAAGCAGGTCAGTGTCAAACCAATAGCCAGAAAACCAGATAATTTATTTTTTGAGTTTAACCAGGAGATGTGTGCAAAAGGCAAAACAAAAGAAATAAAATGAAGTGACCAAAATCTAGAAAAGAGGGAAGAATCATAGTCAAAATTCAGGCAAGAAGTCAAAAACTTGGCAAAATCTGAAAGTCAATCACAAAGAGAATTACTATAAGGGTTTTGAAGGATTTATCTGCAGATCGAATAAACTCTTTTAACCCATCTGCTGTCAAAGTCACGTACCCAGAGACCACTCCCCTAGAAACGTGGGAAGCAACCATAACAACTTTACGCAAAATTGCTTCCACTATAGGAAGAGGCTATATCGCCCCAAAAGTCAGCCCTGATCATGACAGAAATGTCCTAAATCATGGCAATGGGACAGCTCACACATCCACTTTCACTCACACCAGGCCAGTTTAAAGTCACCAATTAAAGTGCACATGTTCGAAATGTGGGACAAAGTCATAAGTACCCAGAGAGACATTTGTTATCTCATTACTTGAAAACCTTGTTTGTTTTATAAAGTGGCTTTGCTTCTGAGGTGTGCTCTGTTATTATTGGCTTTCTCTTTTAATTTTTTCTACAACCTTATGTTGCCTGTTTTGGAATCATTTACATCCTTTTTGGTGCCTTTGAGGCCATCCTCAACTGTGCTGCACACCGAAATGCGGTTGACGCATCTGTTGAGGGTTGCTTGTCCATCGACGAAGCAACTGCTGGTTCGTGCTGCGACTGAGGCAACTGCAAGTTCATAGCCTCCCTGTGCAGCGCATCTGTTGCCCGATAGTTGATACGGGGATCATTCTAACTAGGCCACTAACGTGGCCCCGTCACTACTCATTTGCCATGTCTGTGTGTTTTGAAGTGGTAGCTCTCGTTTGAATATATACTCTGACTGTTCCTGTTTTAATTAGAATAAAATTGATTTTCTTGAAGCCTTTAGATCCAGCGTCTTCTCTCAGGTGCATGATAGTGACTCATGCATTGCAATATTTTGAGTAGTGTCACACACGTGCACATGGGAGGCAGCTAAAGGGCTTCAATGAAAGTAATATCATGCCAGACCAGGGGTGAGGCAATGTGCATTGACCCTTTCGCTCAGTTCTCTGCAGACCAGTTATGGGAAATTCTGCCTAACCCTAATGATGTCACTTCTGGTTCTGGCCCCACGGATGACCTCACTTTCAGTAACGACTCCAATTATGACATTTCGTCTGGTATGCCTTAAAACCGCCACCTTTTCCACACCTAATCGGTTTTGTTTTGGACTCAAACCTGTACACAATTGTCAAGTATTTTGCAGCCAGGAAAAATTAATTGGGTGGCAGTCCCAAACATTTTTTTTGCTCTTTGTTGAATCCTTTGACAGTAGTTCAAGCTTGAAATCAGACAATAAAGCTGAAAGGGATAGCAGACTGGACCACAAAGAGATAAAAGGACAGCTTGAAATCCCTCCCCATAAAAAATGCTCAGAGTCCATGGAAGGGGAAATAAGCTTCGATTGCATTTAGAATAGATTTTTTTTTCTCATGTTCCAATTTAACTGTTATCAATGTAAGTTTGTACATCTTTAAATCCACTTACCATTTTTTTTGTCTTCTCCCAGAATTACGAGGAGTAAATATAACAGATTTCAGCCCCCTAAAGTCAAGTACTGATTTTTTAGCCTTTTCGTCATTCAGAAAAATAATTATTAGCCTACTTTATCGAAGTAATGTCTTTCATCCTGCCCAGGTACTCTGCCTTGAAAAACTATTTTCACTTTTGATTCACTCATATTCTAAACTAAATTGAAGGAAAAATGTTCCACTTAATCAACAAAACAGTATACCTCATGCCAAATACTGAAAACCTTTCAACAATTTGTTAAAATTATTCCTAAGCTTTGTAAACATATAGCTAACTCTTCTCAGGTACAATGCCTTACTGTAAGAGAAAATTGCACTTGAAACTGCCTGCCTGTTTAACTGGGACATCCTGGCATTTGTACCAATACGTTAAAATTAGAAAATTAGATCATATATAAAATTAAACTTTATAATTTGCTGTCTGGTAACAGTTTATATTGTGACATGGGAGTCACTGCCTTGCACCCAAAAGATGAGACTGAGTACAGGGCTTTAAGAAAACCAGCTTTATTCAGTTCAAAACAGAAACAGCCAGGGTGTTCATTGAAATGGGAGCTACCACTTTAATACACGAAAACACAGCAAACAAGCAGTAATCAGCAAACAAACATTATCAGTTGTCCTGCCTTGGCTTCCTTCTTCAGTTGAGGAACAGATAGTCCTCCTTGTCCGGTTGGTCCTGCAGCTGTGGATGAGCAGCTGGGATCGGATCATCCTGGAGGGGAAGAGACAGAAAGAAAAACAAATGGGCCAGATCAGTGGCCAGATTAAAGTGATCAACCATCGGTCAACGGATGCATTACATGACAAGACTGCCAACTCATAGTTGCCTCGGTGACACACCGAACCTGCCATTGCCTTCTGGGTGCACAAACAACCCTCGACGGATGTTTCACCCATGTTTTGGTACTGGGTCACAATATATAAGAAGTCTTTTTCTTTTAACCAGGTACCATCCATCACTCTTAATGATTAATAGCAGAAGTGTGTTTCTGGACCATACCATTTATCTGTATGTTGATAGGTGTGTTTGAAATGCTTCAGTTTTTACATGTAAATGTTTCTTGTTGATTAAAGGAAGCTTTCCATTAGATTTCTTCAGTTTGCCATGCTGCATTAAAAAGAGCATATGGGACTCCATCTTTGGGTGTAAATAAAGGACATCCATGTTTGGAGTTCATATATAATAATGGCTCCACAACACTTACCAACTCACCCATTTTGTTGGAGGTCTCCACTTCATGGATCACCTGTTATCGATAAATTTGTGAGGGTAAATCCCCCGGTGTCACTGAGGTTCAACATTATGTCAGGGATTTTTCATAAAGCAAACAAACATAAAGATAAAATATCAGTTAATAATAATAACCAAAACTTTTTATTTTATGGTGTCTTTTGGGATACTTAAGTTACATAACAAAGCATAAAATCAACAGTAATATAAAACAGTAACGCTAAAAATAAAAATAAAATGAATAAAACCTAATAAAACATCATTGTAGCGCCAGCAAGACAATTCAGTTTTAAAAGCAGTTTTGAATTTGGTAATAGAATCCAGTGATGAAATATGAGGAAGTGAAATCCAGAGTTTTGGTGAAGCATAAGAGAAAGTCCTGGTACCAACAATATTAAGGTTATAGACTGAGACTGAAAGTAAACCAGCTGGTGGAAATTGCAGGGGCCAGTTATGAATATACATATTGTGATGTGTGGGTCACGGACTTGCACCAGAGAGGAGGAGGCAAGTACAAGTTTCTCAAAAAATTATTGTTGTCAAGACAGGAATATTATCAGAGCATTTATCCGAGCAGGAGCTCCTGTCACTTCAACACATACAAACACAGCAAGCACACAGTGGTGCTGACGTCACAGTGCATGAGCTCCCTTCTGATGAAAAGAACAGATAACCTTCCTCGGAATGAAGACAGAAAGTGAGCACGTGGCCAGGTCAGTGGCTGGTTTTAAAAGTTCCTCTCATCAACCAGCAGTTAACAGACGCTGCAACAGCAGCAGACAATCAGGCCCTATCTGTGTTAACCAATATCTGAAGAAGATCTGCAAGACAGGTTGGAGAAAGATTGTGAAGGGATTTAAATGTTAACATGAAAATTTGAAACTGCATCCGACAAGACACAGGAAGCCAATGAGGTTGAAATAGTAAAGGTGTGACTTGTTCAGTGAAGTTTGAACATGCAATAATCCATGCTGCATTTAAACCAAGTCAGGAATATAATTATAGAGAAGCACAGATCTGGGGAAGGATACAAGGTCATCTTAAAGGCACCAAACATACCTTGGAGCTCAGTGCACTCCATCATGGAGAAGTGGAATAAATATGAAACTACAGCAATACTACCAAGGCAGGCTAGACTGCTCCTCTAAACGTAGTCACCAAACAAGAATGGCACATGTTAGAGAGACTACTGTGGTGCCAGTCATAACTCTAACTGGGTTGCAGACCTCCTTGCCTGAGATTTGAGAGCATGTTCACAGCTCAACAATCTTGAAGGCATTGCACAAAAAGTGCTATTCTGGAAGAATATACAGTTTGCAACATGTTACTTGGAAGATACTGCAAATATGTGGCAGAAAGGTTTTTGGTCTGATGAGGCTAAAGTGGAACTGTTTGGTTTGAATGCTAAGCAATATGTTTGGTATAAATCTCATACTGAACATTAGCCATGTGACACCAGTCCCTCTGTAAAGGGTGGTGGTGGCTACATCATGTTTTGGGGGATACTTTTCAGCAGCAGGGACTGGCAGTCTGGATGAGATTGAGGGAAAGGTGAATTCAGCACAATAAAGACTGATCCTGAAGGAAAAACTGCTCCTCTTTGCCAGGAAATTAAAAATGTTTAACTTTCAGCAGGGCAATAACTCAAGGCACGCTGCTGGTTTAGCAGTGGGATGGCCTAAAATGGATAAAAGTGATGTTCTTGTGTGGCTCAGTCAGATTCCTGACCTTAACACCATCGGATATCTGTGCTGAGACATAAAGTTGCTCTTCACCCCAACTCCCATCACTTACCTGATACAGCTTAAGCAGTTTTGCAAGAAGGTTGAGATTTCAGTCTAACAATTCAATTGTTTATTGGTTTATAACGTTCTGTCATTTTTGGGCAGCTGTGTAAACATGTGATTTAAAATAGTAACTTGCAGTCAAACTGATTACATTTACAGGTTGTGACAATCATTTATGTAGAAAAAGGGACGGGGGTCTAAAATAGGCACTGTATTCATCTTTTCAGAAAGTCTGGCAGTCCTGATTTAGTCTGACCTGCAACATTCAAACAGTGTGCTAGGCAGCTTGCTCTTCACAGACTTCTTTAGCCAGCCTTTTGCACAGTGGATTGTACCAGACTGCTTTAAATCTTCTGGTATTGTCCCAGTTCTCAAAAAAGATAAAATAAGCTGCCACAGTGATTACAGGCCAATTGGACTTGTGTTAGTTCTAATGAAAATGTCTGAATAGATAGTTGTAACCCATCTCAACTCCTACTACTCCTCATCTTGACCCACTTAAATTTGAATATGGAACAAATAGATCTGTGGACGATGCCATAAACATAGACCTTCACTTTGTGCTAGAGCATTTCTGTTAAAGAACTTAGTCAGAATACTGTCTGTAGACTTTTGTCCAGCATTTAACACCATTATCCATGAACTGTTGTTAACTAAACTTCTGTAAGCTGAACTGAATGCTACCATCCAAAGGTCAGGAAACAGTGCATTCAAATGGGCACTCACCTCTCAGACTGTCTCAGTATCAGCACAGGTGCCGCTCAAAGCTATGTGCTCTACCCCCTACTCTATTCCTTGTAAACCAATGACTGTAAGTACACAGATCTTTCAGTAAAAATCATTAAGATTGCCAATAACACTACCATCATTGGAGTAATAATCTAATGGAAATCCAACAGCATATGTTGTAGAAACAAAGTGACTTGTCTTTTGTCTTGGTGCGCAACCAATAACCTGGTACTGAATACCACCAAAACAGTGGAAATAGTAATCGACTTCACAAACAGCAGTTACACCCTCTTCGTCTAGAAGTGAATGATTCTATGGTCAATATGGTGAAATCCATCAAATCTGTGGGTACAACTCTCACAAATATTCTCCTCTGGGACATTAACACCACTTCCATCACTACGAAGGCTCAGCAGCAGATGTACTTTTTATGCCAACTAAAGAAATTAAATATCTCCCAGCCCATCCTAGTTCAACTGCACAAAGCCAGAACTCAAAGTATGGTTACATTCTCTATTTTTGTTTGGTTTGGTTCAGTAACAGTCCACTTCAAAAATAAATTAGCATCATTTAAATTCATTTGCACCTCTCCTTCATAATTGGACTCTTCTTTAAACATGTATAATATTTTAGCAACCTCCACGTCAGGTTCAAAAAGAATAAAAAAACAGACAGACGAAGTAAGGAACACAGAACAGTTTACTGGAACAGTAAAGAAAAAAAACCACAGGGCTGTAACAGCAAAAAAAATGAACGTTTTTGACTTTGAACTATTTACAATCTCCTATAGTTCTCTCATAGTTGTGGTCCTAAGAGACGCCATTAAAGAAAAGCAAAACAGAAAAAGAAAAACGCTGACTACAATCCCTCGACACCTTCCTTCTAGCCCCACAAGCCCCAACCCTCCTCCCGTCCCCTCTATCCCGGGTACCACCACCCCTTTCCACGTCAATCATACCCCCGCTATCAGTCCTCTGCACTGGACTCCGCCCTCCCTCATTTGGACCCAACAGTCACTCCAGTCACAACCTGGCTGGTACTTTACAATATGTTTAGTTTAACTTATGCTATTTGTATGGGATGTTATATTCTGTTATAAGCAGCCCCAAAGCTATCAAATTAAATTTTTATGCATTAAGTACTGGTGAATAAAATTGATTCTGATCACTATAATGTCATTAGCATACTTGCTAATTGAACATTGTTGTGCCTGGAGCTAATATACAGTAAATAGTGAACAAAAAACACACAGCTTTGAGAAGCCTTTATATTTATGCAGAACCTTTCAAAAAGTGTTTTGTACTCTAACTGCAAATGACTTCAAGTCCTAAATCCATAATTTAATAAATGAATTTGAATTCATGTTGTTTAGTTTATCAATCAATGTGCAAGACTAACTGGTGTTGAACACTGAAAAAAATGGAAAAATAGAAAAATCGCACAAAAGACTCAAATGGAACCAAAAAAGGAGTTGCCTGAAAGACAATCTCAAATAAACAAATCTCAAATATGGAATTCACAAGAATAATACAATAACAGAGCAGTAATTCAACAAAATAAACTAAACTAAACTTACAATAACTCTGACAAACCTGAGCTTACTCCACTCTGACCCACCGCAAATAGCCAGAGAGAGGGTGTGGTGATGTCAGAGTAACCACAAAACAAAAGAGATACACAAGCACTTTATTTCACATGTTGAAAAGTAATACATAAATGGAACACTATTATCGTAAAATATAAATACTGGGTTATCCGCAGAGCATGCTCAACACAAGGGTAATTATGTGACAAAGCTCCAAGGGGTGATTGTAGAAGTTCTTTTTATCAGCTGCCCCTAGACTCTCCATATAGCTTCTGGATAGTCAATGGTTTCCTGCTATACATGTTAATTATACTGTAAATGCATTATTTTACTATTACTATTAGGGGGCCCTCCACCTGCGCTGTGCTCCAGCAGCTTCACGTCTCTGCCGCACACGTTTCCTGGATTTCACTTTCACCAAACAACAAATCTTTTAATTCTCGCGGATAGGCCTCTTCATTGGGAAGAAACACTACTTTTCCCTGATGGCAGCACGAATTAGACAATCTACAAGTCTCCAACTTAAAGTTTAAAGCCAAACAATATCTACATACTTCTGTCTTATCACCTATGTCTATATATTCGACCATTTTTCGCTTTTACTTTATCGTTAATATCGCATTGAATTTTGATTATGTGTTTAAAATTACATCGTGACAACGCAATGTATAACTGCCCATGAGTGAATATAGTTTCTTTCTCTCTACAAGAAATGTGTCTGACAATAGTATTCACACAAATGAGAAATGATTGAACCGTGTATGTGGTTAAGTGGGCAGGACTTTTCCAATTCTCTTTGAATAAGCTCTTGTCTTCTGGGGCCTGAAATTTTCTCTTGTGGGATTTCACTTTCACCAAACAACAAATCTTTTAATTCTCGTGGATATGTCTCTTCATTGTGAAGAAAACTACTTTTCCCTGATGGCAACACAAATGCGACGATCTACAAGTCTCCGACTTAAAGTTTAAATCTGAACAATATATTCAATCTCTTTTTGCTGTTCCATTATTTCACCGCATAATAATTTCCGTTTGCGCTAATACAATCTTTACTATCATTTGTTTGAGACTTTCAAATTTTCGCACTTCCATTATCTCTAACCTGCTTGTGTAATGTGCCAACGTTTTTGAATTCTTTCATCTACTCTTTGTCTTTTATTTCCGGCCCCGGGTGTGGTTAAATCTCTTGGTACAAAGTCTTGTTTCGTGGGACGTGAAAGTGTCTCTCTGAGAAAATCACATCTCATCTCCTGCCAAGATTTTTTTTATAATAAAGAGATATGTAGCTTCAATATCATTGTAATTTCAACTACAAACTTGTTAAGAAGGCAGGATCTATTGTAGGATTAAAGTTGGACAGTTTAACATCTGTGGCAGAGAGACGGGCACTAAGCAAACTCCTGTCAATCATGAATAATCCACTGCATCCACTGAACAGTGTCATCTCCAGGCAGAGGAGTAGCTTCAGTGACAGACTAAAGAGATCGTTCCTCCCCCACACTATGCGACTCTTCAATTCCACCCGGGGGAGTAAATGCTAACATTAATTTTATTTCAATTTTTTTCATTTTTTTTCATTTTTATTACTATTTAATTTAATACTGTTTCTTTGTATCAGTATACTGCTGCTGGATTATGTGAATTTCCCCGTGGGATTAATAAAGTATCTATCTATCTATCTATCTATCTATCTATCTATCTATCTATCTATCTATCTATCTATCTCTACAACCAGTAATCAATCAATCAATCAATCAATCAATCAATCTATCTATCTATCTATCTATCTATCTATCTATCTATCTATCTATCTATCTATCTATCTATCTATCTATCTATCTAAAGAATGCCTCAAATTCATAGCATTGCTTGTGATTCTGTATGGTTCAGTGGTTGGGATTAGGCTGACTCCGGTAAAATGTAATTGTACAATACAGTATCTCTGTGCTAGTAAATCTCCTTGGTGGCATCTGAAGAGCTTGACAATTATCTGATCATGGAAAAAGTTAGGGTTAATCACTCACTAAAAAAAGAAAAGAATGGACACACACACACACACACAGCTTTTTACCAAATAGCTTTTGTCACTTTCTTTTCTTTTTTCAGAGGTCGAGTAACCTTTTTCTTATGTAGATACAAACTGACGCCGCTCTTCACTCACTCTAGTTATTTGATATTGGTTTTGGATGGTCAGAGAAAAAGAGCATCCCCAGTGGCTACCCACACAGGAAAGGGAAGACATGCACACAGAAGGCAGACAGAAACTGAAGCAGTGCCCAGACACTGTGAGGTGGCTCGCTACCCATACAGCCTGGACTATAAGTTTTAAAACACTGTACAATGCCGGTTTTGGACAGCTTCTCACAGTGATGTAAATGCTTTAAAGATAAACTATGTTTTCCTATCCCACTCCTCTACATTACCGATTGCACACTTTGGAGGTCTGCGGTAGTATAAAAATGTTGAGTGGTTCTGTAAAGTAAATGAGGTTGTGTGGTCTGTGCACATAAGGGAAATCATTGACAAAAGATGTTGCTCTTTATCTTGGCTCTCAAGTGCCCAGCGAATCACACATCACAGGCTGGTCATGTGACATGATAGCTAGAAAGGTCTCAAAGGAGAAGATAAAAAGTATGTAAAAGCCCATTCTGGGAAATGATGCTGTGCAATCTGATCTGCGCTGAAATCAAGGAGCACAGATGGGGATCAATGGGAAACTTGTTAGAGACAAAGCCCACTAAAACAAAGGTATGTCCGATTCATATTAATAAATTGATAAAATCCCTATACAATAGAGAGAAAACGTAAAGACATATAGTTCCTTTTAATGCATATGTGTTAGTTGTGGCTAGTTGTGATTAGATTTAGTTCATTTATGCATCAAAATTTTTTCTTGTCTCTTTTTCTAGTGATTTTACATTCCTCACCAGTTTTTGCATAGATTTACAAATATTGCAAAACCAAATGAAATTTGATATAAAATATAAGGATTTCAGATTTTTAGTTTAGCATCTGTGAAATGTTATACGATTCATTTCAGAATGTTAGCTGTGTTGAATGCAAGGCTTTAATTTCTGAAGGAAATGAAGGTGCCTTTGTTAATTTTACAGGTGCTTGAAGTTTAGAGCATCCTGAAATATTCAAGGAAAAAAAGGTCCAACCTTAGGAAAATTCACAAAAATAAGCCATCATGGTTTTTGGACAGTTTTATCAGAGAACAGAGCCAGGAAAAGACATGTTAAAACTGAACATTGGAGGGCTGAAAAAAAGATTAGATTGTCAGCTGATTCTAAAATATCCTCATACACGGCTGGGAAAACTTATTCTCTGCGACTCCCTGGAAGCCAAGCTAGAGATGTGTGATGACTACGATGCACTACACAAAGAATTTTATTTTGACAGGAATCCAGGTTTATTCAAGTACATTCTCAACTTTTACCATACTGGAAAGCTTCATGCCATGGAAGGGATGTGTGCCCTGTGCTTTTACCAGGAGACAGAATATTGGGGTATCAGTGAAGCCCGAATACATAGCTGCTGCAGTTACAAGTACCACATGAGGTGGGCCAATCTCAGTGATGCCGATGGAAGTCTGTTCAGTGATGAGCTCAGCCTGGTTGCCAAGGAAGATATTTCTGTCATCCACAGAGAAGCCAGCAAGTTTGACAGCATGATGTATGGCACATACCGGAAAAGGGTCTGGCTGCTTTTAGAGAACCCAGAGTATTCATACACATCCAAAATCTTCACAGTTGTTTCCCTGGCAGTCATCGTGATCTCTGTCTTCACAATGTGTGTTAACAGCATGCCTGAGTTCCACAGAGACACAGAGGAGCACCCGGCACTCCATATTGTGGAGGTCAGCTGCATTATATTCTTTACTTGTGAATACCTTGCCCGCATGTCAGTAACACCAGATCTCAAGAACTTTTTTCTTAATCCCCTCAATACCATTGATTTCATTTCATTTTGCCCTTTCTACACCACTCTCATTGTGGAGAATTTTAATCAGCATGACACTAGGTTTGAAAACATAGGTCAGATAGTGCAAGTTCTTCGGCTGATGCGGATCTTCAGAATCCTAAAGCTAGCTCGGCATTCAAATGGACTGAAATCTTTAGGCTGTACAGTCAGGCACAGCTATGAGGAGGTGGGATTATTGGTGGTCTTTCTGACTGTGGGAATAGCTATCTTTGCAACTCTGATGTACTCAGTAGAAAAGGAAGAAGAGGAGGCTGGCTTGACCAGTATTCCTGTCGGCTGGTGGTGGGCTACAATCAGTATGACCACAGTTGGCTATGGTGACATATGCCCTGTAACAATTGCTGGTAAAATCATTGGCAGTTTTTGCATAATCTTTGGCCTTCTGATGGTGGCCTTGCCAGTCACAGTGATATTTAACCGCTTCTCAAAATATTATCGAAGGGAAAAGGCCATTGATGCAACCTTGTGGAGCCAAGAGCTTAAGAAGCAATTCACTGCAGTGCCTAATATGAATTTAAGGGACGCGTATGTAAAAAGGCTGCAGTTCCTTTCAAAGATCAATGTGGCCAGGCTGGAACCCTCTGCATATGAAAAAGCAGAATCTGTATCATTAGAAAAGGACTATCATATATATGATGGGGACCATACTGCTGACAGCAAAGAGTGTCAGACTTAACCTGTTGTAAGACACCTTAACATGCTGAGGCACAACTAGTTTAAATTTAATGTCTGAAGGGACGGAGCTAGAAGCAGTATTAGCATTATCAGATTTTATGGAAATTCAATGGTTAATTCAAATTCTTGTTGGGTGAGCTTAAGAACAGTCTGCCAAGTCATTAGTACAATGAACACTAACCAAAAAACAGAATTGTATTCAGAGTGGACTCAGCGATATGCCGTGCCTTTTAGAATAGAAATACAGTGCTCTATTATATAATAAGAACACTAAACAGGCTTACTTTAGGAAGCTATCAGCTACAATTGAACATTTTATCCATGGTCGCTCCTGTCCTGGAATAAGATTCAGCTGCACACAGCCTGACACTGGTAAAGACAATATAGAATCTGAAATGGAGAAATTAATGCTGCTTGTTTCACCTTTATGTGGAGATTCTTATGAATAAGCAGTATTGTTGCTCTGTACTGTATTTGTATGATGCTACAGAAAGGCTAGATTGAAAAATTGACATTTTATATTAACTTATTTGGAAGTAGCCACTGATTTGCAAACTGAGTGTATGATCTTCCCTGATTAAATATAATGACAAATACATTCTTTTGAAAGAAAATGTAGATGTACTGCTATCATTGCTCTACTCAAATATTTATTTAAACATCTATCTATCTATCTATCTATCTATCTATCTATCTATCTATCTATCTATCTATCTATCTATCTATCTATCTATCTATATCATATGATGTCTTTCTTATCTAACTCTTTATTATGCCTGACTCCAGTGAAAATGTACATAATTGTACAACAGGTCTGTGCTGAATAAATCCACTTGGGATGGTGTTTTTTGTAAAGATTAGGCTATATATAGTTAAATTGACTGTTCATACTGACTTGTATAAAACAATATTCATTTTAGTGTCTCAGAAACCAAGCATACTACAAATGAATAAGACAGTAGTCCATCAAAGTGGAGTCTAAAGAAGTGACAATTATTTAATAATGGAAAAACTTAAGCTTAATCCCCCACTGAAAAAAGAAATGAAAGCAGACACACACAATGCTTGACTTAATAGCCTTTACCACTTTGTGTTCTTTTTTCAGCACAGGAGTAACTTTGTTCTTAATCAGATACGAGTTGGCGCAGCCGTTCACTACCTCCGGTTATCTGATATTGTTTTTGGATGGTCAGAGAAAAAGAGCCTCTCTAGTGGCTTCTTACACTAAATTAAGGGAAGGCATGCACACAGAAGGCAGATAGAAACTGAAGCAGTGCCTTTTACATCTATCCAGTTTTCTTCAATTTGCATATTATTTATAAGGTCAATAATGCTATACAATTGTACAAGTATACTTTAATATGTTTAAAATAAAACACAAATTAAAATTTTATAAAAGCCCAATAATAGCCCTCAATGCAGCTCAAAAGCACAGTTACAGGCTGAATTAGTTTGAAAGCCATGCCAGTTTCGACTGTGTAGATTATACCTGCTCTCCTGATTGACCTGGTTTGTGAGTGCCATTGTGAATGACTGGCACTCTGCCCAGTGTTGGGTCCTGCTTTGTTCCCAATGTTATTGTGGGAAGCTTTGACTCTGTAGTCCTAGCCTGAATAAATCAGCTAGAAAAAGTGGGATGAATGAATAATGATAAAATATTTCAATTTATGCATGTATATGCTGTATATTAAGGAACTTACTCATGACACTCACTGTGGTGGGCTGGTGCCCTGCCCAGGGTTTGTTTCCTGCCTTGCGCCCTGTGTTGCCTGGGATAGGCTCCAGCAGACCCCGGTGACCCTGTTGTTAGGATATAGCGGGTTGGATAATGGATGGATGGATGGATATTGCCTGGTATGGTTGGTATATGGTTGCATATGTCTGCTCCTAAAGTCCTGTAACAGCTTGTGAGGGACAGATTAAGGATGTGCATTGCGTGAAATCAAGTGGCAAGAACTGATCAAAGAGCATACAAATTAAGACAAACTTAGGAGAAATAATGCAGTAGCTTTGCAAAATAACACAATATGGTGGGAATAAGCATTCATAATCTAGTGTCAAACCAAATTTTATTTTATTCTGTAACAATCTCAAAAATGCTTCATCAATTTAACAATCACAGGTAAATTTATAATATGTACATTATATACAGATATAACTATCGATCAATATACATGAATCTAAATCAAACTTTTCTAGGTAAAACAGAATATCTGGAGCAAAACTAATGCAGGCACAAGGAAGATGTGCAACATCAATGCAGAATAAGATTGAGTGAGGCATTCAAGTCCACGACAATGGAACTGTGAGGCAGCTGGGACTTGTTTTGTGGACAGTCGTGTATTGAGTTTGGGATGTGTGAAGCCCCCTGCAAGTCATAATATTGTTTATATACTGTATATGAAGATCCACAATACTACTACTACTACTACTACTACTACTACTACTACTACTACTAATAATAATAATAATAATAATAATAATCTGCTAGAGGAAGCTGTACACTTCTTATGAAAACTAATTACTAAGGACAATTGCACAGGTGGTGTCTTTCATTAGAGAAAGCCACATTTAAGAAATACACTGAATGTAATTAGCCTGTAGCCTCTTAGTTAGGAATCTCAAAGTAAAGAGGTTGGGTCAGAAATTCAGTAGGTCTCAGAAGGAAATTCTGTAAATAAAAGACAGGACCTCTTGAGGGGCACTCCTGGATCTTGAAGGAGGAAGATTAATTCAAGCCTTAACCGAATGTGCGTGGAGAAGACTGCCGAGATGTAGGAAAGGGTGGCAATTAATGAGTGACACATAACAATATCTGATGCATTCATCTGATTATACTTTTTAGATGGTGGTACTGCAGTGATTAGGCTGGGACAAGCTAACAATTTATTGTACTCACACTCACTCAGTCACACATGTGCGAATATCCCACCAACAGTTTTCTATTTTATAAGGATTTGAGAAAATATTATAAAAGTAAGATAAGATAAGATTCATTTATTGTCATTAAATAACACATACATTGAGATTTCAGTATGCTTCCTGAAACGATGCTCAAAACTATACGTTTAAAAACCACACATTTCATATCTCACAAATTACACAATTGTCAGCATATGGTAAAAAAATTTTTGTTTAATATTCCGCAAGTTAAGAAAAATTTAATAATAATAATAATAATGATGAATATGATATTATACAATTTTGTCTTAAAGGTGTGTGATTTCAGTACAGTAATCTCTTGGGGGTAGAAACTGTTCATCCGTCTTGTGGTCTGCGCTCTAATGGACCCATATCTCTTCAGTGAGGGGAGAAGTTCAAGCAGTTTGTGTGCTGGGTGATAAAGTCCTTTATGATGCTGGATGTCTTCCACAGACACCAAGAGGTTTAAATATATTTCAAGGAAGGCAAAGTTGTGTTGCCAATTTTCTCTGCTGTTTTTATGATTCTCTGCAGAGTCTTCTTGTCAGCTGCTGAGTTGTTGCCATGCCATACGAGTATCCCATGAGTCAGGACACTCTCAGACACCAGAAGCTTTTGTGATGGATTATCAAAGTCACTGTTATGCTTTTTTAACCAGTGAGTTTGTGTTTATTATCCATGTGAGATCTTCTGAGATGTAGGTACCCAAGAACCTACAACTAGAGACTCTCTCCACTCTGTCATTGTTTATATGGTCATCCTGCTTCTTCCAGAAATCAACAATCAGTTGTTTAGATTTGTTTGGTATTAAGTATCAAATTATTCTCAGTGCACCGGTCTGTCAGTCTTCATACCTCCTCCCTGTAGGCAGACTCATCTCCATCAGTAATCAGCCCTACTATTATTGTATCGTCTACAAATGAAATGATGGCATTTGTAAGTGTGCAAGTGTTGTGGGCTGGTATGCAGTCATATATATACAGAGAGTAAAGAAAAGGACTCAACACACAAACCTGTGGCGCTTCTGTGCTGAGTGACAAAGTGGGGGAGTGGTGGGGACCCAACCTGACTGACTGTGGCTGGTTTGTTAAAAAGTCCTGTATCCACATGCAGAAGTTATGTGGGAGGCCTAGGCTGGGCAACTTGGAAAACAGTCTTCTGGGTATGATGGTATTAAAAGCTGGACTGTAATCCAAAAACAGCAGCCATGCATATGTTTCTCGCTGTTGCAGGTGGAGCAGTACAGTGTGGAGGACAGTGGAAATGGCGTCATCTATTGACCTCCTGGATCTATATGGGAATTGGTGAGGGTCAAGAGTGGATGGAAGAGCAGCCTTGATGTCTTGAGGACCAGTCTTCCCAGATACTTCATGATTACTGATGTTAATGCTACTGGCCTGTAAACATTGAGACAGGTTACTACAGTCTGCTTTGGAACTGGTACTATGGTAGATGTTTTCAGGCAGGTAGGGACAGTGCACTGTCAGATCTGCCTTGCATTGCCCCTGCTGTTAAGAGTGTGACACTTTATAGCAGGCTACACAATCCTTGTAAATGACCTCATTTCACAGGCAGTCCCTTCCTCCCTGGAGGAATTTGGTAAACTGCCTTATCCCAGCTAGCCCTTCTTTTGTAGCATCCAGCAAGGATGTGACCAGAAGAGGCAGTTTTCCTTGTTTTTATACTAAAGCTTTTTAATCTGAAAAGCAGAAATCCTTTTTGAGGACTTCCCTATGTCACCAAACCATTCAGCAAGACCCAGGGCAAACTATGACAATATTCCATTAAAACTAGGTTATTGTGCTATGCAAAGTAAATCCTTTATGAAAGGGGCCAAGTTGAACTATTAGCAGGTATATATATTGTTTTGTCTTCCTCCCAGTGTCATAAAAACTCCTTATTTTTGATTTATCTGGTAGTATTTGTGTTCAGAGTCCATGGTGGCAACTGGAAGTGGCATGGCATCTAAATTTCACCCTTTACAGTGAATAGTCTCTGTTTTAACAAGTTATTGTAGTGGAATCACTTTAGACTATGACAATATTTTCCCTGAGGAGTCTGCAGGGTTCTCCGTGGCAGTGCATGCTGTTAACGCTTTTGAAATTCACATCAATTAGTGGACTGCTTTACAGAAATGGAAACCGAAATCTAGGAATTGATATTGTAGAGTCCATTAAGAATGACATTATTGCCTGCACACTCAATGACAAATAAATATACATACACTATATATATAAAACACTACATTATGAGGCAATCCTCTTGTAGGAAAGCATTTATTATTGAATTATAGAAACCGTTAATTTTCCCAATAGAAGGAAACTTGCAGTTACATACTAAAATTGACTGTTGGCATGCATTGTTACATTCACCTTGAGAACTCAGCATTGCTTCAAGTATTAATATTCCAAGTATTGTCTTACCTTAATTACCCAAAATCATTTGTTCAGTAACACAGGTCAAAATAACCCTGGGTGTTTCAAAAAAATTCAATTGATTAAATCTGAAATTTCATCTCACTCACTACTGACCGTATCAAACTCAAGTGGGTCTCAGGCCCCATATTGCACTCCTCCCAGTGAACCCTGGGCTGAAACTCAACAATGACATTCTTGTTTCTTTGGACAAATTGTGCAAGGTTTTATTTTTAACTAGGAAAGGAAGTGTAAAGGGAGACTTCTACAAAATAACAAACATAGGAATCTCCATGATAATATATTCAAGGCACAGTGATAAGTGTACCTGGTGTGTGTGACTGCCATATTCCCACAGCTGAGGGGGGCTCCTCCAATAATAAAAGCAGTGCCCTGAGTGGGCACTTGCTTTGGCAATTGGTACAGGGGTAGCTGAACCGTTTGGTTTGCTTGTGCTGAACTAGTAAGTCTCTTGGCTGAAAGCAGCTGTCTACATGCAGATAAGGGTGTACTTTATTAACTATATTAAGGCATAATTCCACAGCAATGCAATTGTCTTGTATACAGACAGCAGTGAAAGATTTACTTGCATGTGCTAATCAATATGCAACATGTCGCTAGTCTACAGCACGTTGATCAGTAAGTATTATGCCCTACTTTTATCTTCCTTTCCCTGAAACTTTTGATATAATATTGATGTACAATGTATTTATACACTTACCATAACTTACCTGATTGCTGTCATCACCCTACGTTATTCTTTTGTCTTTTCCACTTATCTGATTGTTTTATGAGGATAGAAAACACATTCGCATTTCCCCTCATGTTAAATGTGATTGCCAAACTTAAATGTAGTCTGTGTGATCCATCACCATTGTGTTTGTTACTGTGGTTAAGTGACATCTGATTGTGAGGCACACTAATGGAGGTCTGCTTTGCTTTAACTATAGTACTAGGGTGTTGTACCGTGTTAGCCATTATGAATATAGTGAGAAGTGAGTTGCCTCGAAAGCTTGCATATTGTAATCTTTTTAGTTAGCCAATAAAAGGTGTCATTTTGCTAGACTTCTCACTACATTTGCTTTAATAACAAATTCTCGCCTCTAACCAGACTGACTCTTTCACTCGACTGATCAGTGCACCTACGAGTCCTTTGCAGGTGATCTTTCAAATTATAGGATGATGTTCTTGGCTTCACAATCAGCTTGTTATGCCGATTGTCCTCTTTTTCTTCAGGTTCAAGTTTATAACTTTATTTTTGTTCTGTTTCCCTTTAATCGAGTTTGCTCTTTACCCTACAACAGCAACAACAATTTATTCCTTGTATAGCCAAAAATAGCACATGGAACGCCTCAATGGGCTTTAACAAGCCCTGTTTTTTGACAACACCCCAGACTTGACTCTCTAAGAAGACAAGAAAAATTGTATTTTACATCTCAATTTCCACATTTATGCAGGTATTGTATAAATAAAGTTCTTTCTTTATTTTGCAAGAACAGGGCATTGCCATTCTGAACAGTTCTTAAAGGCATTGTTTATGTTCCTGTTATTAATCCTCTTAAAATTTAACTATGCCAGGTAAGAAACAAAACTACTCAGGGGTTGGATTTTTGCCTAGTGGCTGAACTGCACATATTTATTAACACTGGCATTTCTTGAGATGCATGCTTAGTAGTATGTTCTGTATATTGGGCCTGTTTATATAATATTAACATGAATAACTTGTGACATTTGTAAAAGTGATTGAAAAAACCCGATCATACAATGTAGCACTCATATGTATCCTTTACAATTTGTATGTAATAAATCACTGTGTTTCATACAACTCCCAGCAACCTTATCAGTGGAGAGTGAACCGGTGCAAAAAACAGATTTAGAAGATATTATTTTTAAATTCACAAATAAATTTCAATGATTTGTATTTTTGTAATTGTAACGGACTTCAATTAAAACACATTATTATTATTATTTACTTTTTAAAACTAGCATTCTGTTAGGAACATGGAACTACCATTATGCAATTGACCTATTGTGTTAAGAATGACATAGATACATCAAAAAGGTTTGGGGCAGCCACCCATTTATTATGCTCTGGCTGCAAATGGTTCATTTTTATGAATTGTGTTCAGGCTGAAGTCCAAAACAGAACTGGCTCAGGTTGGATAAAATGGCCGCTGCAAAGGCCATGAGAATCGGAAGTGTTGTTGCTGGGACCAGGAGTGACGTCACCTAGAGCACTGGAACCGGAAGAGACATCATCAATGGCACCGGTGCCGGAAGTGACATCATCAATGGTGCCAGTACCGGAAGTGCCATCATCAATGGTGCCGGTACAGGCAGTGACATCATCAATGGCGCCTGTACAGGAAGTGACATCATAAACAGCGCCGGTACCGGAAGTGATGTCATCAAAAGCCCCAGCACCTAGTGGGATTTCCTGAGGATAATCTGGAGAGGACGGAGAGAGAGATTTAGTGCAGCTCGCCACCTCCTGGTCTGGCGTGGTATTTGTATTATTTGAGCCCTCTAGCTGCCTCCCATGCGCATGTGTGTGACACTATGTACTGTTTTAATATGTTATTACAGTTATATATTTGAGTTTATAAAATATACTCAGTTCTAAAATGTCAAAATTACATTTATTAATGTAATATATCTAGTAAACTGCTATTTTTTTTTGCAATCATTTACAAAAGATTGTTAAATTCATTAAAACAAATACATAGCTATAGTTCATATTAAAATGCAGTCATTGAATATAAATATACAACATAATCAAGCAAAATGTTATATTGAAGGTTAAAACAGCAATAATCCTACACTGCATAGCATAATGGGGGCACCATCTACTGTTTCACCTAAAGCTGAAGCCATTTTTTTACAGTCAATGCTGCTTTGTGTCCCATTGTGGCTGGTACTTTTCCTAACCTACTACCTACTACAGTGTCCAAATAAAGTAAAGCTTATAAAAAGAGAAGACAGTTACAACTGGGACATCAGGGAGAACATACAATTGTGATGAGCAGAGAGGTTTCTGAGTGTATTATGTGTAAAGTAACAGTGACAGCATTTGTTTTTTGACATATTCCAGCCTGTGCTAGGTATATAAAGTGTATGGCTGCCAATCCACCTGCACTTCAGATTAAGTAATCCACTTGAAGCTAAATCTGACCAGCACTTGGATGGACTGGAATAGGCATGGATGAGGCCAGCATGGGGCACTTAACCTGTGGTCTCAATGGGGATCCCAATGCTCCAGTGCAGTGACTGGGACACTGTGCTGTAAAAATGGCGCTGTCCTTCTGATGAGATTTAAAACTGAGGTCTTAACTCTTTGTAGTCATAAAAGATCCCTGGGCTTCCTTCGTAAAGAGCAAGATATATCCCGATGTCCAGGCTAAATTGTCCACCACAGTCTAGTCATTCTGGACCCTTAATCATCCCCTGTCTCTAACTGACGACATCTCTTACCAATTCACAACCTAACAGCTAAGTTATGATGAGCATACTGGTGCAAAAACGGCTGCCGTCACCTCATCCAGGTGGATGCTGCACATTAGTGGTGGTTGAAGTGGCCCCCCAGTAACTATACAATACAATACAATATAATTTCTTTTTGTATAGCCCAAAATCACACAAGAAGGGCCGCAACGGGCTTTAATAGGCCTTGCATTTGACAACCTCCCAGAATAGACTTCCTAAGGTGACAAAAAAATCCCTTGTAGGGAAAAATGGAAGAAACCTTGGGAAAGGCAGCTCAAAGAGCAACCCCTTTGCAGGTAGGTTGGGCTTGCAGTGGGTGTCAAAAAAGAAAGAAGTCAATACAATGCAATGCACAGAACAGAAAACAAGTAATCCTCAATACAATACAACAGTGCAATAAAAATATTACAAGTACAGAGCAGAATTCAACAGTAGATGATATCACATAATATGATTTGATTATGAAATGTGACTATGAAAATTGCTTTTGACCCGCCTTGGGCTAAAGTGTCGTGATCTGGGCAGTCTCAAAAGCACAAACACCAAAAACACTTTCCAAAGTTACCCACTAGATGGGAAAAACACTGTCAAAACCTTGACTAGAAACCCAAATGGCGAAGAAAAATCTATATAAAATAAAAGGTTTATTTTAACAAAGGCGGTGCATCACAAAGCTACAGAGAGCACGAAGAATTGACAGAAAGGCAAGGAAAAAACACAGTAAACAAAGTCCCAAAACAGAATCCAAAATTGTAGTCGACAACAGAGCAGAAGTCCAAAAATATCAATAAATACAGGCGCACTATGAAATCCAGAGGTGAGGTCAAAAACAGAGCAAGGGTTCAAAATCCAGAAAATCACAAAGCAATAGCCAAAGCACAGAAACACATGAAAACACTGCCACTGCCAAGCACGTTCAGTGAACTGCAAGGAACTATAGGAGGCCCTCCCTTAAATAGGGTGGAGGGCTGTTCTTGATGGTGATTGGCACCCAAAAATCACAAGGGACATTACGTAGGCCACACTTCTTTTTCAACACACACACACACACACACACACACACAGAAATAGGTACATTATAAACAAAAGAAACATTAATACAAATAAATAATACTAAATTAAACAATACAGACATGAAACACAACTGTGAACACCAGCCAGGCGGAAAACACAGGCTGGCAGGAGGTTTCCCTTATTCTCTTGGTCTAGGGATGGCAGGGATACTCAGGTGTGCTTCAACTGTCCTGTGTTGAAGAAGAAAGCAGGTGGTACACTGAGGTCTTTAATACCTGAACACTTTAAACAGTTCATGTCTGGAAGGTGCCACTTGGGAACAGCATGTAGCAGCAGCATTTACAAAATACCTGAAAGAAGTAGGCATTTTAAGAGAACTGCAAACACTCACAGAGAATCACCAGTGGCACAACGGCATTTGTTGCTGCCTCACTGCTCCTGAATCCTGGCTTGGTTTGGTGAGTGTCTCTGTGGAGTCTGCACATTGTCTTTGTGACTTTGTCAGCTTTTTGCAGGAACTCCTGCCTCTATACCACAAAGATGTGACTACCTAATATGAGTGAGTGTGCACTGTGAGAGACTGGCATCCGATCCGGCATCGATTTCTTGCTTGTACCCAGTGCTACTCACTGCAGCCCTGGAATAAGCAGATTTTGAAAATGAATGAGCATCAGTGAAACATGAGATTCAAGGTCAGTAGGAGTAAAAAGCTAAGGAGGAAGTGCTCAGGATATGAAGGACAAAAGAGGGAGAAAGGAGGTGAGAGACTTATGTGGGTTTCAAGATGGGCAAGTACATGTTTATGAGCCAGCAAATCTATTAGAGAGGACATAAGCAGAATTTTAGGGCCACTTAATACGGGATTTTCTTATTTTGATTTTTTATGGCTGGCTTCCTGACTTTGTGTTACTTATCCTGTTTATGTCTGTGGTAAGTTGGACACTGCATTCTGGGAAGGCTAGTTGGAAAATAAATCCTGCTTTTATTTGCTGTCTCTCTCTCACACGCACACACACACACGCACACACACACGCAAATACAAACAAATCCTTGCATTTGCAGGCCTGTTAACTTCTTAAGGGTTATGGTGGGAGGCCAGAGGGCACAAGGCAAGAAGCCAAATTAGCCCTGGACCAATACAGTATAAAGATCTGCTGAGATGCTAGAGTAGATTCTGGCCTTTTTAGCTATTGAATAATTCATCTTTATTTTCTATCGCACCATTAACAGCATACATCATCAGAAGGCATGTCAAAAGAATGCAGTAAAGTATCAGATTTAACAGTGGAGCAAGGAAAAGTAGAAAAAAAATACTATACTAAAATATATAAAACAAAGATTGATTAACTCATGACTTATTTCTAGAACACTTTTCTTCCCACATGTAGAACATTCCTGCTGGTTTGTTAAGAATCTAATCATGGGGCTTGCAGTGAAGTTTCCATCCATCCATCTATCTATCCATTTTTTAACTACTTTGAAATATATTATATAAAATAAATACAATACAACCTAACATTCTGAAACCTACTTAATCCAGTTTAGAATCACGGGGGACCAGAGCTTATCCTGGCTTCACCGGACACAAGGTAGGAAACAGTCCTGGAAAGGGCACCAGTCCGTTGCAGGGTCCATTCTCACACATCCTCACTCACACACACTCGGGTCCAATTTGGGTTTGTAAATCCACCTTATCTATATGTGGCAGGTAAGCGGGGTTTACCCAGAGGAAACGTTACGCAGACACAGGGGAGCATGCAGTTCTAACCAGTGTGCTATCACAGCACTCAATAAAAAATGAAGACTGATTTTAAAAACAGTTCCACTTATCTGCACATATTGTTTCTCTCTTTCCCAAGGTTGCATAACTGCCGAAATGTCTCACTTCTCAAACTCTCTGCTGTACTTGCTTTTTCACCTTGTGATGCCATGTCATGGTTCAGGACAGTTGTTACCTGAAAAGTCCCTAAGTTGCTATGATGTGCTGCTACTTGGCGATTCTCATTTTTATTGTGTCCTAGAAAACAGGTTAATATACCTAGAGAGCCAGGTACCAAGGTAGGACCTCACTCTACCTATCCTGCCATATGCCTGTAGGACCCACAGGCTTCCAATCAGGTTCTGCAATGTAGCAGGCCCTTGACTGAACCCATAGCAGGCCTCAAATATGCCAACACCTGTAAAGTCAACCCAACCCAACACCTACATATAAGCAGATGCCACCCTGATAACACCTTTTATTTTATATTGCGCATTTGCATGTAGAAGTGTTAAAGTGTTTTACAAAGGCCAAAAGTGATATTACAAAAGCCTCAAATGGTTATAGTGGCAAAAGTTGGCAGGTGATCTGAAAATATATGCTACAGTCAAATGTCAGGGAGGAGTGGAAAACAAAAACTCCAGCTGACAAAAATTGAGGAGAAGATAAATCTCAAGGGGTTCCATGGCCAAATGACTGCCCAGCCACCCTGACTATTCTAGAGTACAGAAATGCCACAATTTAATCTCTATATATAATCTTCATTTGGATCTTGATCTTTGTTTGTCCGCGAATGATTAGAAGAAGAAGCACTAGATGGCAGTAGAGAGACAGCTAAAACATAGGCATTGCATTAAGAATCACCTCCAGGCTTATACTACTGAAGACTGTAGTACTCCAGTCACACCTCAAAACACAGACATTCAAACTAAACAAATTGTTGTGCTTTAAATTAACTAAAGAGATCTTCATTTAGATCTTGATCTTTGTCCGCGAATTCCACGCATGCGTAGACCACCTTCCAGTTTAGTACGTTGTTGTTACTCACGGATGTCAACAATGTGCCGGAATAACGAAAGGGGTGGTGGACAGTGTTACACTGGTTAGCTCCTGAGGCCTGGTTAGAGAATGAGATTGCCAAAGATAAAAGGTACGTGCCTACGTAACATACAGTATGAATGAAAGAATTATTATTGTTACGTGGTAGCCAGCGAGTGCTGCGCGTCTCACAGTTGTATTGTGGCTTGCTCACATGTCAGTGAAGTGATCCCTATTTATGCTTTAAAGAGCCTGGATACCTATGTGTCCCCCTTTTATAAACATTTCTGCCGTGTATATTGCCTTACTCTTTGGATTACCACAAAGCAACCTGCGAAATTGGAGAAAGGTTGAAAAGAGATCATGAGAGGAAATAACAGCGTTGTTAAAACGAGACGGACTGTGAACGGACAGAAGCAGAAATGCTCCTACACCACCACATAATTACGATTCAGACAGTGATTCTGAGTAGGCCATTCCTATCGAATCAATATCCAAGGGTTTTCTTTTGTAATTTTGTTTCCCTTATAAAAAATCATAATGCTGTGCGACGAAGGGCCCAGTTCACGACTGGCAGCCGCTTTTAAACAGGGAGCCCTTCACAGACAACTTTAACACGCACAACGTAGTTGGGCGCACATGGCTAGTTCATTAATATTGAGCTACTTGAGCTATGGCGTGTAGTTACGTAGTCTGCTTATTTCAGGGTTTAATGAGGAACAGGCATTAAAACATCATTGTATATCTGCTCCCATTTATTTACACATCCAACCAGTCCAAGTTTGGCTGCCAGGTGTTTTGATCTTTCTATGTAATTAATTGAGATATAAACATATATAAAAGCTTCAAAAATTTTAAGGGCAAACTGAATGATGGAGTAAACTGATTGATACCATGATTACACTAAAAGATTAATCTCAAGTGATTGAAATTTTTATAAGAAACAAGGAATAAATCTGGAAATAAAATACATCAAAAATAACAACTAAATGATAAAGTCAAGTCAAAATGAATAGAATATAACTAATAAGCATATAAAAGAGACTGAAAAAGAAAAATACAAAACACATGAGACTAATAAGATAAGAGACAATAATCATATCACGAAAATTGAAATCAAAAACTCAAATTCCAAAAGTAAAAGGTAATATTTCAAAAATAATATGATTAAACAAACAATTCCATGATCTCAAAGAAACCAAAGAACATTGTCTCAGCACCAGCTGATCTCACAGGGCTTGCTAAAGGTAAGTGAGGGTCTTCTACAGTATAATCCTCTCAGGTAACTGCACCCCTACAGCACCTGAGAGTCCTGATTGTATGGGCACCGGTGTCATTAATCTACAGTTTGATTGGAGTGTATTTTACAATTTTTTTCTCATTCAATACATTTTTGTAATGGATAGTTTAGTTTTTTATGGAATCTTTGTATTATGGTGTTCATTATTTTACTTTTGTTTTGTTAGTACTTTATGTATAGTAATAAGAAGTAACATTTGACTGTTCATCATTTACCTGTGTCAATACTGTCTTTGTTTTAAGATGTAGAACTCCATTTTTTTTGTCAAGGTGTGGAAACGTTTTACTAGGGATGGATACAGGAAGTTGCGTCAACATGACATCATTGAGAGAGATGGTATTTAAATTGGTGCATGAGCATAGTTAATAGTCTATGTTTTGGAAAAAGAATGTTTACTTGAATTTTCATCAAAGACCGTTTGTGCAAATTTGCGCATTGGCTTTGATGCTTGTATTTTCTGATGTTGTGTTTCCCAACTTTTGCCTGTCATTTGAATTCATTGCTCTGTTTTGACTGTTTCCTGATCCTGTACACAATGGCCAGTCAGTGCAACTAGGAGGAAAGAGAGTGCTCATGGAAAAATATTGTGATAGGACAAACGAGGAGGTGAAAGACATAAAAAGGGGCAGGCAAAGAAATAATCATCAAACCAAAAAAACAAACCCAAAACCAAAAGTAAAAAATAACATTGCAAAGAAATCCTGAGCAAAACTAGAAATCCTTAGCGATGGCTAATGTAAGATGGGAAAGGCAATTAATTGATTAGTGCTTTCATACAAAAATGTGGATGCTAGAAGCTTAATGTCACCATTTTAAACAGGTGAGATGTGATGACTCTATGTCACATGGACAGCAAATGGTGCAACAACAGCAAACAACGTGGCTTGATTGTCACAAAAAGGTGGCAAAATAAAAACCCAAATTGCATCAACTCAAAAAAGAATAAAAGTGAGATCCAGATATACAAACCCCCGATTACTGATTGCTAATGAGGTTCCTGTTAAGCCAACTGTGATGTTTGTGAATGCTAGGATGCTACTTCAGGTGACCAACCTGACAATGGTGTTTTAGCTTTCATCACAATAGAGATCAGAGATCTTATTGTCACATTCACTCCAAGAGCATTGTGGAATTCCTGTGCCACAGTTGCAGTGATGCATAAGTAAATAGAGTAAATAAGAGGAGCAGAAGATAAATAAGTGAACAAATGAGTAATTTACTGTACAATTATAAATAAACCAGCAGGTGGGTACAGTACACAGTGCAGGGCAGCTAGGATCAAGTTCCTGGGAGTTCAGTGACCTTATGGTCTGGTGAAGAAGCTGTCCCTGAAGCAGGTAGAGTGAGTGGTGAGGTTTCAGTATCACTTCCCAGGAGGCAGAAGTGACAACAAGGAATGAGCTGGATGGTTGTCATCAGAGATTATGAATTCAGCCCTCCGCCTCAGGCATCTGGTTGAGTAGCTGAAGTATGAAGCTAGAGAAGGTCAGCCCCAATAATTTTAGAAGCTGTACGGACAGTCCTTTGTAGGAGTTTGCGATCCTTGGTATATAATGTTGTTCTTATGTTAGTCGTTCAATCCATCCATCCATCCATTATCCAACCTGCTATGTCCTAACTACAGGGTAACGGGGGTCTGCTGGGGGTCTATCCTTAAATACAATATATACCTGGGAATTTGGGTTGGTGCGCATTTGTAACAAAATGGATAAAAAGGGTGTTTGTACCTTTAAGGATGAGACGCTGCATAGACGGGACATTTTGCCAAAAGGAATTTTAACTTGGAAGGTTATGAGGGGGGAAAGGAGGAGAGAGGCATCTGGAGGAGAAACCGGGAGAAACAAATACACAAGTCCAGGAAATACAAATATAAAAGCCACCTGTCAGGTACTAGACTTCAGCTCAAATTTATAAGAGACACGTCTAAGAAGAGGAATGTTTTCTTTAGTAATTTTTTTGGAGCACCCAGCCATTTTCCTGCTAGAACTGAACATTTATTCTATATCTGTAGCAGGTTGCTGGGAATTTCTTCCTACTACAAACGTCCTCTCCCAGGACTGTAAAGACTTTAAATGTGAGTTGTTGTTTTCATTTGCAGAAATGTGTTAGACCTAATTTGTCAGTTTCAAGCTTTATTTTGGGAATGTGTTTGTTATGGGTGGGAGTTCTGAAGTAATTTTGTTTGTGAAGTAGGTAATACATTTTTAACTTAAAAAAATAAAAATAAAAATTTTACTTCCAAATTTTTTTCCTTTATAGAATGCCTCAGTGGCTGATCTTGCAAGAGTTAGGAATAGTTGCATCAATTAAAATCAGACAACTGATCATTTTGATAATTTTCAATGGTTTTGTTACTTCTTAGTGAAGCTACTTTTATAACTTGTTGACTGAACGGTTTCAAGTACATACCCTATTGTCTTACATGCAGACACACACTGGTTATCCTATCTGAGCCTAGACCTCTGTAGAATCTATTAGTCAAGATTAGTATTTGCTTTTGTATTTGCCAACATCTCATTATCCATCAGCCTATTTGCATCAATACTATCAACCTACGATCAACATACTCATCGCTATGAGCTCATTCGTGTCATAGAAACACCTGCCTGTTATACTCCTGTCTAAATACACCCAATCAAAAGCAATGCTAGCCTTCCTTTATGAGCTCTGTGTATTGATAGATAGATAGATAGATAGATAGATAGATAGATAGATAGATAGATAGATAGATAGATAGATAGATACTTTATTCATCCCAAGGGGAAATTCACATACTCCAGCAGCAGTATATGAGTTTATTCACTTAAAGACTGCATCTTATCTAAATATATCCCTATATTAACACATCATACAAATTAAACATTACAGTTATGAATGCTCAGAGTCCTAAAGCACATGAGTTCTGACATTTCGAAAAGTGTTCACTTGGGAGGAAACACCATCAAAAACCTAGGCTAGACACAAAAATGTTCTGAAATAGAAGCAAACTTGAATTGCCTGAAGCAATAAGGCAATCCAAACAAAGCAAAGTCCCAAACCAGTATATCCAAACAGAAGTCAGAAAATAGAACACATTGTCAAAAATCCACAAATTACAATAAGTATGAAGAATCACAGGACTTAACAAACATTCCCAAGAGCATTTGAAATAAATCTTTAAGAGCTGTGAGCGACCCTTTGGATTTGTACGGTGGAGGGCAATTCCTGCTGGTGATTGGCAGGTGGCCCATGCACAAAACACAAGGAACATAAGACAGGTGCAGAGAACAAAACACATAATATCAAAATTGCATTAACATAAAATAATGACTGAAAACTGAACAAAAAATACATTAAATAACTATGTGAACCCCAACCAGGGGTGGAACCCAGACTTAAATATATATAATGTCAGGACTCAGGAGTCCCAAAAGCCCAAGTTCAAAAACACTTTCAGTAATTGTTCACTGGAGGGGGATAACACTGTTAAAACTCCAACTAGAAACCCAAATGGCCAAGAAAAATCTTTACAAAAATAAAAGGTTAATTTATCAAAGGCTATTCAACAAATGAAGCTCTGAATAGCTTACAGGGATTGTCTGAAAAGGTCAGTCAGTCAGTCATTTTCCAACCCATTATATCCTAACACAGGGTCATGGGAGTCTGCTGAAACTGATCCCAGCCAGCACAGGGCGCAAGGCAGGAACAAATCACGGGCAGGGCACCAGCCCACTGCAGGACACACGCACCCACACACTAGGGACAATTTAGGATTGCCAGTACACCTAGCCTGCATGTCTTTGGAAGGAAACCGGAGCACCCGGAGGAAATCCACGCAGACACAGGGAGAACATGCAAACTCCACGCAGGGAGAACCTGGGAAGTAAACCCTGGTCTCCTTACTGCGAGGCAGCAGCGCTACCACTGTGCCACCATGCCACCTACCTGAAAAGGTAAGGCAATCAAAACAAACAAAATTCCAATACAGAATCCAGAGGTTGTAGTAAAAAAAACAGAGCAAAGGTTTGAAAAATCGTAAAAAACAGAATCTGAAGACATAGTTGAAAAACAGAGCACAAAGTCGAAATAACAGAGAAACAAGAAGCAACACCACAAAGTACTGTAATCACAAGAACTCTCAACTCCCAAGTACATTTGAAATGAACCACCAGTAACTATGGAAGTGATAGTGATTAGCAGGTGACTCATCCCCTTGGGGAACCACCCACATAACACAAGGGACATTACCTAGGCCTAATCCACTCTCACATAAACACATGGAAAAATGTATGTAATAAATAAAAGAAACATCAATACAAATAAATGACGTAAAATTACTAATTCTCCAACTTCCCGTGCAGGTAGAAGGCTGAAATTTCGCAGGCTTATTCCTTACAGGTTACTTACAAAAGTTAAGCAGGTTTGATATCGAAATTCTACATGTAATGGTCATAACGGTCGACAATGTCCGCCAAATTACTTATTTATGGCCCCATCTTCACGAAATTTGGTAGGTGGGTTCTCTGCGCTAACCGAAACCAATGTACATACTTATTTTGGTGGTATGACACCACTGCCAGCCGCCATATTGAACTTTCCAACAGTCTTTGTTACTTATGGGCCCATCTTCAACAAATTTGGTACACGAGTTCCTAACGCTAACTGAATCCTACTTACGTACATATATACGTCCATAGCCTCCAGCTCGGTCACTGTGTGAGGCGGCGTTGGGTCCCCCATCCCAACACCTCCCATGTTGTTGGCTGCCTGCCTATATAAGGCCGTCCGTCGCTCCAGTCTCTACATTCCCTTCCTTGCTTTGCCATGGGATTCATGTCTCCCTGCTGATAAATGCAGCCTTTTTATTTAATCCACTGCTTCTTCACTGTTTTATTGTTCATTTATTACTATTATAGTTATTGTGTAGGTATTTTAGACTTACTTTACATTGTTCAGGTACCTATTTCCTTTATCGCTCCAACCGTACCCCCATTAACATGTCTATTGAGGTAATCACCATCGATTAAAGAACTGTCACTTACTGAGTGGTTTCCATGCCCAGAGATGGCACCTGCCTTTTCCATTCTCTTTGTTACATATTGCACGGCCATATCAGGCTCACTCTTGATATCCGGAGGAACATTGTGTCTTATGTATTGAATGACTGGGACAGGTTCAAGGTGTGGACTGATGACGGTACAGGAGATAATTATACCACACAGGAGCACTATAAGAGTGAAATGCTTAAGCCCTTCACCTATGGGTCTGCATGTGAGTTGATGGCTGCCGCTGAATTTTTTGGTTGTCGCTTTCAAGTGTACCGAAATGGCCAAATATTTTACACCTTTCGACAACCGCCAATGCCTCTTAAACATCTTAGATTCACAGGTGACGATTTCAGTAGTGGACATTTTGATGTTTATGAATGTTTAAACTCTCAAAAGCTGGATGTGAAGTTATCGGTGAAACCGGTTGTATACTTACAACGCTTGACAGATGCTGAATATCACTTCAACACAAGTCCTACAAATACTGTCGTAATTGAAACAAACCATGAAACTCAAACCGATTATGACAGCAGCAATCCAAGCTGTGAGATCTGAGACAAGATTGCTGTTCACATGGCCAACTGTACGTTGCATGCTCAAGAGTAAGCTCTGCGCACAGCTTGGTCATATTACAACCGGAGGGCCGAACTCACAATGTGGTATATAAAGAGATCCTTAACTAATAATTATTGGTATATTTTCCCTCAGTTTAAAAAGGTTTCATTTTCTTCTTAATAAAAATTTTAAGGCAGGACTTCGCCGCTGCGAAGCGCAGGTATTTTGCTACTTTCTAATAAATGTAAGTATACTAACTACAAAATCAACCAGGCATTGTTAAGCAAAATTTAACCTTAAAGTGCAGAACAAACCTTCACTCTTATGAGAAAAAGATTTTCTAATTAAAATATTTATTAAGGTTGACAATAAAACAACCAGAAATAAGTAATACAGTATATATAAAAAATAAATACATACAGTATACATGGTACAGTATATATTAAAATTTTACCTAGGCATATGTGCATGGCAACCCATTGAGTAGAAACAGTTTGATGTTATTAAAATTAATAAAAAGATACAAATGCAAGTAAAACAGTCCATAGCGGTTTCCATTGATCTATACTAATAAAAGGCAAAGCCCTCACTGACTGACTGACTGACTGACTGACTTACTGACTCACTTACTCATCACTAATTCCCCAAATAGCCGTATAGGTAGAAGGCTGAAATTTGGCAGGCTCATTCCTTACAGCTTCCTTACAAAAGTTGGGCAGGTTTCATTTCGAAATTCTACGCATAATGGTCATAACTAGAAGCTATTTTTCTCCATTTACTGTAATGGAGTTGAGCTCGAAAGCCGTGGAGGGCGGAGTTTCGTATGACTTCATCACGCCTCCCACGTAATACGTAGAAAACCAGGAAGAGCTCCAAAAAGCGCTTAAGAAAACATGCATTATATAATTAAGAAGGCAGCGAAACAATTAGAAGCGAGCGAGTGACATTTAAAACCATATTCAGCAGCTCACGTGAACTGACGCAGTGCGCAGACAAAAAGCAACAGTTCCAAAGAGTGCTGAACAAAAACCGAATTACATTGCTACGCTCAAATAGACAAACCACACGCCGTGGCGCAATAGTAGAGGTTTCTCCTCTAGCGCCGGCTTTTGAGGTTCAATTCCTGAGAGGGGATGCACTAAGTACGTACGCACGCATTTTTATTCATTTTACCTTCGCATCCCCTTGGTTTGAGACGTATGAAAAAATATGCGGTTAACGCAGAAAGACAGATCACCAATTGAAGCTTTATGAATAATGGATACTTTGTTCGCGATCAATGATTGTTTTGGTAAAGCCATACTCAGTGTATTCATTAGATGAACGGTAAAAAAGTAAGAGTGAGGGGAGGGTAACTTATTGAGGCACACAGGCAAAACCACAATAGCACGCGGGCTCGGTGTACTGTAGTGCGCATCATCTCAATCTGAATTGCGCGATCACATTCGAAAAAATATATCTTTTCAAGTTCTATTTAGTCCATATGTGTCAAACTCAAGGCCCACGGGCCACATCCGGCCCGGCATGTAATTAAATCCGGCCCGCGAGATCATTTTATATACTGTATTATTGTTATTAATGGCCCGGGGATATGAAGCGCTGGTAACACGATAAACTACAGATCCCATAATGCAGCGCTTCAGCTGCCTTGCCGAACACTTACGCGTTAATCAAGTCTAGCTTATGATGCTGCAAGTTATTGCGAAGCTAGCTCACACGATGCTGAAGAGAAAAGTTGATTCTGAAAATAGAGCCTTTAAAAACCGATGGGAGGCTGAGTATATGTTTACTGAACCCGTGTGTCTCATTTGTGGAGCTAATGTGGCTGTAATTACAGAATTTAATCTAAGACGGCACTATGAGACAAAACATCAAGATAACCTGAAAGACCTGAGTGCAATGCACAAGATACAGAAAGCAGAAGAGTTAAAGAAGAATCTGACACTTCAGAAGACGTTTTTATCCGTGCAAAATCACAAAGTGATTTCAAGTGAAGCTGCTTTTATGGGAGACACAAATGCACCAGTGCACTTTCCCTGTTGCCAAGTAATGTTGAACCAAATCAGCACAACGGTGTTCCCAAATACGCACTTTGCTGATAAACTGAGCGCACTGCGCACTGAGTTTGCACGGCGCTTTGGTGACTTTGAAGAACAAAAAAAGAATTTTGAGTTGTTTCGCAACCCATTTGCCGTCGATGTGGAAACTGCACCTGTGCAGATTCAGATGGAGGTGATTGAGCTGCAGTGTAATGGCACACTGAAGGCAAAGTACGATACTGCAGGGCCCGCACAGTTTATTCACTCCATTCCCGCAGAAATGCTCCAGCTCTGTCTACATGCGGCTCGAACCTTGTGCATGTTTGGTAGCACATATCTGTGTGAGAAGCTCTTCTCAGTCATGAAGACTAACAAAACAGCACACAGGAGTCGCCTCACTGATGAGCACCTGCAATCCATCCTGAGAATCTCCACAACACAGAACCTCACACCAAACAGAAACGAACCTGTTGCCAAAAAAAGATGCCAGGCGTCCAGCTCTAAAATGACATATGAGCAAAGAAAACTGAATGATTTGATTTGTTATTGCTGAAAAGAACAAATTTTATTTATATTTCCAGGTTTTGTTATGCAGCATGTTCATATTTGAATTTATATAATTTTGACAGGATATATTTTTATGGAGAGCAAAATCTTTTGGGATATTTAAAATTTAAGTTTATTTTTTATATAAAATTACATAAGAGTAAAGAAATTTGAATGTTTGTTCTTTTAACATTTACTTTATTTCTAACTTGTATAATTTAGACGGGATATATTTTTATGGAGAGCAAAATATTATAAGTTATTTAAGGTTTGAGTTGATTTATTCCAGAATAATATTCTGTTTACTAAATAAAAATTCCTTCTATTTAAAATTTAAATAGAACTTGAACAGAAACGATAGTTCATAATATCTACGCAGACTTGCACGTAAGAGCGGGAGTCATCCGTTTTAACCAGCAGCGTATTGCACTGATACAAAATGGCCTGCCCATTTAATTATTTAGGAATGGATAAATAAATGAAGATTTTGTACAAATAATGTTTTTCATTTTTCTTCCTTCATGGATTCTGGCACCCCCAGCAACAGTTGCTCGCACCCCAAAGACTGTATATATGTGTATATATATATGTGTGTATGTATATATATATATATGTGTTTGTGTGTATATATGTATATATATGCGGATGTATGTGTATATATGTATGTATATATATACTGTATATATGTATGTATATATGTGTGTATATATATATGTGTATATGTATATATGTATGGATATGTATATATATATGTTTATATGTGTGTGTGTATATATATATATATATGACAGCAACACTCATGACAATGACAAAACAATTACATTGTCAATCATATTACGTTATTATTAAAATGTTTTCTTTTCTTTTCATACTTCTTTAAACAAATAAATTCTGCTAGTTTAACATATAGATGAAGTTCTTGATTCCTGAATGTGATTGTCTGACTAGTTGATATGAAGTAGAGGAAAATAAAAAACTCCTACGATGGGCAGTAACAGAAAAATAAACCTCTGGAGAGCCAATGTCGGAAGACAGAAACAAGTCAATAGTTAAGTCTGATGGTAATTCGTTTCTGCATCATGAAAGCCAGAATGACCTCGCCAGGATTTAACGCCCACTGGGCACAACTGATACAGTTAGCACAATCAATAATGATGGTCAAGTCCTCCTTGTTTCCTCCAGCACCCCAGGTGACTGCAGAATCACTCTGAGTTGGGGTGGTGCATAGAACCACCACAGGGATGGGAGACAGAAAACATAAAAATCTCATCAAAGAGCTACACTAATATATTAGGTTATTATATTTAACTGGCTATAGCTTCATCATCCTTCAGTCAATATTCATCTGCTACCCCTCAAAGTAAAGGTCAGACATTTCTCTTTGAATTTTGACAGCTGGATTAAATGTGTTATACATCTCTATTACAGCAGAGTAAGCTTCAAAATGTATTAATTAAATTAATGAATTAATTAATTTAACAATTTATTAATGTTTTAACCATAAAATGCATTTTGAATATTGTGCTTATTTCCACAGATGTTGGAATAAGCATCAGTGAATGTGTCAGGAACATCCAGAAAGTAATATGTCTAGTAATATGTCAAGTAATTTGTCTAGTTTTGCTCTTTTTAGTACCACAAGCAGGACTCTTGTACTGTTTTAAATAAGTATCCATTGCATACATATCCATTATTAAAAACCCATGGCCTATGTTTCATGTAGAAAGTCAAATTTTACTCTGTTTGAATATATATATATATATATATATATATATATATATATATATATATATATATATATATATATATATATATATTGTCACGCACGCAGTAGGAGGCAGCATGGATTGATTCGATAGCACCTGGGAAACCATTTGCGCCAGGGAATGGCGGGTATTAACTTTCTCCCTCTGCTTCCTCATAGAAAGAAAGACCTTCCTGCACCATAGGCCTGGATTGACCGCAGTGCGATACTTCCGCCCTTCCTCCGCCATCTTGCCCTGACGCCATCCTTCCCATCCTCCCTTGCGGTCCTTCCCGCATCCCTCCACTTCCGCTCCTCCCCAATAAAATGGCCGCGACGCCAGGAGTCGGCGCGCATTATGAACTGTTTTGTTTATATTTTGACCTGTTTTTTTTGTTTGTGCTGTACAATATACGGGGCCGGAAACCCCAACCCTTATTGCTGTCTCCTCGGTCCTTTACAAGTGGCGTAGTCGGCAGGATAGAGAGATCCCGGAATGACGGAGGGACAGGACCTCAACACGGTGCTGCAGGCCATGAATGACCAGCTCCAGGCGCTGCAGCTTGCGCAAGCCGCCACCACCCGGGAGCTGGAGGCCACGAAGGCCAGGTTAGTGGAAGCCCAACGGGCGAGACCAGACCCGCCCAGGCAGCCGCCTCCTTAGTCCCGATGGGCCCTTCGAGGACGCCGATGCCTACCTGGGCATGTTTGAGAGGACGCCACCCGAAGCAGTGGCAGCGGTCCAGTGGGCGCCCATCCTGGCGCCATACCTGAAGGACCAGCGCTGCGGGCCTATTATGACCTCCCTGAGGAGGAGGCCGCATTACGACCTCCTCAAGCCCAAATACTGGCCCGCTACGGCATTAGCCCGGGCCAGCAGGCGGCCGAATGGCGGAACTGGGTCTTTGACCCTGAAAAGCCCGCTCGCGCCCAGGCGTTCGAGTTCTGGGGCAAGATGGGCCGCTGGCTAAGGCCAGAAGGACCCGACGGGCGGAAAGTGGTCGAGCGGGTGGCCTGTGAAGGCCTGGTCAACGCGATGCCCAGTTCCCTCGCCCAGCAGGTCCGGGACACGCCTATCAGAACATGTCGGGCCTCCTCGGCGCCCTGGAGCGCCAGTTGGCGGTCCTCCGACTTGGGGGTCAGAAAAGCCTGCTCGCGGGAACCGCAGGGACGGGCGGCCACCCCGAGCCCCTCGACGCTGCAGAAGCGCCAGCCAGAGCCAGAGAGAGGCCGGACCGCCGCTGTTTCAAGTGTGGCGAGACCGTCACCTGCTACCAAACTGCCCCATCACATGCCCGGAGCCTATGGACTGCAGCTGGACGTCCGGAGAGGTATTGTACCCGCCGCATCCCTTGGCGAGTCCGGCACGGGAGTGGTGTTGCTAAATGGGCACGCCGTGGTGGCTTTGTTTGATTCCGCAGCAACATTACCATTGTTGCTCGCCGCTTTGTCTTACCGCAACAGTGGTTAAAACAGCATTTGTTGGTCACTTGTGTGCATGGGGGACTAGGTCATATCGCTCCGCCACTGCTATGTCACCTGGAAGGGGAACCAATCCAAATGACGGTCGCTGTGTTACCTGACCCCCTTCCCAGTGATTTTGGGACAAGACTGGTCTAAAAGAATCAGCGGTAAGCCATTCGCGCTCCGGGCCTCGTTGGATCTTGTTATGAGGGGAAAAGGCACCCTCCCGCGGCCTCCACGCGTGCACAAGGGCAGGCCCTATGGGCGCTGGTGTCTCGGGGACCTTTCCGTGGCTACGGACCTTGACCCGAAGATTCCGCCGGAGAAGGGACTAGCCAGGAACTCTTCCCGGCCCAGGCCCCAAGACTCTCTCGGCGCCTGGACCATCAATTTCGGTCCACGCCGCCTCCTTTAAGAGGGAGCAGTGGAATGATGACTCCCGCGCTTTGCCCGAATGCGTCGTTCTGCCTAACAGCTCAACAGCGGACGGATCCACACCGCTGGAACCCTTCTTTGTCCTTGAGAATGATCTGTTGTACCGAAAGTGGCTACCCATGAGGCGAGGTGCGGAAGTTGTTGCTAATTCAGCGCACCTTCCGGCGGGAGATATGCGAAGCTGGCACATGCTCACCTCCTAGGCCCACCTCGGGGCGAAAAACACTGGAGAGGATTAAGCCCGCTTTTACTGGCCTGGGATCAATGAGGAGGTCCGCGGTTCTGTCAATCCTGTCCGAGTGCCAGACCCGCCAGATTCCTAGGAGGGACCGTGCTCCTCTAGTCCCTATTCCCTCGTGGACATCCCCTTTGAAAGGATAGGGGTCGATTTGGTGGGACCCTGGAGCCCTCAACCCGTGGCCACAAGTATATCCTAGTCATGGTGGACTATGCCACCCGGTACCCAGAGGCGGGTCCCCTGCGCCCGCTAATACTAAAAGCATCGCACGGAACTGGTTAATTTGTTTTCCGCGCGTGGGCATACCCAAGGAGGTCCTCACGGACCAGGGTGCGCCCTTCACTTCGGATACGCTCAAGGAGGTAGCCAAATTACTGCAGATAAAGCACCTGAAAGCGCCAGTCTATCACCCGCAAACTGACGGGTTGGTCGAACGTTTAATCAGACGCTTAAGCAGATGCTCCGCAAGGTAGTCAGCGCGGACGGCAGGAACTGGGACCAGCTCCTCCCGCCGTGCTTTTGCCTACGGGAGGTACCCCAGGCCTCTACAGGCTTCTCCCCATTTGAATTGCTATACGGGCGACAACCCCGGGTAATCCTCGACATCCTAAAAGAAGGCTGGGAGGCCGAGGCTCTTCCCTCCTCTAACATTTTGAGTACGTGCGCAACTGCGCGACCGACTCACAAAGATCAGGCCCCTCCTAAAAGAGCACGTGACTCGTGCGCAAGCAGCGCAGGCCCGGTGTTACAACCGCAACTCCGTCCTCAGGGAGTTCCGCCCGGGGGACCGAGTTATGGTGCTCGTCCCGACCTCCCACTGCTGCTCGCCACTGGCAAGGGCCTTACGAGGTTAAGGAGAGAAAGGACTCGCCGACTATTTGGTGAAACAGCCCAATCGTCGACCGGTGAGAGGATCTATCATGTCAACCTGTTAAAGCCCTGAGAGATAGAGAGGAGCTCCCAGCTCCCATAGGTCACTCTCCCTTTCGCAAGCACAACTGCCCTTAACCTCGGCGAAGAGCTGACCCCAAGCAGCGGCAGGAGTTAGCCCAAACACTCCGAGCCATCCCCGAGGTAGTGAGCGAGTCACCCGGCCGGACCGCTGATTGCACGATATAGTCACGGAGCCCGAAGTAATCGTCCGGGAGAGCCCTACAGACTCCCGGAGGCAAAACGCGCAGAGGTCGAACTGGAGGTGAAACGTATGTTGGACATGGACATAATTGAAGAGAGCCATAGTCCCTGGTCCAGCCCTATTGTCCTCGCCTCCAAGCCAGACGGCTCCTGGAGGTTCTGTAAGCGACTTTAGACGCCTGAATCAGATCTCCAAGTTCGATGCCTACCCCATGCCCGCATTGACGACCTCCTTGAGCGGCTGGGTACGGCTCGGTATCTGACTACCCTTGACATGACAAAAGGGTATTGGCAAATTCCTTTAACGGCATCCGCAAAAGGAAAAAACGGCCTTTAGCACCCCTAGCGGGCACTGGCAGTACAAGGTCCTCCCATTTGGGCTGCACGGGCCCCGCGACCTTCCAACGCCTGGTAGATAGAGTGCTGAAGCCCCACCAGTCCTATAGTGCCGCTTACCTGGATGACGTTGTCATCTATTCCGCACCTGGGAGGAGCATCTACTGCAGGTCGCAGCTGTCCTCCTAACACTGGCTAAAGCCGGCCTCCGCATAAACCCCGGAAGTGTTTTTGGATTAAAGGAGGCCAAATATTTAGGCTACCTCGTGGGACAAGGACAGGTGCGCCACAGAGCTCCAAAGTTAAAGACATCTTAGAATGGCCCCGTCCAATACCAAGAAACAGGTGCAGGCTTTCTTGGGGCTTGCGGGTTACTACCGCCGGTTTGTTCCCCGTTTCTCCGAAAGAGCAGCACCCTTGACTGACCTGACAAAAAAGGGCGCTCCCCTATACGTGGTGTGGACCGACAAAGCAGAACACGCGCTCAGTGACCTAAAGAAGGCCCTAACGCCGGCACCTGTGTTACGGACGCCCGATTTTGGGCCCCGCTTATTTCCAGACCGACGCCGGACACAGGCCTGGGTGCCGTGCTGAGCCAAAGCGCCGATGGTGTCGAGCACCCTGTGATGTACCTTAGCCGAAACTGATGGACCGGGAGACCCGCACGCTGCAGTGGAGAGGGAGGCCTTGGCCATTAAGTGGGCAGTGACCCACCTCCGCTACTACCTGCTGGGTCGCGAATTCGCTCTGGTGACTGATCACGCTGCACTTCAGTGGATGTCCCTACACAAAGAGTCGAATCCGCGGGTCACCAGGTGGTTCCTGGACTTACAGCCGTATAAGTTCACTGTCACTTATCGGCGGGCACCCTTCAGGCCAATGCCGATGCCTCTCTCGTATTCACGACCTCTCGGTTAGGTCCGCCCGACCTGACGGTCCTGGGCTAAGGGGGATCGGTCACGCACGCGAGTAGGAGGCCGCGGATTGATTCGATAGCACCTGGGAAACCATTCGCCAGGGAATGGCGGGTATTAACTTTCTCCCTCTGCTTCCTCATAGAAAGAAAGACCTTCCTGCACCATAGGCCTGGATTGACCGCAGTGCGATACTTCCGCCCTTCCTCCGCCATCTTGCCCTGACGCCATCCTTCCCATCCTCCCTTGCGGTCCTTCCCGCATCCTCCACTTCGGCTCCTCCCCAATAAAATGGCGCGACGCCAGGAGTCGTCGCGCCGCTATGAACTGTTTGTTTATATTTTGACCTGTTTTTTTTTTGTCTGTACAATATAACGGGGCGGAAACCCCAACCCTTATTGCTGTCTCCTCGGTCCTTCACAATGTATATATGTATATATATATGTATATATATATATAATATATATATATATATATATATATATATATATATTCAGTCACAAAACCAGAGACTGTAGTCATAAAAGGTTTGGGCAGCCAACCGTATAATGTTCCCTGACTATAAAAAGGGTAAATTAATAGCACTGATATGCACAGATGGGAGTCCAGAACATAACTGATAAGGTTAGTTGAATATGGCGGCTTGAAAGGCCCGAAAAGGAAGTGAAGTCATCAAGGGCAGAAGCGGAAATCTCTTTGTCCATGGGTTCTCCACTGGAAGAGACGTCATCCGAGGG